>NC_090272.1:146305334-146630692 GCF_040414725.1 Anabrus simplex | reverse complement strand
AGATTATACTACATTTTTAAATGAGGCTAAGATAGTTGAAGAGTTCAGTGTGCAATGTAAGCAAATACTGAACATGACAGCTGAATGGTTCTCTGTGAACAAGGGTTTAATGATAAAAACACTTGGTCCATTACATTTCATTTAAGTAAAAATCAACCAAATCATGTTAATCAACATGTGAAATTATTCTGAATTCATTTAGATTCAAACTTGAACTGGAATGCTCACATAGACTTTATTTTTAAACGTAAGGAATTTCATGTTTTTATCCGTATTGAACTGAGATCACAATTAAATAAGCATATAGTAGGTTCCACCTTTTCAATACATTTACAATGTTGTTATCTGATGTTTACAACATTATTTATTACAAATTACAGGACATGTTCCGGCGTACAATTTGTTTTTGCGATGGGCTTTACGTCGCACCGACACAGATAGGTCTTATGGCGACGATGGGATAGGAAAGGCCTAGGAGCTGGAAGGAAGCGGCCGTGGCCTTAATTAAGGTACAGCCCCAGCATTTGCCTGGTGTGAAAATGGGAAACCACGGAAAACCATCTTCAGGGCTGCCGATAGTGGGATTCGAACCTACTATCTCCCGGATGCAAGCTCACAAATCAGATCAAAAATTAGATGTATGGCTTTTCAGGCGTTTGCTCTATTCACCAGCATTTCATCTTAGGTCTGACACTAGACTCGTCAGAGTGGGATGTGTCAGACCCTACCCACTGATGCTGGGGTGTATGTAGGTCTGACACATCCCACTCTGACGAGTCTAGTGTCAGACCTAAGACGAAATGCTGGTGAATAGAGCAAACGCCTGAAAAGCCATACATCTAATTTTTGATATGCTCTATTGGTGGAAAAATATCTAATTCCCTCCATGGGAATTTAGAATTTCCATTTGGAATTGCTAGGCGGGCATTAATTCCATTGTGGAGTTTTATCTCCCGTATGCAGTTATCAGACTGTGCCTCATAAACGACTTCTGATAAGTTCACCTGCATACACCCCAGCATCAGTGGGTAGGGTCTGACACATCCCACTCTGACGAGTCTAGTGTCAGACCTAAGACGAAATGCTGGTGAATAGAGCAAACGCCTGAAAAGCCATACATCTAATTTTTGATCTGATTTTTGATATGCTCTATTGGTGGAAAAATATCTAATTCCCTCCATGGGAATTTAGAATTTCCATTTGCAAGCTCACAGCCGCGCGCCTCTACGCGCACGGCCAACTCGCCCGGTGTACAATTTTTAACACCATCATCAGCTGCATGAAAAGTGTGTAGAAACTTGGCGGTCAAAACAATGAACAGCATATTATCATACTTAACTCCTTATATACAGGCAATAGAATGTTGTTATAATTAAATTTAACAACTTATTATGCTAGGTTAAAACTAATTTGTGCGACAAGGAGATTCTTGCAGGTCAAAATATAAAATATCTTAATGTCAAATGGACTGCATTCAACTTCAATCCTCTAATTTAAGATCGCATGTGAAACCGATATTACGAGTGTATAATATTATAGACATTAAGGAACCGAAGACCATTCATATACCAAATGTAGAATTTTATATTTTGACCTGCAAGAATCTCCTTGTCACACAAATTAGATTTAACCTAGCATAATAAGATGTTAAATTTAATTATAACAACATTCTATTGCCTGTATATAAGGAGTTAAGTATGATAATATGCTGTTCATTGTTTTGACCGCCAAGTCTCTATACACTTTTCATGCAGCTGATGATGGTGTTAAAAATTGTACACCGAAACATGTCCTGTAATTTGTAATAAATAATGTTGTAAACATCAGATAACAACATTGTAAATGTATTGAAAAGGTGGAACCTACTATATGCTTATTTAATTGTGATCTCAGTTCAATACGGATAAAAACATGAAATTCCTTACATTTAATGATTATACCATTGCGATCTCTTCAGTTCTAAGGTCTCCAGCAGTCTTCTTTCCAATCCAAGCTGTTGTCGGATATCCACATTCCTTATTTTATCCATTTTTGTTTTTTGTAGACTAGACCAGGAAAACTTAATTTCTGTTGCCTCAAGACAACGTTTTTGTTGATCCAGTAAGTGTTGCTGCTTCCAGACTACACGTCAATGTAACCGAACATATTTTGTACAAGCTGATCTTGGAAACTAACAGAAATGTTTCATCCCAAAGTACCGTATTACGCGAATAATCCCCACCACTGAATAATCCCTGCACCCTAACTTTAGGAAGGCTGATTTTGAAAAAAAATGCCAACATTGACTCAAATAAAACCCGCACCCCAATTTCTTGCCTCAATTAAAAAAAAAATATATGCGGACATTATTCGCGTAAATACGGTATTTGATGTACAGTGAGACAAAATTTGGAAGCTTTCTGTATTCTGTTGTTAATCTCTTAATGTATGGTATTGTCTGAGGACAGAACATTACCTAAGTACTGGAAGTTGTCTACAATATCTATCTCCTCTTCTCCAATTCTTAGATGAACCAAGCCAATTGTCTTGGTTTTGCTGTTTTTAAGACCTATGGTTGTAAAACCTTCATGCCGAAGATCTAGTTTTACAAGTTGTTTTTACATCGCACTTACACACATAGGTCTTATGGTGACGAGAGGACAGGATATGGCTAGGAGTGGGAAGGAAGCGGCCATGGCCTTGATAAGCTACAGCCCCTGCATTTGCCTGGTGTGAAAATGGAAAACCACGGAAAACCATTTCAGGGCTGCCGACAGTGGGGTTTGAACCCACTATCTCCCGAATACTGGACACTGGCCGCACTTAAGCGACTGCAGCTATCGAGCTCGGTAAAGATCTAGTCTAGCTTGTACTTCCACTTCTGTCTCACCCCATACCATTACATCATCAGCAAAAACCAGGGCATTAGATGTTGGATCCTTTCTTTTTGTAACCGCTGAGGGACAATTGCGGTTACACATAATAATAATAAACATAATAATAAGAAGAAGAATAGTAATAATAAAATAATAATAAAGTAATACCAGTAGTAAATAATATAATACTTAATAATATGACTAAGGAAATTGTAAATAACGCAGTGGCGGAGTATTCACATCAAAACATGGAAACGTGACAAGTATCTTTCGATATGCAAAATTAACTCAAATACAGGGAACACTTACAGGCCTAAAAATGACAACTAAGAAAGGATGGTGGAACGTGCGGGAAGCCCCTATGAGGTCCATGGGAACATATGACGTTATGGGGGAGAAAAGACTTACAATTATACACCCAACAGACAAATAATTATTAAGGAAATGAACATACAATTATAAATGAACTGCGGATTAACTGATACTTGAGATACAAAACAAAGAAGCGTAAGTGAAACAACTAAGGTCTTCGATCACAAACAAACTTTGACATAGAGATTCAGAATTTACAGAATGAAAGGAGGCAACCTCGAACGAAACAAAATTAATTACACAATTCAAGAAGGTGTTACAGTTAATACAATTACAACTAGAGTTAGAAAAGAAGGTCTGCCTCATAAAACAACGTTGCGGACTAGCATAAATGCTAAGTCATATAAATGCTCTATTTTGGAAAATGTGGAAAACTAGAGGAAACTCCGGCACACGAGAAGAACTTCTACATAATTACTGAATTTACATTAAGTGAGAATTGTCCGAAACATTTAAATAGCATAAGGCAAAAATGCGCTTACCTTTGGTGGCTGATGACCCATTGCGGGACGGGCGCTAAACACGCCCGCCTGCTGTAGTGATCCAAATTCAAAGATGCGGACAAAGTGACTCGCACACGCGAGGAGCCACAAACAGGAAATAGAGTGATTACAAATGACCAATAGCAACACTCCAGTTTGCCACATTCACCAATTAAAAATTATAATATACCAGCCAATAAAAACACTTGTACTTTTGACCAATGACAATGATATTCTAGAATAATGCTTTCTGCAGAATTTGCATCTTCGCGGATATTACAAAACGACAGGAAGGGCCACTTACACATGGCACACCCTGCCTCACAAGTCATGTATAAAATTTCCACATCCCTTTCCATAGTTAACAAAATAATACAATTTAAATCAGGAAATGTAACAGAACATAAATCTTCTTCATAGTCCATTTCTTTATATGCCTAAATATGTAATAATTTTTTAAATAAGAAAGCTTCATACAATAATTTACTTTGCATAAACACTTCAGTTCTTTAAATGTTTTTGTTTACCTAAAATTATGACAAGATAAAATTTACATAACATTACATACATAGTAAGGACTTCTGTTGCTTCACTGATTTCTGCTCACTAACGGCCACACTTTTAACGACTTTTAAAACTTCATCCATTATGACTATGAAGACGAGAGGTGAAAGACAACTTTCTTGCTGGATTCCATTCTTCATTTCAAACCAACCTGACCTTCCATCCTGGACCTGTACACAACTCTTGATTTCATCATATAATCATTGTACTTGTGCTATGTTGTCATCAGGCACTTTCTTATATCTCAAACATCCCCATATATGCCTGTATGGTACATGATCATATGCTTTCTTGATGTTCAGTAAAACAGTTATAAGTGTTTTACCTTTTACCCAATATTTCCCATAGAGCATTGTGATGCAAAAATGAGGTCTATAGTTGATCTATGAGGTCTAAATCATCAAGTATAGGTTCAACATATTTTCTAATCCTGCTCTCAAGGATAGATTCGTAGATTCTGAGGCCATGTGAAAGTAAAATTACGCATCTGTAGTTGGTACATTTCTTCCCATCACCTTTTTTCAACAATGGTATGATGATTCCCTGTTTCCAGTCATTGGGTATTACATTCTTTTCCCAAATTCTGTTTAGTTCTCTGTACATCAGTACAGGAATACTTTGCAGTTAATTAGTTTGTTATATATAAAAATTACGTTTCAAGGAAACTATCAAAAGTATGAAAGCTATCAGAGGTAAAGTTCCCTGTAAATATCTTATAAATGCCTTTTCATTCTTTCACAGTATTCTTCAATATGAAATTCTACTGTGGGGAAACTGCAGGTGGATTCCTGAAATTTTACTTCTCCAGAAAAGGGCACTGTTTTATTGTAATGAAATCTCCTATGATGGCCCACTGCAGGTCTCTTTTTTTAAGCTCTCTTTCATGACTGGTGTGAACACATATATTTATAATACACTTCTTACAGTATACACAGAAACAGACAAAATCAACCTTAGAAGTGACGTTCATAAATATAATACCAGGTCAGCTAACCAAGTTGATGTACCTCATCATAGGTTACAAAGCATGGGTTCCATCCATTTTATTGCTCAGTTGAAGATGTTTAATAAACTGCCATCAGATCTGAAAGAACTACATCTAATATAGAAATAAGCTTAAGAAGTGGTTACTCATGTATCCCTTTTACTCAGTACAGGAATACTTCAAAATTAATGAGTTTGTTATATATTGAAATTACATATTGTTATTAGTCTGTGTATCTATATTGTGATTTTATTTTTTGACAGTGCTTATTGTATGTAACATACTTGCTGACTGAATAAAAATTATAGATATTCTGTTTACATTAAAATACCTTCTTCTCTGTTACAGAAGAGAGATATAAATGAAGTGAAACAAGTATGTGATACTCTTCAAAAGCAGCTGCAGGGAATCATTGACTTTGAATGGGATATGTTCCCAAAGAACCAAGGAAAGTAAGTCAGTATATTTATTGTGAAAATGAGATGTTTCCTCTGGTGGCAAAAGCAAAACAGTAAGGATAAATAATGTTTCTACAATTTAAAATTCTCCTTCTTCTTCTTCCCCTGCTTAGCATGGTTCCTCTCAAGATTCCAAGTCTATCTTTTTGCATCTCAGCCAACACTTTGTCTGGTCTGCAGCATTTGTAACAGTTTCTGTACCTGATCTAACTACATGATCATACCAACACAGCCTCACTTCTTTCATCTTGTCTAAAACGGAGAAATTCCGAAGGTGTCCTGTATGGTTTCATTTCTGACATATTCAAACTGTGTGACGCTCACAGACCACATCAGTATTCCAGTCTGATCATGTTTCTTCATCACTAATCAGCATTCAGTCCCATAATGTGCCATTGGATGCTCATTCAGTAGGTCTTAGGCTTGAGGCACAGTGAGATCTTCTGGTTACGGTGGACATCTGTGACTCGGTTCCACTTCATCTATGGTCTTGGAACATCAAAGAGAGGATTGCTATCAGTTGCTAAATGGGAGCTGAGGTAACAGAAATCAGAAATCTTGGCAAGTGGATTAACATCGACTACAATAGCACTATCTGTCTGCATGTCGAATTCCAAGTACAGTAGAACCTCATTGCATTGTTCCCAGGACTGTTGTTTTCCCGTATTCATCATTCAGTTTATTTGCTCCCAAAAATTCTCCGTATAAACTAAAGTTAAATTTCCCCATATCTATTGTTTTTCATCCTTTCATTTTATCACATTGATTGTCAAAAAAATCTGTCTTCAGCCACAATTTTTCCACAGTGATCGTCTCTGAGAAAAATATATTCAAAATATTTTTGAATTTAAAGCAACAGCTCAGTACTCTTGCAGAGAATAGCAGCAACCTGTTACGCAAAAATGTATGGGCAATTCCGAGTTGCTCGGCTTCAGCAAGTGTCTCAGCTGGAGCAAGGGTCATGTAAGCTGGAGTGCAGTGCGCAGGTTATTCACGTGCAACCACACTATATAACCATGCCTATGAGTCTCCTGGTGCCAAAGCTTCTGCTGGAAGCACCAAGGCATCATTGTCCTGTTTCATTTCTTTCTGAGTGGTCCTGTGCTTTTTCTTGATCATGTGCAATGGTCACAATATTATCTATCATTCATAATTATGTTCTGTTTTTCTCATGTTTGTTCCTGTGTATTTCAAGGAAACTATAAAAAGTAGCATATCTCTTGAGAGCTATCAGAGGTAAAGTTCCTAGTAAATATATTATAAATGCCTACTTTTCATTCTATTCATGTCACTTCCCATGAAAAATTAAGAACTCTCAAAGAGCAATCGAAAATTGTAGACGAAGTTTTAATGAATCCTTTGAAAAAAGGAGTAGATACTGCTAAACATCTTAGGTTAGCGTCTTCAATTTTAAACTCCATGTTTGCTGAGAAAAATGAGATAAGACAGCAAATCGATACAAATGGCAGTCCTGATAAAAAAGAAAAACCAGGAGAGAATCTACATTCGCTGAGATAGAGAAAATCCTTTTCACTTGATACTAGCAAGCAAGGGCTTCCAATATCCCTGTAGATGGAATTATATTAAGAGGGAAAGCCAAGAAGACAGCTGCAAGATTGAGCATTGATAATTTTGCTGCAGTGGTTGAAGGGATTGCTTGATTCAAAGAGTGACATGGATTAGTCTTCAAAGTTTCCAGAGAAAGTGCTTCTGTGGACACGGAAGGTAAGAAACTGTAGTTCGAGAGACTGCCATTGCTGCTGGAGGGGTACAAGCCGTATGACATACATAATGCAGATGAGACTGGACTCTTTACAACATCCTTCTGGATAGAACGCTGACACTGAAGCGTGAATCTTGCCATAGGGGAAAAGTTCCAAAGATAGACTAACCATTCTGCTGAGCATCAACAGTGATGGCAGTGATAAAAGAGTGCCAGTCATAGTGGGAAAGTCATTAAAACCACATTGTTTTAAGAACACAAAGAAATTACCCATGAAATATCATGCAAACAAAATGGCTTGGATGACCACTGAAATTTGTTTACACTTTTTAAGGTTATTCGATGCCTCTGTGGTAGGGTTGCCAGATGTCCTGATTTGGTGGGACATGTCCTGATTTTTACATAAAAAGCCTGCGTCCTGCTTTGAACCAAGGTGGGACATAAATAGTCCCGACTTTAGTAAATGTACCTCACTTAGTTACTACTTTGCATAATTCTTTTGCAAGCTGTAACTATTTTCAACTAAATGTATACAAAATTAAGCTGGAATAATATACATTAATTTAGGCAATAATGATGCAAGTTGGCAACTCTGAATTTTAAATTATAAGCGGTTCCGGAATGCAATGTCGTACCCTCGCTTGCATCGTGGGTTGACCTGTGCTCACACCGGTGACATTAAGAAATCAGAAAAATTTCTGTTGAGAAACTGAGAAGTAGTCTCATTCTCGTTAACTTGATAATTTTTCTGAATCTAATTAAAATGTCGACATCCAGTGAAAGTTGATAAACTTAACCATAATAGGTATTTATTTGATCCTGTATTGACTTGTCTGAATCTATTAAAGAATCTATTTAAAATAGTTTATGTTGGGTACACTTTGTCAATATACTTTTAATGATTGTTTATTTATCCAACCCTTGACCCATTTCCCTACGGGGTCGGGTATGAGGTGAGATGAATCTGTCGTGGCGGTTTTTTATCACTGGATGCCCTTCCTGACGTCAACCTCATCAGAGGAGTTAATGAGATTAAATGAATGACGTGATATATGATAGTAGGGAGAGGGTGAAACCTGGTGCCATCACATAGCCTGCTCCTGTCGAATAGCACCAAGGAGTCTGCTCAAGCCTTAACGTCCTCATCCGAAGGATGAATCACCATCAACAGCCCTCACTCCATATGAGTACTGCGGAGAGGTTTTGGAATTTAATCCAGGCTTTTGGCATGCAATCTAGTGATTACAAATTTTATACCACCACCTCCCCAACCCTGCTGGCCAACATTCTGATGGTGAAAATTTTTTCTACAGTACTCGAACCGGCTAACCTCGGTGTCAGACCGTTTAGACTTCAGCGCCTTAACGATCATGGCCACTAGGCGGGCTATACACTTTTAATGATTGAAATTATTTATTTTATCATACATTGTATGAATGATATACATTGTCTTGATCATGTGCAGTGTTCACAATATTATCTATCATTCTATCATACATTGTATGATAAAATAAATAATTTTAATCATTAAAAGTGTAGTGATGAGGTGGACCCAACATAAACTATTTTAAATAGTTTCTTTAATAGATTGAGTGAAAGTGGTGGTGAAACAGGCCCTCCTTCGAAACCCAGTGAATAGAATAAAATGCATTTGAAGGTGAAGATTCCATTGTGGAAAAAAGTAAAGCGATTGTGTAAATTTAGGGAAAAATGGATCTCTACTTATTCTTGGATAGAGAAGGGGGAAAAAAAAAAACCGTATATTTTGCAAAGTGTAAGGTATGTAATAGCCAATTTATTGTTGGTCATGGTGGTGAACATGACCAGAGCCGTAGTTAGGTATGGGCTTTGTGAGTCCGGGACCAGCGCAGCAAATTTATGGAGTGGCAAAATTGAAAAGCTCTGATAGTTTGAAAATTAGTTTTTAAAAGGTGCACACTTTTGTAGTATTCAGAAGCAAAAAGCTCCCAACATGAATAACTAAATTTTCATTCCACTTATGTGAAAGCTGTCAGTAATTATATTATAAATGTTGAAACACAGCCCTCTCGGTTCTGAGTACGAGTATCAAAATGACTTCAGGCTGCAACTTAGTCAAGTGGGCGGCGGATCATCGCCACCTGGAGACAACTACGTGGTGTTGAGTAAATCGGGAGGACTACTATTTTTCCATAATACCAAGAGTTCCGGAGAAGTCTGGAAAATTGAAAGCCATTTTTATTCATTTTTTGAGAGTTTTATTAAGTGTTTTTTATGGTATGTTACATACACAGTATGGATGGTCGAAAATGATTACGTTAAGTGACGCAAATGATTGTAGATTAGTAGAAGTGAAGAAGAGGAGGGAAAGTGTATTGTGTCTCAGACACCAAGATTAGACTTGCTTTACCACAGGATCCACACTATAACTCAAACAACTTCCTCTCGTGCAATGATGAAAATAAAAATAATGGTACCGGCGCAGAAAACTTTGATGAATGTATGCCAAGTTTTAGTTGTGTTTCCATTTGTCTGCTGTTGGAACTGTAAGTTTTTTATATTTTTGTCAGAAGCACTTACAATGATTGAAGTTAATATAGTAATAACGCATAATACGTACATGATACATGAATAATATAACATTGAATTCACAGTGTGTTTACACTTCTGTCACCCAGAAGTTAGCAACATCGACTGCATTTGGTGTAGCACAAATCAGGTCTTCCAGAGTACATGATGTTGGACACTGACTATATTGGAATAGGTGGGAGGACGTCTGCACTTCATCACATTCATATAGCGGCGACTCCGTACGGAACTGTAAGTGAAAATCACGAAGACAGTCTAGTACCAAGAGAAGATATTTTTAAACCAAATGATTGTCCTTATTTTTGACTTATGAATGATATTACTAGAGACTACTATGCTAAAAGTGAAGTGAAACAGTGCCAGGACAATTTCTGTACTTCTATGCAGATGTATCCAGACAATTAGCAATTTCTGACAAAAGTGCTGTTTGAAAGAAAGCTGTTAAATGGAGACATTATGAAATGTGAGTCTCTGGTTTATTCCTATAGTCAATGATCTCTTTTTTGTGCTCCTTGCAAATGTTTTGTAGGGACCTCCCAATTTGCAACAACCGACTTCAATGATTGCAAGTACGGAAGTCAGTGTTTAACGGAACTTGAGAATTTCCACTCCCGTCGTGATTACGTGTTAATGTTTAAAAGACAGGGGGGAGTGAACTGTGCAGAGTTAACAGCCATCTGCTCTCTCAGTTGTAGTAGTAGTAGTAGTAGTAGTAGTAGTAGTATTTAATGATATTAATGTTTGATATTTTACCTTGGAGGCATTCTACTGTATTACTTTATTCATTATATTAAAAAGTAATTGCAATTTTGTCGTATCAAGTTTAAGGAAGGGGGGCACAAAATTATTTGGGTCCAGGGGCATTGCAGTAATTAAATTTGGTCCTGAATATGACATTATGAAACATTCAAAAACAGATGCTCATAACATATTCATGACACAGAGAGAAGAAAAATTCAGCCAAAAAAAAGTTCCTTTTTTGTATGAGTGGTGGTAACAAAGAAACAGATGACGTGATTAAGGCCTAAGCAAACTTGGTGTATCATACTGTCAAGCATTCTCACCATTACTTATCCATTGATTGTGCAGGATCTTTGTTTCCATCATTATTTCTAGATTGTAAAATTGCCTAAAGTGTTCTGAGCTCATGGTCAGGGTCAACAGCAAGGATAGAATAGTGCTAATGGGCGATTTCAATGCGAGAGTTGGGAATAGAACTGAAGGATACGAAAGGGTGATTGGTAAATGTGGGGAAGATATGGAAGCTAATGGGAATGGGAAGCGTTTGCTGGACTTCTGTGCTAGTATGGGTTTAGCTGTTACGAATACATTCTTCAAGCATAAGGCTATTCACTGCTACACATGGGAGGCTAGGGGTACCAGATCCATAATAGACTATATCTTAACAGACTTTGAATTCAGGAAATCTGTTAGGAATGTACGAGTTTTTCGGAGATTTTTCGATGATACAGACCATTATCTGATCTGTAGTGAACTAAGTATCTCTAGGCCTAGGGTAGAGAAAGTGAAATCTGTCTGCAAACGAATAAGGGTGGAAAATCTCCAGGACGAGAAAATTAGACAGAAGTACATGGATATGATTAGTGAGAAGTTTCGAACAGTAGACAGTAAGCAGGTTCAGGATATAGAAAGTGAATGGGTGGCATACAGGGATGCTGTAGTAGAAACTACAAGGGAATGCCTAGGAACAACTGTGTGTAAAGATGGGAAAAGGCGAACATCTTGGTGGAATGATGAAGTGAGAGCAGCCTGTAAACGTAAAAAGAAGGCTTATCAGAAATGGCTCCAAACAAGGGCCGAGGCAGACAGGGCTTTGTACATAGATGAAAGAAACAGAGCGAAACAAATAGTTGTTGAATCCAAAAAGAAGTCATGGGAAGATTTTGGTAATAACCTGGAAAGGCTAGGTCAAGCAGCAGGGAAACCTTTCTAGACAGTAATAAAGAATCTTAGGAAGGGAGGGAAAAAGGAAATGAACAGTGTTTTGAGTAATTCAGGTGAACTCATAACAGATCCCAGGGAATCACTGGAGAGGTGGAGGGAATATTTTGAACATCTTCTCAATGTAAAAGGAAATCATCATGGTGGTGTTGCAAACAGTCAAGCTCATGGGGAGGTGGAAAATGATGTTGGTGAAATTATGCTTGAGGAAGTGGGAAGTATAGTAAATAAACTCCATTGTCATAAGGCAGCAGGAATAGATGAAATTAGACCTGAAATGGTGAAGTATAGTGGGAAGGCAGGGATGAAATGGCTTCATAGAGTAGTCAAATTAGTGTGGAGTGTTGGTAAGGTACCTTCAGATTGGATAAAAGCAGTAATTGCACCTATCTATAAGCAAGGGAACAGGAAGGATTGCAACAACTATCGAGGTATCTCATTGATTAGTATACCAGGCAAAGTATTCACAGGCATCTTGGAAGGGAGGGTGCGATCAGTCGTTGAGAGGAAGTTGGATGAAAACCAGTGTGGTTTCAGACCACAGAGAGGCTGTCAGGATCAGATTTTCAGTATGCGCCAGGTAATTGAAAAATGCTACGAGAGGAATAGGCAGTTGTGTTTATGTTTCGTAGATCTAGAGAAAGCATATGACAGGGTACCGAGGGAAAAGATGTTCGCTATACTGGGGGACTATGGAATTAAAGGTAGATTATTAAAATCAATCAAAGGCATTTACACTGACTGACAGTGACAATGCAACACCAAGAGGAGTGGTTCGAAAGGGATGAAAGTTGGGGAAAAAACAGAGACGGCACGGATGAATAATTGATGTTTATTTCAAACCGATATGCAGGTTACACAATGCGCACGGCATCGACTCAGTAGGATGTAGGACCACCGCGAGCGGCGATGAACGCAGAAACACGTCGAGGTACAGAGTCAATAAGAGTGCGGATGGTGTCCTGAGGGATGGTTCTCCATTCTCTGTCAACCATTTGCCACAGTTGGTCGTCTGTACGAGGCTGGGGCAGAGTTTGCAAACGGCGTCCAATGAGATCCCACACGTGTTCGATTGGTGAGAGATCCAGAGAGTACGCTGGCCACGGAAGCATCTGTACACCTTGTAGAGCCTGTTGGGAGATGCGAGCAGTGTGTGGGCGGGCATTATCCTGCTGAAACAGAGCATTGGGCAGTCGCTGAAGGTACGGGAGTGCCACCGGCCGCAGCACATGCTGCACATAGCGGTGGGCATTTAACGTGCCTTGAATACGCACTAGAGGTGACGTGGAATCATACGCAATAATGCCCCAAACCATGATGCCGCGTTGTCTAGCGGTAGGGCGCTCCACAGTTACTGCCGGATTTGACCTTTCTCCACGCCGACGCCACACTCGTCTGCGGTGACTATCACTGACAGAACAGAAGCGTGACTCATCGGAGAACACGACGTTCCGCCATTCCCTCATCCAAGTCGCTCTAGCCGGCACCATGCCAGGCGTACACGTCTATGCTGTGGAGTCAATGGTAGTCTTCTGAGCGGACGCCGGGAGTGCAGGCCTCCTTCAACCAATCGACGGGAAATTGTTCTGGTCGATATTGGAACAGCCAGGGTGTCTTGCACATGCTGAAGAATGGCGGTTGACGTGGCGTGCGGGGCTGCCACCGCTTGGCGGCGGATGCGCGTGCTGACGTCACTCGGGCTGCACCTGGACCCCTCGCACGTGCCACATGTCCCTGCGCCAACCATCTTCGCCACAGGCGCTGCACCGTGGACACATCCCTATGGGTATCGGCAGCGATTTGACGAAGCGACCAACCTGCCCTTCTCAGCCCGATCACCATACCCCTCGTAAAGTCGTCTGTCTTCTGGAAATGCCTCCGTTGACGGCGGCCTGGCATTCTTAGCTATACACGTGTCCTGTGGCACATGACAACACGTTCTACAATGACTGTTGGCTGAGAAATCACGGTACGAAGTGGGCCATTCGCCAACGCCGTGTACCATTTATCGTTCACTACGTGCGCAGCACAGCGGCGTATTTCACATCATGAGCATACCTCAGTGACGTCAGTCTACCCTGCAATTGGCATAAAGTTCTGACCACTCCTTCTTGGTGTTGCATTTGCTCTGTCAGTCAGTGTATGTTGACAATTGGGCTTCAGTGAGAATTGATGGTAGAATGAGTTCTTGGTTCAGGGTACTTACAGGAGTTAGACAAGGCTGTAATCTTTCACCTTTGCTGTTTGTAGTTTACATGGATCATATGCTGAAAGGTATAAAATGGCAGGGAGGGATTCAGTTAGGTGGAAATGTAGTAAGCAGCCTGGCCTATGCTGACGACTTGGTCTTAATGGCAGACTGTGCCGAAAGCCTGCAGTCTAACATCTTGGAACTTGAAAATAGGTGCAATGAGTATGGTATGAAAATTAGCCTCTCGAAGACTAAATTGATGTCAGTAGGTAAGAAATTCAACAGAATTGAATGTCAGATTGGTGATACAAAGCTAGAACAGGTCGATAATTTCAAGTATTTAGGTTGTGTGTTCTCCCGGGATGGTAATATAGTAAGTGAGATTGAATCAAGGTGTAGTAAAGCTAATGCAGTGAGCTCGCAGTTGCGATCAGCAGTATTCTGTAAGAAGGAAGTCAGCTCCCAGACGAAACTATCTTTACATCGGTCTGTTTTCAGACCAACTTTGCTTTATGGGAGCGAAAGCTGGGTGGACTCAGGATATCTTATTCATAAGTTAGAAGTAACAGACATGAAAGTAGCAAGAATGATTGCTGGTACAAACAGGTGGGAACAATGGCAGGAGAGAACTCGGAATGAGGAAATAAAGGCTAATTTAGGAATGAACTCGATGGATGAAGCTGTACGCATAAACCGGCTTCGGTGGTGGGGTCATGTGAGGCGAATGGAGGAGGATAGGTTACCTAGGAGAATAATGGACTCTGTTATGGAGGGTAAGAGAAGTAGAGGGAGACCAAGACGACGATGGTTAGACTCTGTTTCTAACGATTTAAAGATAAGAGGTATAGAACTAAATGAGGTCACAACACTAGTTGCAAATCGAGGATTGTGGCGACGTTTAGTAAATTCTCAGAGGCTTGCAGACTGAACACTGAAAGGCATAACAGTCTATATGATAATGTATGTATGTATGTATGTATGTAAAATTGCCAGTAAATATAGGTGTGGAAAAACCAAGATGACACAAATTATTCATAATGTCTCAGGGCCATTTTCATTAGATTTAGTGCTTGCAGATCTAAGAAATGACAAAATGTTTGGAATGCAAACAGATGCTTCAAATAAAGGGAACGTTAAAATATTTTCGTTATTGTTGTTGTACTTTACAAGAAAGCGAGGTGTAGACAAAACTGTTGTGTTTTTATAATTTACACTCTGAAGACTCTGCAACTATAACTAGTTCTATTTTAGATAAACTGGCTGAGAATAATTTACCTGTTACAAATGTGTCGTCTTATTGTGCTGACAATGCTGCAGTGAATTTTAGGAAGAACGTTATTTTAAAAATGTATGAAAACTAAAGGCAGTCATTCCTGCCATTCTATCTGGTCGATATCCTTCATTTTTTTTAACTGAAAGGTATTCATGGACAGATTTGTCATCAGGACTAAATCACTTAATTTCCGCCTTCCTCAAATTATTTTATTTTTTGAATTTTTTGTCTCCTTGAATCTATTATATATTTGGTTGTAATTGAGGTACGGAGTTCAGTTTGGCCTAAGAACACTCAGTGGAACAAGCTCTTTCATTTCAGCTCTTAACTATTCAAATTGGTTGATTCTGAGGAAGTTATGAGTGCACATTCAATCTGACGTCTCATTTCTTCAACATTTTTCCTCATTGAAGCAATCATATCTTTTGTTGTAATTGAGGTACGCAGTTCATTTTGATCTAAAAACACTCAGTGGATCAAGCACTTTCTTTTGAGGTAATAACTACTTAGATTGGTAGATTCTGAGAAAAGTTATGAGTGCATTTGTCTCCATGACAATCTTTGAAGGACTTTTTAACAGTTCGGCGCGTAGTGTTATTCCAAGGAACGTTTAATTCAATTTATTTGTGTGCAGCAGATCATGTGCTTTATTTTATTAACTCGAAACTTTGGAAATACATCTGTGAGGATAATAACGAACAACACCATACTTTGTACATTGTGGACGGAGCCAGCGGGAAACTGCTAATACTGCTTTAAAGGAAAAACAAAATAATTTAATTGCTATAGGTTGCCCTTGCTATTTAATTAATAATTCTGTGAAACATGGTTGTAATGTGTTTAAATATGATGTTGAGTGTATTGTGATCAAATCATGTAATTAGTTTAGTAATTCAACTAAGAAGAGTGCCTCTCTGAAAGAGTTTCTTGAGTGGCTAGATGTGGAATGGGCTGAACTTCTTTGCCATGTTCCCACAAGATGGTTGTTTATGGTACCAGCAGTTGAAAGTCTGGTAAAGAATTTAGAACCTATGAAGTCTTATTTTCTAACTCAGAAGAAATGAAAATGAAAATGAAAACCTACAACCTGTTTTCCAGTCAGTGACCGGGTCAGGGATGTAATGAATGAAGCGGATATAGGCTATTAGTACGATGGGGTCGCCACTCCCAAAGTGATTTATTAATGACTGATAGATGCTATGAAATGAGAATGGAGAGTGTTGCTGGAATGAAAGATGACAGGGAAAACCGGAGTACCTAGAGAAAAACCTGTCCTGCCTCCGCTTTGTCCAGCACAAATCTCACATGGAGTGACCGGGATTTGAACCATGGTATCCAGCGGTGAGAGGCCGATGCGCTGCCGTCTGAGCCACGGAGGCTGCTTAACTCAGGAGAATCCTCCCAAAATTCTTAAAACATTTTTTAAAGATGAATTTGATCAATGCTCTCTTGGCTTTCTTGTAAATATTTGTAAAATGTTTCAGCAAGCAAATTCAAAACTTCCATCAGAGAGTTGTTTAATTATCAAACTTTTTTTCTGTATTGGACAATTTGAGAAATATTCTTATAAATCGTAGAAAGGAGAAGTTTTATGGATCAATTGCTGCCTCAAATATTGTCCGTTCTTGTAATGATTCTGCTGTTAATCCGTTTAAGGATAAAGCTAATTGTTCTTTAACACAGCCATAACAAACCTAGAGAACAAATGGGCAAGGATACGTAAACATGGTTGGCAACCTAAATAAATGTGGTCCAATGAGGCCGTAACGATGTTAAAAAAATAGGCTTAGGCATTTGTCAGATTTGTCTTTAAGAGATCCTAATATGTTTTCTATGGATAATCTCTCTCAAATTGTATCAGAGTTTCAGATTCCTAACATAAATGTTTGATTTTTTATTTGAAGAATGTCTTGCATTAAAAGATTTTGTCATAGAAAACAAAGGTGGAAATTTTTCCAGTGTTGAAACAGACCAAAAATGGCTTCAATTTTTTTGTAAACATCAAGCTCCTGAGTTGGAAAAACTTGTATTTTTGTGTTTTCCCTACCACATTCCAATGCCACTTCAGATAGAGTTCTTAGTCTCATAAATGGCTTTTGGAGAAAAGAAATAGGTTGAGCATGAACACACTTGAGAGTGAGTTACTTGGAAAATTCAATTACAATCTGTCTTGCCAAGAGTTTAAGCAGTTTTCAAATTCTGAGAATAGGAAGAAACTGATTGAAAATGCCAAATCAAGTGAGAAATATGCATGATGTAATAAAAACTTTCCAGTCTGTCAGACACACAACATTTTCAAATGCAAAACACTATAAGCATACCTGTAAAAATCACATATTATACACATACATGTTTTGTTCTACAGCAACATCGTCAGATTCTGTCAAATTACTTAAATTAAGTGCATATATGTACAGTATAGTTTACGCAGTGTAAATTTGTCAGTGATATGGAGTTAGGTGATAATATGTGAGCAAAAAATGATTACAAGTTATAAATCTCATTCCGTATTGACGGTTGTCACTTTGCAAATAAAAGTATTTATAAAATCCTCCTTATCAATACAAATCAACTCATCTGTTAGATGGAACAAAGTCTATACATGTTTCAGCCTATTCTCAAGGCCATCTTCAGTAGCAGAACAATTATTACATAACACAAACAAACCGATTTTTAATTTGTATCGTAAGTGCCTAGTACTGTGCTTGTTGGAAGCTGGGAAAGAAATGAGCAAAAAAATAGATCTATGAGTGATCAATTTCGTAGTGGCAGCTTGGTGGCAGGTGTCCCATTCTGCTGTAATGAACTGTTTTCATAAAGGTGGTTTCTTTTATCAGCTACATGTGGTGAAACTAGACCCCACTGAAAATTTCTGTGATATTCATGAAGATAGTGATGACGATGATGCCTTTAATGAAGACTGGGACCAATTAATTTGTAGAAATGACACTGTCCCCATAGATTTTGAAGACTATGTGCTGCTTGATTCTGATGTAGCCCCATATGTAGTGGAAACAATTGAAGAGCTGTGTGATGAAGGGCAAGAAGACAGTCGTTAACCCCAAGTCATCCCGAGTTTCACTGAAGTGCATACCACCTTAGTGAAGGTGAAATCCTTCCTGTATTTACATGATATCAGAGAAGGCTTTGTTTCATCAGAAACACAAAACTTCGACAAAACAAAAAAATGAATGGTTTTTTGCTTTAAAAAAAGAGCGAGTAAAGAATTGCCACAGGTATGAAATTATACCATTAATTTTTTCTGTTTTTAACAAAACTGATAGTATTAAAATTAGCATTCTGTAACCTTAATTACTTGAAGAAATAGCCATTTTTACTTGTAACCTGTTTAGATATTTTGTTAGGCTATTTGAGAGACATAAATGACATTAAAATATTATGCTTAAATAACTAGGTCAGTAATACGAGGGATGTAAATAAAGTAGTAGCAATATTGATAGAACGCAATATTTAATGAACTAACAAGTACAATTGCATTACATTACTTCAATGTAGTCACCCACAATATCTACCTTTTGCCCAATTTCGAGAAGCCGTTGGGGAATGTTGGCAAGGCGTTCTCTGTTGATAACAGTGATGGAGCGTCCTACGGGCGGAGTACAAGTGTTTCATAATTTATAAGCTTCAGGTTCTGTATTGATGGTGTGTAAATGAATAAAAAATAAGATTGGTGGATGTTCCTCCTAATCAATACAATTTATATTTGGTAAACAATACTATATAATGGTACTAGTTTCAGCCCAGCATGGGGCCATCCTCAGCCATATAATGATGAATATCTTAATGACTAATTAGCCTAAGTATAAAAATGTTTCTAAATGTATACACTTAAAATCTTGTTGCTTTGTTACATTAGGGCTTAATAAAGTCAGTCTGTGCTTATAATGATGACATTTAAAATGGTTTTGTACACTCTTGACTCTTGCCATGTAGGTCACTTATGGTGTTGAGCTTGATGTTGGCAACATATTTGATGATTTGCAGCTTTTAGAACTCTGTAATACGTAATTCTCAAGAATCTCCGTTATCCGTCAACGACAACTATATGCATTGATATATGCATTTTTAAACATAATCTGAAACTTTGATCACCAATGAGACCTTACCTGCAATACATCCAACACATCGCAGCACAACTATCAGAACTTCATAAGGAGTGATATATACAAACTTCAAGAATCTTCAACGCCCAAATTATTCTTCTTGAATTCTTCCTTCAACAGCTAAGTGCATTAATTTATGCATTATCCAAAAGTTTTACAACAATTTTGACCTTTTCACATTTATAGTGTCAAACCACTGTGTTTTCACAACTTTTTTACAATTTCTACGAACTATCAGATACAATGTGCAACTCGCAATTTGGCTGATGATGACCTTAAAAAATAGGTTGAAACTAGTTCCAATAAATGTTTCTTCCATAATGTAACCCACATTACTTGATTTTGTATTGAAAAGGTGGAAATATTTTACTTTAATTTTTAATTTAATTGTAATCACAGTTCAATACGGACCATTCAAAATGAAATTTATTTCTCTTAATAATAAACTGATGATGCAATGCAGGCAGGGATGGAGAATGGAGAATGTACACCACATTTCCAAACATGTCATGTGTAAAATAAACCAAGTCTAAAAGCTTTCTTTATTCAATTCTGAATAGTGGAAAATTATACATTCAATGAAATTGTTTGTATTTTACAGAAAATGCAGGTTATCACCATAATATCCACTTATAGCATTAATTTGCAATAAGTGAAGTGACGTTACAGGTTTTCAATTATTACAAGATGTAAAGAATGAAAAGATGGTGTAAAATATATGCTTTTTATTTTTGTTGCATATATTGTGATTGCAATATTTTGATTCCTCTCTGTACATGAGGTTTACATAAAGAAAAATGTCCAAATATAGTGCCCGTATTTTATTATTTTGTTTTACCTCTACTTTTTATGTCACCCGCAGTTATCCTTTTTCCACATCCATTGTCATTTTCCCCTCCCTCTTGAAAAACAGTGCATTGAGGTTTTACTGTATTATATCTTGGTCAAGTTGATCTACAGTCAACAAGTAAGCTCAGGTCTCACTGTCAGCAGTATATCAACAGAAAGGACTGCTCATAGATTTCTCTGTCCATGTATAGGATGAAAAGCAGTGGCATCTGAGGGAAGATTTTTTATGGGGTCTAGCTCGAATTTTTAATGGCTCTGTGATGCCAGTAATGCAATGAACTGAGTTGATGGTACTATTGTAAAGGAGCTGCTTCTAACGAATATATGCTTCTAGTACGCCATAGGAAAGAATGGAATACCAAATTGACTCATGGGATCCCATTGAATGTCTTTTCAAAATCTGAGAAGTCTCCCTATATCCCTTTAATCAGCCTGGTGATGTGGATGGCATCTGTTATTTCATAGCCATTCACAAAATGCCACACTTGTTTTATATGATTGTAACAATATTGTGCAGATGGGCATCACTAACATTCTCAAAGATCTTCAGCAAATAGCAGAAGAAGTATATAGAAAGGTTATATGCTAAGTTAGTGATATCAACTATACCATTACTGATGGGCACTGTGATGCTCATTATCCTCAATGAATTTATTGAAAAAATCTGCTATGAAATCCACTCCACAGGATACCATCATAATATTTCATAGTGTAGATATCAACAGTGACTTTCACAGGTGTGATCAAAGGTACTGAACCCTGCACTGGATCAGTTGCAAGAGTAAATAGTTGTCTGACGTTCTCATTGCAAATGGTATCGTAGTAATCCCTTCAGTACTTGAGAAATCTATTGGTCTTCACCAAGTGAGTTGGTCATGTAGTTAGGGTTGCGCAGCTGTGAGCTTGCATTTGGAAGATAGTGGGTTTGAATGCCACCATAGCACAGTACGTCTACCAATGGACAAAAATAAAAAAATTAACAATTGTATTTTAAGTGTGCATAGCACAGAATGAATTACAATTGACTCCTAAGATAGAAAACCCACATTGCAAACAGATGAAACTCCCACAGCCAATAGAGTGAGCACTCCAAGCGACACTATTCATCACCTCCTCACTTGCCAGTCAACTTGTCCAGGGTGTGCATTGGTGTTTGAGACCGCAGTGAAGGCTGCGGCTTCTTGTTGCTAGTGGACAGTTTCTGTACAGGTACGTGCTTTCCTTTACGATGAACATTTGGTAAACATGTTTTCTCTGGTATATCAGGGATATCTTAAAAAAGTCAAACCATGTCTCGAGATCTCTGCAGTAATATCTTTCTCTAACATTTCTCTTTAGGTGTGTCAATACTTTGTCTGCATTTATCTGCAAGTGTATGATGTATTTTTCAGGAGAATGCACCTTGAAACACCAATACATTTTTGAAAACTGATGCTAATCAAAAAAAGGCAAAGTGCTTATAAACTTGAAAACTGCACAGAAGATGTGTACAACAGTTTATGTAAATTTAGTGAATTACTGCATGTGACTTTGAGCAAAAAATGGCAGATGTCTCACTGGGTTTAGTTGGTGTTTCTAACTAAACATACAAAGTGACTCAATCGTCTGTGTACGCTTCTGGACTATGTAACAACATTGATAACTGCTCAGTGTCAGAGTAGAGTGAAGACCGATGGAGCTTGCTCTGCTCGCGGTAGGCACTGTAAACAGTTTGAGGACTGTTCACTAAAAATTTTTAAAATGCATGCAGAAACTCTTTTAGTGACTAACTCTGCAGAGGAGCTTTCCTTTGCTGCTAAACAGACAACAGCAAAAGAAAACACACAAAGAAATTTGGAACAGTCGAAATGCCTATCCATTATGCAAGCCTTAACCTTATTTGTAGATCTCGATTTTTCCAAAAAGCAATACACCACTTTGAAGTCGGTCGTCAACAGCATTCGTGCAGACTGTTTCCCTAGCCTATAAAGTGTAAGGCAAGCAAAGAAAGAACTTTTGCCCCAATATACGCAGCATGCTTTTAAAGTAAGTACCGTTTTATATATGGCCGCTGCAGCGCTTCGATTGTTGTTCAGAGCATGTGAACTCAGTACATACATCTGTAGGCTAGCCACAAACGCCATTATGGAAGCATTCACCCGTATTTATATTTGTTTGTGCACATTGAAAATGCCTCTAACAATTAACGGTCCCACCTAGTGTGAAGTATGTGCTTTAATTCAATTTTTTAATGGAAAAGGAGTGAAAGCTGTTGTAATTCATTGGCAGATTAATGAAATGTATGGAGAAGACACTATGAGCAAAGGAGTGGTAAGAAAATGGATTAGAGCATTTAAAGAAGGCCGTACTAATGTCCACGACGAGAAGTGTAGTGGGCGACCGTCTGTCAATACTGAAGACTTGGTGCAAAAAAATTGATGCAAAGGTTTGAGAAAACAGATGCTTTAAGATTTCATCATTAAGTTATCAGTTGCCTGAAATTTCAAGGGATGTTCTTCATGAAATTGTGTCAGAATGCTTAGATTATCAGAGGTTATGCTCACACAATCCAAAATAAATGGCTTATCATGCTCACAAGGGGGATTCTTTTGCTTCATGACAATGTGTGATCTCACACGGCTAAAAAAACCATATCACGGCTAATCGAACCCGAGACCTCATCACTTCATTTCGGTGCGACAATTTGATCATCCTCCATATAGTCGTGGCCTAGTGTCTAGTGACTACCACTTGTTCCTGCACCTTAAAAAGCATTTAGGAAGTCAACACCACAACGATAATTATGATGACCTAAAAAGGAACACGCGGCAGTGGCTGGCACATCAGGCAGCAGATTACTATGAGGATGGAATTCAGAAGCTGGCTTCACGATATGACAAGTACCTCAATATGCCTGGAATTTACGTCGAGAAATAGTTTAAGGTACAGGCTTAAATGTAAAAAATCAATTGTTTAAAAAGTGCATTACTTTTCTTTCTCTAACAAAACGGTACTTACTTAAAAAACATGCCTTGTATTTCAGTCACCCAAACATCTGCACACGTAGATGTACAAGTACTTGTGTATAAAACTGTTGAAAGCATTTCCAAATTGTGGGGGCGGTAGAACAACACCCATGGCATCCCCTGCATGTCGTAAGAGGTGACTAAAAGGGGACCCAGGGGCTCTGAACTTTGGAGCGTGGGTTGGTGATCACGGGGTCCTTAGCTGAGTCCTGGCATTGCTTCCTCTTACTTCTTTCATTTTCACACCCTTCATGGCCCTTATCTTCCTATGACCGATACCTTCATTTTTTGAAGTGTCGTATCCCTTCCTTTTTTCTCTCTTCTTAGTGTTACATAGAGGATGGTTGCCTAGTTATACTTCCCTTTTAAACAATAATCACCACCACCACCACTCGTTGAATGTAGAACAGGATGTAACAGCCAAACTGATCTGTAAATGGGGATTTGATGGCAGTGGAGGTCACAGTATTTACAAAAAGAAATTCAATGATTTCGATGTGGAATATACAGATAAACACATGTTTTTGATTGCCCTCATCCCTATTCAATTAATTAATGTAATATCGAGAACAGTTCTGTGGTACAACGATCGTCCAGGATTAAAATCGTACTGTAGACCTTTTAGATTCATATTTTTGAAAGAATTGCTATTTGCTTTACAGGTAACAACTCTCATTATTGTTCCGTATTGAAGAAGACGTTAGAGGATGAGGTTAGGAACTCATTAAACTTTTTGGACTTAACTATTACACGCGGACATGATACCTTCGATTTTCGAATATACAGGAAACCTACACACTCTCCCTTAACTATTATGAATTCATCCCTACACCCCAAGTCCCAAAAACAAGCCTCTTTCTATAATTTAATTTATAGAGCTTTAAGAATTCCTCTTTCTCCCAACAATTTAAAAATTGAACTGAAGTACATAAGGAATCTTGCTCAACTGAACGGGTTTAAAATAGATATGGTCAACCGTTTGATTAATAAAATCAAAATTAAATTGTCCACTAACCTCATCCCAGAAAAACCTAAAAAAACTAGTTTCGCCACATTTACATATAACAACCCAGCCGTCCATCAGATCGCAAATACTTTAAAGAAGCACAATATCAATATAGCCTTCAGGACAGTTAACACTAATCGAAACATATTTTTTAACCACAACAAGGTCAATCACAATAGCAACCATTATTCAAGGTCCGGCATATATAAACTAACATGTACACAATGTGGTTTTTCCTATATCGGACAGACTGGCCGCAGCTTTAACACGAGATATCTGGAACATTACAACGCTCAAAAACACAATAAGTACTCAGCGATGAGCCAACATATGAGAGAAACGGGCCATCACTTTACATCCATAGAGAAAGCTCTTACCATCATTAGAAGCATAGGTAAAGGGAAATTAATGAATGAACTGGAAAACCTACACATCTTTTTAGACCAAACCTACAATAAAAATAAAAATCTCAATGACGTCAATGAAATTAAAAATCCTTTGTACGAATTAACACCTAGATTAATTAATATCGTGAATTCAGATCAAAACAAAATCCCTCAATTATTTAAATCTCCACACTCAAATGCTTCATCCATCATGCCAAAAGTTAAACCCGCCCATATTGCTTCTAGAAACTCCCCTCCAGCAACAGCACACACGCCCATAGACCAGCCTACCCCCACTCTCCCTCCATGCCCCGCCCCTCCATTACCGCACCAGTACAACACCAGGAGTAGAAATGGTGACAAGACAGGCGCTGCCGGAACAGACAGATCCATCTAGTATTAACTGAACAAGTAAGTCATTTTACAGTTAAGAGGTGTTAATTTAATACATTTTATCACAACGCGTGCTCAAAAAAAAAATTTTAATTCAAAATTATTTTTCTACTTCATTACAGATATTCTTAAGATCCCTCCCAAAGACCAAGCAACACATCAACGGGAACAATTTTCACACAAGACTGTATCAAGTGTCTAGGATGTTTCTTCCCAATTAAGCAGCAGCCTAAAACTATGAAACAGCTAAATATTATACTCTTGTCAGTTCCTTGACGTTACATGAGACCCAAAGTCAAGACGCTAACAGTCTCATTCACAACGTTTTTGACCAGTCTACCTACAACAATCGGCTTTTGAATCTCCACTTGTGCACGACAACACATTTAAATATTAGTTACGTCAAGAACATGAAAATAAAAATCGTGGATCAAACAAGCTCCAGTTTTAATATCACCCCTTCTCAAGAAAAAAGAAGATCCGTTTCATTTTATTTTTAGTTTTGAACATTTTAAGTTAACCAGAATAGAACTGCCAAGTTAAAATACAATTAATTTAAATTTATATTTTCAATCTTGACCAACCTGCAATCAGTTCAAATCTCCACTTATTGTTGACGACACATCCTGTCACCAGACACGATACGTCAAGAACTTAATATGATATAGGGGTCACATAAACCCCGATATGCAATCCTCTTCACCGAAAAGAAGATCCATTTTAGTTTTTGGACATTTTCCATATTAGATAGATTAGGACCAAAGAACTTTACTGTATTGACTTATGTTTGTATATATTGTATATAATGTATATGTTGTATATAGTGTATATATTGGTATGTTTATATCGGTTAAAAAGGTCCCAAACCTTGACCTAAAGGTTGTTTACAGGCTGAAGATGCCCAAAATAATGGGTGAAACATGTACCTGACCAAATAAGTCTACATAAAATCATGTAGATAATAACCACATTAAACGTGGAAAGTATTGAATAGGTGGTTTTTTATTAAATTATCCTTGATATCTATGCCTATTTGCTTTACGTCGCTCTGACACAGATAGGTCCTATGGCAACGATGGGAGAGAAAAGGCCTAGGAATGAGAAGGAAGCGGCTGTGGCCTTAATTAAGGTACAGCCCCAGCATTTGCCTGGTGTGAAAATGGGAATCCACGGAAAACCATCTTGAGGGCTGCCGACGGTGGGGTTCGAACCCACTATCTCCCGGATGCGAGCTCACAGCTGCGTGCTCCTAGCCGCACGGCCAACCTTAGCCTACAAGGAATACAAAGCCTGCTCACTCGCAGTGCTCTCTTCAGAAACAGTGTCCGCCTGTCAGTGCGCGTCTTGACCACTGCAGCGCTAGTATACCACCTCACATCAGCACTCACTAGCATTGCTAACGGGAGTTAAAACTAGCACAAATTTACCTCTATACTATACTTCCTGTATATTATGTACGTTACTGAACAGAATGAAGTAGAAAATAATAAATGTTCACCTTTTACCCCTAGGAGTTCAATTCAGCTGTAGATTTTCATTTCAGATAACACACATAAATGTCAAAATTTACGTCTGGCATTTAAAAGGATATAAGGTCTGCAATCGATATTTTTACCACCGCACCGCAGATTTTCAGTGAAAAGGAACAACTTTAACCATTTTCCTTGATATTTTCTTCTCATAAATTGTTTTTCTTCTCAAGAAGTATTCTCGGTGATACTCATCTGTCATGCCATTAGCGTAGTTAGTGACAGAGGGGTGCAGAACTTCTGCAGTATTATTCTGCTTAGTTCCTCAGGATGATCACTTTTACCACACTGTAGAATAGGATTTTTAGCAACATGTGGCAACAGTATTTCGGTTAATGTTTGTGCTATTTTTGGACTGCCCAGCGTTACTGATATAATTTCGTGTGTTACTTGCCCCAGTTTCATCAGCAGTGAAACTTGGCTTTGGATATCTGAGACCACCTGTGTCTTTGATTTTCATTAATGACGTTAGTGGTGATGGAGTCTGGATACTACAAATTTTATCAACACACACTTGACATGGCATGTGGTCTTTGACAACTCTTACCAAATATCCTCCAATATATGTCATTGCAGCACTCAACATGGAAACCCATGGTGCTCCTTTGGCTTCCTTTTCGATGCTTTCCAGTTGCGTTCGAAAATTTCTTGCTAACTTAGGATTCGTTGATGCCGGTTCATCCGCGTGAATTGTTGAACTAGTATGTTTCCCTGTTGAGTTAGATGTTGTCATCCAGTCACTGCTGGCGGATTCATGTGCTACATTTCACGTGAGGGATGCATTAACGAGTCCAGCTCTTAAAATTTTATGTAGGACCTATGTAACACTTGCAGCGTTGGTTTGGTCATTGCTACCTCCAAGTTTTCGGATGCAACTAAATAAGCTTTCTACTTCATCAGAAGAAAATTTTCTGGTTAGCACAAAATGGAAGCTATTTTCAAGCAGGTACTTGACACACAGGATGGCAGATTTTGCCATCAGACAAGTTGCTTGATAAGTTTCTTTACTTATGAATTCCACTGGACCTGCTGATGCTTTCTCCCAGAGTTCCAGGTAGGAAATGAAGTCGTTCTCCAGCCATTCCAATCTTTCATCATCAACTGATAAGAAATGCATTGGGTCTTCATTCTGAGAGCGAATATGCTGCAAAGTGTTCTTCACATTGGGGATGGTGAACCATTTATTAACTATCTTCAAGAACTAAATAGTACCTTCAGCATCCTGAAATTCTTTTATTCCAAACTGAGACCCGTATTGCCTCAAGAAATCGAGTGCCGAAATGACATCTGAAGAGAAAATATCCACGGCTCTGCCCACATGCATCTTCTCAAATGTTGTTGGGTAGACATGTTTGTGTGTCAGTCTTCTTACTAATTTTACTTTCATACCTTTCTGTAAGTCGTACAACTTCCTGATGAACCTACCAGATATGGGTTTCCCATCCTTGACGTATTTTAACAATACGACGTCATCAGTAAACATACGTGTAGAAATACCGTCAACCAAGGTGTTCATGTGAGGTTGAATTGCAGCGCCTCTAGCGGAAAATATAGCATTCACAGGGCGGACAGCTATGAGTGGCTATTGGGCAGGCCTTTTATTCCTTGTAGGCTAAGGGCCAACTCGGCCGGTCTCAAAAAAATCACCGGAATTGGTTTTACAAGAAGAATCTGACATGAAGACTCATATAGAGAATCTTGTGAACTGTAACTTGGTCCAGGGTGACTGTACATTAGATGTCACCTTTGATTTGTATTTAACTATGGTAGATGGCAGCATGTGTAACATTCTAAGTGGAAGCAAAACAGCCTCAAATTGTTTAATTTGTGGTTCAAAACCAAAAGAAATGAATTCTACTAAATCTTGTGATAAGCCTGCAAACAAAGCTCTCTTTTCATTCGGTCTATCTCTCCTTCATGCCATGATAAGAACATTTGAATGTTTATTACATATTGTGTATCATCCACCCTTCAAATCCTGGGATGTTAGGAGTCCAGAAAAAAAGTTACTTTTGAGAAAAAAAGGAAAAGAGAATCCAAACTGGGTTTAAAGAGAAAATGGACCTCATTGTTGATAAACCCAAACAAGTCTTTGGGTCCCGTCCTCAAATGATGGTAATATGGCCAGAAGGTTCTTTACTGATCCTAAGAAGGCTTATGATATAACAGGCATTGATGAAACACTTATTAGGAACCTATCTTGATTCTACGGTTAGTTGCAAGTGACAGATAGGCTAAAAAGTCTTATTTGATACCTCACCAACTCATTATGTAATATCACACCAACCCTCCACCTTCTAACCCTTCAACTCCATCCTAGCACTCTCAATTAAACCTTCACTCCTAACACACATCCCCCAATATATTTTTTACATTTAAGCCTGTACCTTAAACTATTTCTCGACATAAATTCCAGGCATATTGAGGTACTTGACTTGTACCTAAGGTTATAAAAGTGGTATTACATGCCAAGCAAGTTGCTGGTCAATGGAGTAGATATATTACAGTCTTTTGAGTTAGGTACCTGTAGGACTGTTTTTTAAAGAGCCTTTAGAGTCCACAAAGTCTTCCACCACACTAGGTAAAAGCATACATGGAAAACTTCTCAATCCAGTATGTGTTTAGACCTGATGACACACATGCTTATTGTACTGGACCGTACTGTATCCTCACAGGTAAAGAAGTATGCAAAGAAAAGGACAATAGATACAGACCTGGACATTTATTTCAGAAATGATGCTGGCCAGCTCCATACCTCTATGGACAACTATGATTTCATAGACTGTGGTAATTTTCACTAGATTTTCAGTGTTATTACTCATGTTTACAAGTGCCTTGTAAAGTTTGATATGGGATTCTTGTACTCGCTTCGCGCGGACGAGATAGTATTTTCTATATATTTATATATTGTAAAGTTCAACAACAGCAAACATGTTTGTTTAGGTCTAATTGACTAGTGACCACCTTCACAGACAATAAACACGAAAAGAAACATTCATTTTAATTTTTGTCCACTACTCCCATATGATCACCGCAATGTGCATTGACTGGCCTGAAGATGGTTTTCTGTGGTTTCCCATTTTCAGACCAGGTGAATGCTGAGGCTGTACCTTAAAGAAGGCCATGGCCACTGTCTTCCCAATCCTAGCTTTTACCCATCTTTCTACTGCCAAAAAATTTGATTGTTAGTGCAATGTTAAACAAGTAGAAAAAAATTTAAAAAATTGGTCTTCAGAGAACCATTTTATGTACATCTGACATGTATATGACAAGAGCAATGTTTTTTGGAAAACTATAACAAGATCTGGCTAACCTATACATTGGCCTCCTCAGCCCTATCTAGTCATTGGTAAATCTCATTAAAGTGTTCATATTTTGCAACTGCATTGGCATGTTTGGTGGCATATTTGAGGTCCTGATAGCAGGCTAGATCAGTATCAGCTTGGTGCCAGCAAATAAAGTGGTCTTCTTGAGCTGTACTGCAAGCTGAACCTCTTCACTTCACCCCCAGACCTATTTATTTACAAAATTACTTAGTGAATATTTATTTTATTTTTGCCCCTGAATTCTGGTGCACTCACCTGGTATCTTTAACAGTTTTAGTTCTAGTTGCTTATAGGTGGTATATGTGAAGAATATCAGGCTTCGTATTAAAAAATAACAATGTTCCAATAAAATCATTAACTTTTGTTGAAGATTTGCCCCTGAAATTGTTACTGGTCATAGAAAAGGAGTTTCTTTATGTGCTTACTAAGTCACATACTATGTTACATTAGCACTACAACATATAAACAAATATTTGTTTTATGATTATCAAAATGAAAAGTCAAAAGTCAAAAGTGAGAGAAAGAAACACAATTAAAGATTATAATAACACACTAATCAATATTATTACTTGCAGCTACATGCTGTTGGTTCACTTTTTAAAAAGTTTCAATATTATAGGCAAAATTGGCTGGTACTATTGTCAATAAAGTGGAAAAAAATTCAGAATTAATTGAAATCTATTGAAGGAAAATATAGTACCAAACCAAGGAATTTGTCTTAAATTAGTCAACCAGTATGAAGTATATTGCTGGGCTGAGTGGCTCAGAAGGCTGAGATGCTGGCCTTCTGATCCCAACTTGACAGATTCAATCCTAGCTCAGTTCGTTGGTATTTAAAGGTGCTCAAACATGTCAGCCTTATGTCAGTAGATTTACTGGAATGTGAAAGAACTCTTGTGAGATAAAATTTCAGCAGCTCAGCATCTCCAAAAACCATCAAAAGTAGTTAGTGAGAGGTAAAAACAATATTATTATTATATACAGTAGAACCCCGTTTATCCAAAATCAAGGGGGCGGTGCTACTTCGGTTGACGCATGGTAAATATTTTCGGAAGTTGAATGTTGAAACAAAGGTGCATAAGCAAAGGTGCATACTGTATTTTAACATTAAAATCTGTACATAATGTCACTCATTGTATAAAATCAGTGATTTTCTTCTGAATTTTCTTGGTGCAGCTACTGTATTTCGCGCCACCATTTAATCAACAATACATCAGCTGGTGTAGACTCGTTGCTTTGTTCAACAAAGCGCAAAGCAATCTGAAATAATGAAACAATTTCTTTTGCAATGGGGTACGAAAAGCATTGCAACTACAGTATAAAATCGCAAGGCCAGTGGAACAACCTTGGGTGAAAGAAAAATATGAATGGGGAAGGGTCGCTGGACTTCCCTGGTTTCCTAACAGAAGTTACAGTATAGTCCGAGCAGTAAACAAGATGAAACTCCTGTAACTGAAGCAACATTAACCACAGTCTACATAATCTTCATGATGAATAATACAGTAATAATAATAATAATAATAATAATAATAATAATAATAATAATAATAATAATAATAATAATGCAGTAGTAGTAATAATTCCTGCTTGTTCAAGAAAATATGTATCATGGAAGGAACTAGATGGTGAGAAACAAACTGTTTTGTTTTATGCTACACGTGCATTCTGGTATAAGTCATGATATAAAAATAGGGTTTGCCTAGTAGATCTCAGCACATATAGCAAGAAAATTACTAATATCAACGGCTAAGAACGAGAGGGTAAAAACAAAATATTAATATACAATTTTGCCAGAGCATTTCGGGGTTTAGGTTAAGCGAAGTTCAGGTAAGCAGGGTTCTACTGTATATGCGAATAAGCCCATTAAGACTATGCAAAGTACTTAGAGGCATGCATTTGCCTTCCTCTGTGCCCATATTTCTTTCATTCTTTTACTGTGGGCTTCTTTTCTGTCTTCATACCAGGTGGTTCCAGTCTTCTTCTTTGGTCTTTCCTCTTGGTCAACTTGCCATTTGTGAATTTTGGATCTGAAGATTACCTTACTTGGGACATCTGTTGGTGTAATTCTTGACTGTTTTAAGTTGGTTTTACTTTGCCAATGATTTCATTGTGTTTGCTTTAGCTTTACTCCTATTTTCATTGAATTCGGCTATTCACTTAGTAAGTCTGTCTGGATGCATTCTTTTAATGTGACCATAGAATACTAGCCTGTATTTTCTAATATTACTGTGAATATTTGTGTATTGTTTGATTTCCTGTCTGCCTCTAAGTTGTTATTATCCGTTGGTGAGTTTTGGGCCTAGAATTTTTCTTATGATTTTGCGTTCCTTTTCCTCAGTGTTTTCAGTATCTGCTCCCCTGTCCAAAATTAGCATCTCTGACCCATAAAGACATTCTGGTTTAATGACTGTATTGTAATGTCTCAGTTTTGTATGCTTGGAGATAGACTTTTTGTTATAGATATTTTGGGTTAGTAGATGTGCAGTTTCCATCTTTTGACATCCACTTTCATTGGCTTTTGTTTCAAATCTATTTTCCTGAATTGTTTCACCAAGGTACTTAAATTGGACTCGTTTAATTTTGCCCTTATTTTGTTTCCGTGAATTTTGGTGCATGTTTGTTGCAGGTCATATATTCTGTTTTTTCAAAAGATATCTGAAGGCTGACTTTTCCCGGAATTTCTTTCAGGAGTTCAATTTGATTTTGGGCTGTTGAAATGTCTCGAGTTAATATTGCTGGGTCGTCTGCAAATGCTAAACAATCTCTCACTCATTTTCCTCTACCTTAAGTGATTGGTTGGTGAATTTTGAGGATCAATTTCTGTTTGTGCCATTCTTGTATCACTCTTTCAAGGATGCAGTTGAAGAGTAAGGGTGAGATTCCATCTCCTTGTCTTACTCCTGTTTTGATTTCAAAGGGATCTGAGGTTTCCCCCATGAATTTAACCTTGGACTTTGCGTCTGTTAGTGTCTGTTTTATGACCGCAAGTGTTTTCATGTCTAAACCTTGTTCTTTCAATATTTGAAAGGGTGATTTGCGATCAACTGAATCATAGGACAAATGTGCAGACTAAATTTTTGCTACAAATTCTCTGATGTATTATGATTAGCTTTAGGTTCAAGATTTGTTCTGGACATGATCGGCCTGGTCTGAATCCTACCTGATATTCTCTGATTTGTGGTTCTAGTTGTTGCTGGGATAGAATTTTTTATGCAACTGATGCTAGTGAGATTCCTCTGTAGTTGTTTACATCTGTTTTGTATCCCTTCTTGTGTAGCAGGTGAATTAATGCACTTCACCAGTCTTCTGGGATATGTTCTGTTTTCCAAATGTCTTGCAAGATTTTTTTGATTTCTTTTATAGTGTTTGGACCTGCTGATTTGAGGACTTCCACTATAATTCCATCCTCACTCGAAGCTTTGTTGTTTCTAAGTCTTTTAATCTGTCTTGTGATTTCTTCTTCATCTGGTGGTAATGAATTTGGATTAGTATTTTCAGCTTCTTGTGGAGAAAATCTTTGTGTTGGTTCTGAACAGTTCAGTAATTCTTTAAAATATCTGGTGAGTTCCTCGCAGTTTACTTGGTTGTTTAGTGCCAACTGTCCATTTTCTTTCTTGAAGCAGAGACTTCATTGTTGATATCCTGCAAGCTTAGATTTGAGGTTCTTATAGAAATTTTGTGTTGTTTCTCTCAAAGTCTTTCTTGATTTCAAGTACGGTAGTTGATCCTTTTCAAATTTCCTTTCAGTCTGTCTGATCGGTTGAGCTGTCTCTTTCCTCACTGCCAGGAATGTTTTGTAGTTATTCTCCGTCCGTTTGTTGTTCCAGTTTTTGTATGCCTTCTGTCAATATTGGATTGCTTGTTCATACTTCTCATTCCACAAGGGTGTCTCTTCCTTTCCTACAGAGAAATTAGTGTTTGTGCTGTTGTAATCAGTTTGCTTTTGAGTTGTTGCCAATTGTTTGCCTCCTTTCTCACTAGTTCTTTTGTGAGATATGGTTGGATCCTAGTGGGGTCAAATTTTGGGATTAGTGGGTTTTCTTTGTGAATCTCTGAGGTTTCAACTGTAGTTTTATTCTTGTCAGGTAATGATCTGAGTCTATGTTTGCACCCTTTCTGACTTGAACATTCATAATTTCTCTGTGGTTTGGATAAGAGATTGCTACATGGTCAATTTTGAGCTCACTGACAAGTGTGTTCGGTGATCTCCATGTCATTTGTTTTGATGGTTTCTTTTTGAAGTGTGTTGACATGATTTTAAGGTTGAATATCCTGCAGAGTTCGACTAATTTTTGTCCATTTTAGTTGGTCCATTTATGTGCTGAGAATTTTCCTATTGTTTTTCTGTGTTTTCTTTCTTTGCCTAATTGTGCATTGAAATCGCCTAGTAAGATTTTGACATGGTTTGGAGGAATTTTGGATATTATTTCTTCTAGAGTTTCCCAGGATTTGTCTACCTTTTCCTGGTCTGTTTTATTGTCCTCATTGATTGGCATGTGTGCATTAATTAGTGTGTATGTTTTATTTGCACACTTTACAGTGACTGTCATTAGGCTATCATTTACAGGCTTCACATTTGTTATTGAGTTGTGTATGTTTTTCTAATTGCAAAAGTGACTCCTGAAAGTGGTGAGTATTTTTGTCTGTTTTACTTTTGAAGAGTTTATAGTTCCTGAAATCCATTGTATTTTCATCAGTCAGTCTTGTAGTGCCAGTATCTGTACTTCTTGTTTGTTTAAGGTTTGCTCCAGTTCATACAATTTTCCTGCTTGTATGAGAGTATTTATGTTTAGTGTTCCAAAAAATGGTTTTGCTCTTTGGGCAAAGTTGGCCAAAGGTCTCCAACTCCCTCTGTTTGTGTGTCAGTCCAGACTCCCCAGAATCCGATAGTCTGGTTGTTCTTGACAGCAGTGGATTGGTTACCTCCTGGGGTACAAGTTTGATTTCTAACATGCCTCATGGTACTTGATAATCACAAGTTTGGACCTAGGTGAAGTGGTGAGTTTCAGAACATGAATTTTCAGCCACACCTCTGTTGATCAGACGTTGACCACTTTGCCGCTTGCAGCAAGTCATACGCAAAGTGGATTTGAGTTGGCTCTTCTGTCCTCTCTATCATTGGAATATATCCTCTTCTGCCTTCAAGGCTGTTGACCATTTTTCCCTTTACCTCAGTTGATCCTTATTCACATCTGTCCTGCATATCTACAGGAACTTTCCCCATCAACCATTGGGATGGGCCATGTTGGGGTTGATGGCCCCCACCCCAGTGTCTCATACAGGGTTATGCCTGGCTCTTACTCAGTTCAGAGCCAAACCCCCATGCAAGCTGACCAGGCATGATTATTATTATTATTTCTTAGATTTTGGCTGTCTAAGGACCATGGAAAATAACCCTGTGCATTCATCTTAATCCTTCCTTTCTTGGCTTCCAATAGTTCTTCATCCTTTCACTTTACTGTTTCCTCCTCTCTTGTGTCCAGATGTTATTATTACTTTTCCGCTTTTCCTTCTCCTGGAAACCCTTGGAGTTTTGTATCAATCTTCTGAAAAGTTGTTCTGTCCTGTATTACATTGTCTGTTATTCCAATCTCTGTCATATATTGTTTTACTCCTTGGATCCACTGGTTGCCATTCTTGCTCTTGTAAACATGTTTAAACACTTGTTTTGTCAATTAACTGTTATCCATCCTCATTATGTGACCAAAAAATTTAATTCCCCTCTTTCTGATCATATCTAATATCCTTTCATTTTCTTCATCCTTGTATAGATATTTATTCCTTCTATGTCTAAACTCTCCTTCATTATTATTATTATTATTATTATTATTATTATTATTATTATTATTATTATTATTATTATTATTATTATTAATGAAAGTATATTTGGCCTTCTTGTAATTCTCATTTCCAATGATATTGCATAAAGGCTTTTATTTCTGTGACAGTAACAGGTCTCCATTGTCGACCAGTAGACAGGAACTGATTTTGGGTATCTGTTCCTTTCACACTTAAATTCTAAATATGTAATGTAAAAAACGGGGTGAAATACTACAAAGGCCCTGCATCATTGGGAGGGTTTAGGATATGGTGTTTCATGATACAGTGAGGAAGGTTCAAAAAGGGAGTCATTTTCAACTGAAACTTCACTAAACCTTGTATAATGCACATACGCATTGTTTATCATTACTACTCACCCCTGTCTTCATTTGCATCACTCTCCAAATCTGTAAAACTGTCATTTTCACTAATGAAAGTACCATGAGTTTACTGTACTATGAAATGTCATTGCTACTCTAACTTTCTTTCTCAGAAATAAATCACCAACATCACCGGGCGAGTTGGTTGTGCGGTTAGGAGCGTGCAGCTGTGAGCTCGCATCCGGGAGATAGTGGGTTCAAACCCAACTGTCGGCAGCCCTGAAGATGGTTTTCCGTGGTTTCCCATTTTCACACCAGGCAAATGCTGGGGCTGTACCTTAATTAAGGCCACGGTCGCTTCCTTCCTATTCCTAGGCCTTTCCTGTCCCATCATCGCCATAAAACCTATCTGTGTCGGTACGACGTAAAGCCAATAGCGAAATCACCAACACCATTAATACATGACCCTGATGTTGCTACATCTTCATCAGACTCAATGCAGTCATCATCGGCATAGACCCTACCAATATGCTCAGCTAAATTATCATCTCATACACATCTTATGTGGCTGAGGCCATTTTCCTGCTCACAACCTTGCATGTTGAACAAAAAGCTGGGCTTTTTTTTTTTTTTAATCCATAAATAAAGCAATTAGTGCACTGGTTGTAGTAGATTTAGAAACTCTAGGCTTCATGGATTCTGAATCATCTCCTTTATGCTGCTATATGTCAGAAAAGAGAAAACTACAACCATGTACAAATCTGCTTGCATAAGGAGCACTATTACATTCCTGACAATTTACGCTAGTATGCTGAGGATCACTTTTATACTCTCTGGTATTCTAAGAGTTAAGTTTCTTGGTTCTGTGTTAGGTCCTTAGTGCTGAGAGGCTGAGGTCAAGTAAAATGAGTGGATGGTGAGAGATGTTATAGGTAAAGTACCAAATGTTTATATTTGGGAGCTATGTTATTGAAAGAAAGACCTGGGAGTCCAACACCAGCTGTATATCACTTTTCTGCACTACTCAGTAGTCAGTTTGGATGTCATAGACACTTGTGTGTGTGATGAGGTGCTACAGGGATTTCATAAAGAAAGTATTTGCTATCACCTGGTTATATGCTTTAATGCACTCTAAGCCTGACACTCCAGCCTTGTTGCATTTGGCAAGTCCTCATCCATCATGACCCTGGTCAAAACCAATGCACTAAGGGGGGACGTGCATGAAATACATGTGCAAATATAATCATTCACCAAATCCACAATTTGTAAGGTACATAACTGAAATTTAGTACAGAGATTAAGAATGGTTAGATGCATCTCTTCACTATTTTTATAACTTAAGCAAAATTAAATTGAAGCGTTTTGAAATTTATAAATTTTATGACCCCGTGATCAACAAAGGTGCCATTTTTCGTACACTTTTCAACAAATTGTCAGCAAAATTGTACAGTGTAACCTCAAAATGTATAGAAACAACTCCACAGAAGCATTTTTAAATACAATGATATTTAATTAATTTAATGTTTAATTATTTTGTAAACTGAAAAAATATCCATTAAAAAATCTATATTTTTTCTTGTATATCTCGGTGTACAGGAATGATATTACAATTTGGCCCTGTGTATATGTTTGTTATACACACAGCAATGTGGATGCCAAAACTCATGGCTCTATCTTTTCCAGTTTCTGAGAAAGGTGTACTTTAATAAAGGAAATGGTGATCCTGAGAAAATGCACTTTAAAGTTGATCTTACTTTTTCCTTGCAATTCTGTTTATGAAAATGCTCCAGAACTGTACTGAGTGTCCTCCTTTCCTTCAAGACTTCTCTTTTGGTTTCTTGTTTTCTGCCTTCTTTGCTTTACCAGAGAGGCACTGTAAATCTATTTTTTTCAAGATGTCTTGAGTGAAAATTCCTACCTTAAAGCCCATTCTCTCTAATAACTTCATCCTCACTAAGTTCCCGCCATTAAATACAAGAAATGTATCATACATTGAGATTCTGACAACTGTAGCAGATGAAAATGTTGTTTTAGGGCATCGTTTCCTTACGAGTCAATTTAGTGTTTCATTTGGTATTGGGTTTTGCCAAGAACACATTTTTTGAGAAGTTCAGGATTGGCCAGAAACCTGTAAGTGGGCTTGACAACATCTAGGATGCATTTTGGAAGCCTCTGCTTGTGGATGTAGGGGTTATTATCCCTCTGAGCCTATAGATATTTACAGCAGCTAATGTGGCACAGATTACGAATGGGTTGTTCATCTGTTTACACCATGTGAAAATATGTATCCGATTCAGTTCTTACTTTGGACCTAACCTCATTCCTGGTTTGTTTCTCATGTCTTGCGTTCACAATCTTCTGCAAAATCAGTTTATCCAGTCTTCTATACACTCTTTGTGACCATAGCATTATTGAATGATGAAAGAATCGAACACTTGCGTAAATCTCCGTCAGTAGCAGAAAGCAAAACAGGAATTTATTGCTTCTTCACAAACAAAGCAGCTGGTTTGGTATTGTTTCTAAGATGCGGAACACAGTCATAGATAATATATAAAACCAAAGAGTATGTATCACAACCTTCTAGATGTATCCCATGCAAGTTTGCTTGAAAGAAATCCACGGAATCATTCTTCACCGAGCTAGTATTGAAGTAATGCTTCAAAAGTGGGCGTGGCAGAAAGGTCGCGTCACACATTTAATTATTATTTTTCAGGCAGTTCGGATGCAATTTCATCCTTGAAACTTTGGGAACATATTGTCAATGAGTTCTACTATTAAATAAAAGATAAATTGAAAATTGACATTTTGGGCCCATTTCATGAATATATGCAATATGGAAAGAACATTGATGTAGTGAAGATTCAGATGTCTATCAGACAGTCAGAGATGTGATGCACCTCTGTGATATTATCACATACCCATATACATACTGGAAGCCCCTACATTGTTACAACCCTGCACTGTGTCAAAATACAGGATCTTGTACCTTTCAATAATATTCTGGGCTTTCATGCCTTTTTGCTTCATTTCCTAGATGCAGACGACAGTCCATTGACATCTGAATGCTTCAGCTAGCTTACGACTGTGTCCAGTTATTGTTCCAATGCTGATAGTTGGAGTTAATGTCTTTTGGCCTTGATTCTTCAACCTGCATTAGCCTTGGTCAGGAAGTCTTCTCCTATTTCTCACTCTGGTCTGGCAAAGTCACAGTACATCACTTCTAGGACATGCCCTAGTTGCAAACTAGTTCTTCTTTTGTGTTGAGAATATACTGATGTGACGTAAAAATCTCATCTGACTTGTCACAGAGTCTGATGCCTGTCCTCCTTCTTTAACCAGATTTTGAACTGTAGTTTACCAATTTTATTCTTGTTATCATTGGTGTTCATGATCTTGGTCACATTTCCTTTGTTCCCTAGTGCAATGACCATGTCTTCTCAGTTCTTCGATCAAATCCTGTCCACATTTATGGACAGGCAAGAAGAGGCAAAATTTAAAATCATCACAACAATAATAGTGCCACTAAGAACACAATCCAGTATGCTAAAAGGGGCAGACGAAGACAAAAACACAGCTAGAACACAAGCACCGTGGTCCACAGATGGCCTAAACGCAAAGAGAGAGAGAGTGCCTTTACAACAACAAAGAAAATATCACAGCAATTTAAGATCAGCTAAGGACTCTCAAGGCCCTCTCTCCAGAGAAGTACCATTTTTCCTGTTTGTGTGGGAAGGTTTACAACTGGGACTACCAAATGCAGCATTAATACCAGACTGAAGAACATGAGCATCATTGTTATCAGTGTCGTCTCACCCAATTGGAAAAATCTTCTGTGGGAGAGCACACTCTCTCTTGATCATGAAATGAAATTTGAGGAAACCACAATTCTGGCTACCATCTGCCAGTATGGAAATTATGAAACAAGACAACTATTTCAAAAGGTAAGAAGGGGGCCTGCAGATTGACAGAATCTGGCGGCCATTGCTTGCCATTCGACTACATAAGAATGGCTGCACTGGATTGCACTGTACAGGTCCTGGAAACATCAATATGAGAGAAGGGCAAGTTGATGCTGGTGCCATGTTCTAGCCTTCTAACTATTAAGTGTCATTTTATCTTGATAAGGGTACCAGAGTAGTGGAAATGTTGGCATATCAATCAATCAATCAATCAATCAATCAATCAATCAATCAATCAATCAATCACCACTGATATGCAATTAGGTCTATTGCACAGGCAGCAGATTCCCTATCAGTTGTTTAGCTAGTCTTTTCTTAAATGATTTCAAAGAACTTGTAAATTTATCCAAGATGTCCGTTGTAAATTATTCCAATTTCTAATTCCTCTTCCTATAATCAAATATTTTCCTCAATTTGTCCTTTTGAATTCTATCTTTATCTTCATATGATCTTTCTTACTTCTAAAAACTCAGTTCAAGCTTATTCATCTACCAATGTCATTTCATGCCATCTCTCTGCTGACAGCTCAGAACCTACTGCTTAGTCGAGCAGCTATTTTCCTTACTCCTAAGTCTTGTCAGTCCAAATTCAGCAACATTTTTTTTAACCCTCCTCTGCAGTTAAAAACCACCTAGAACAAATTGTGCTGCTTTCTTCTGGATCTTTTCCAGTTCTCAAATCAAGTAATTGAGGTGAGGGTATTCTAACTGGGGCCTTACCAGTGACTTATATGTCCTCTCCTTTACATCCTTACAAAATTAATACCATCATAACCATATGAATGGATCTGTTACTCTATTTACAATATCATTAATGTGATTACCGTACCCCAATGAATATCTTACTTTATATTAACATCTTGGTACTTAAGTGATCCTCATGAGATACTTCCACTCCTCTTAACACAGTAATTAACACTGAGAGGAATTTTCCTCTTGGCTAAACTTACAACCTGATTTTTCAGCCTGGTTATAAACTTCTCCTGAATCTCATTTGTAGTAAGAGATTCCACTGACTTTTCCTCTTCCTCTTCCCTGCATGAGTCTCCTCCATAACCTCCTCCTGTTGCTCATGATGCAGATCCATCAGTTCATTGGTGATCATTTCCTGGCTATGTTCTTCCACCAGCTCTTGAATGTCAGCCTCATTCACCTCCAACACCATGGTCTTCTCCAAGGACACAATTTCATCAACAGTTGGCAGCTCATTTTCACCAGCAACCTTCTCAAAGTCATGACCAAGAAATTCAGTCAGGCCACAGTTTTCTCCAAGCAGAATAGAAAGTTCTCTTGGTGACCCCATCCAATGCTTTATCAATGATCTTCAGGCAGTTCACAATGTGGAAATGATTTCTCCAAAACTCTCAGAGGGTAAGGTCTGTTCTTTTGGTCACTTTGAAGCATTGCTGAAATAGTGCTTTGGTGTATAGCTTCTTGAAGTTCAAAATGACTTGCTGATCTATAGGCTGGATTATTGAAGTATTAATCAATCAATCAATCAATCAATCAATCAATCAATCAATCAATCAATCAATCAATCAATCAATCAATCACTACTGATCTGCATTTAGGGCAGTCGCCCAGGTGGCAGATTCCCTATCTGTTGTTTTCCTAGCCTTTTCTTAAACGATTGCAAAGAAATTGGAAATTTATTGAACATCTGCCTTGATAAGTTATTCCAATCCCTAAAGTAGTGTTGGGAGGAAGGACCTTGACTTTAATGAACTTGAATTCCTTCAGTAAGTCATCCTCAAGGCCTGGAGAATGACCAGGAGCATTGTCCATAACCAGCAAGATTTTGAGTGGCAGATTATTTTTTAAAAGGTATTTCTTCACTGCAGGACCAAAGACTTCATTCACATCCATTCAACGAAGAACATACGAGTGATCCAAGCCTTAATTTTAGACCTCCACATAATGTTTAACTAGCTCTTCTGAACCTTGAATTTCTTGGAGGCTCATGGATTCTTGGAATGATACATGATCAGGGGCTTTGCTTTTAAATCTCCGCTTACATTAGCACACAATAACAGGACTAGACAGTCTTTCATGGACTTGTGACTGGGTACTGGATTCTCTTCTGCTGTAATATAGGACCTCTATGGCATCTTTTTCCAAAAAAATTCTGTTTCATTGCAGTTAAAACCTTTCTGCAACAGGTAACTCTTGGTAACAATGAGCTTCTGGAACTTGGCAGTGAAATTCTCAGCTGCCTTAACATCCAAATTTGCAGCCTCCCCCTGCCACTTCTCCTCTTAAAGTCATCAAACCATCCCCTCCTTGCCTTGAAGCTTTCTTTGATTTCTTTTGATGTACAATACATGTACTATATGGCAGTTTACTTATGAGGTTGGCGTACAACATCTTTACCTTCTTGCAGATTAAATTCGTGGTCACAGTTCATCTGCTAGTTTCACATCGTTTATCCAAATGAGAAGCAACTTTTCTACATCTTCCAGAACACGTGACCATTGCTTTGATACTCTTGTGGCTCCTTTTGCTGCACCTAGCTGTTTTATTTCTTCTTTCTTTAATATTGTACATATCGTTGACCTAGACCTGTTATAAAATCTCACAATATCAACCACTCACATATCTTAGTCATGCTTTTCAATCATTTCCTTCTTAATTTCTATCATAATCATCTCCTTCTTGCTACCAAATTCCTTTTCATCCTTTTTTCCTTGTTGCAGTACATTTCCAACACTAATGAAAGAAACATGCTCGTATGGTGTTGTTTATGTGAGAGAGGCATGCCAACTGAAGTCCAGTGCGGAAGAACATTACACACAATCCTCCAGGCAGAGGGGAGGGGAAAACGTCAGCACATGTGACACTTGTGTTGCGGAACCTCCCTCGCTTATCAAGTTACAATTTATTTAAAATGTTTGCTCATCTTGCAAAACACTCATAGTGCAAGTTACTCATATTCTGAGGTTTCACTGTATTTCCTAGTCACTTAACGAGACACTAGTGTAAAAATCAATTCCCACATGTTTTGGTAATACAATATACATGATAATACTGCCATTTCAGCATCCTCCACTGTCATTTTGAAGTATATTAGCACATTATTGAGCATTGTTGTTGCTTTGTTGTAACTGAAACATGGATTCTTTGGCTCTATACCTGCATAATTATAATTGAAAATAATTTCAGTATATTTAAGAGTATTTCAGAATAATCATCATAGAATTAAAGAATTTTTGTTTTATCAACAAAATTCTCTTAAATCTAAAAGATCACTCATCTTAGATTTAAAATGATTATATTTAAGAGTGAGTTTTGTAGAAATATTGTCTACATAATCAGTCCAGAGAAACTAAATACTGGTATCCAGATTAACAGGATATGGATAAATGGGGGTTCAGATGTATTATTTACCATCAGTCATAAAATGCTTAAATTGTCACAAGGATGTATATTTACAAAGCAACATTAAATGAAGCAAGAAAATTATTGACTTCCTTTCATCGTAACTTACAAACTGTTGTTGTTGTTGTTGTTTACACTACAGTATCTCTGAAAGTAACTTTCTTAAGAAAACAGATATCTTCACAGTTGGTAAACGAGTTTTGATTACTCATAATCACAAAAATGATTCAGACAGAACCGTTAGACCTAAATGATGTGATGTATTAAAAGTGAGCATGATATCTGCTTGTTGTTCATTATTAGTTCAGATGTAATTAATCTCAAACTAAACAAAAAACAGTGATCGGAAGAGTACAAGAAAAAGTTAATTGGGCTCAATTATAGTTGCATGAGAAATATTTTACTCTATTTTGATTACAAATTGGTTCAAGGTTCACTCAGCCTATGTGATCACAATTGAGGAGCTATCTGATGGTGAGATGGTGGCCCCGGTCTAAAAAGCCAAGAATAATCATCGTGCTGACCACATGACACCTCATAATCTGCAGGCCTTCAGGCTAAGCAACAGTCGCTTGGTAGGCCATGGCCCTTCGGGGCTTTTACAAAAAGTAATCAGGAAAATTACAATTACTTTACAGAATGTTAGACTTAAGGAAATCACTGATTTTCTTTTGCTTGGGGCTGGGATAATCCAAAAGTTTGCAAGGAAAAGTAATATAATACTTCAGTTTTTGTGGGTTTTTTTAGCATAGAGGCATTAAGTGACTATCATAACTAGGTGAGACTAAACATGATACCTTGGAATTTTTGAAATTATCTTTTCCCATCATTTTTATTTTAGTTAAAGACTTTTAGCATTTGAAATGATTTTCCATTTATTTTGCAAATAAATGAATTGGTTCTTAAAATTCTCATTGTTAAACCTTTATGTCTTAAGGGGGAAAGTACATCTTTGTATGTACTGAAAAGATGCCCTACAGGAGCACTGGAAGGAATACCTGTATTTAATTTTAAGCACATCGTTGGAATGTCTTTGGAAGTACTGGAGAGGTAAGAAAGTACCTCATCCAGGACTGGTGAAGCTACTGGTTCTGTTGTAGTAGGACTGAAAAAGTTATCACCTTTTTTTTTAAATATATATATTTCTGCTTCTGTGCAATGTATATCAATTACTAGAATGTAACGATTACAATTTCATTTCAGGAAGTACAGTATATCACAAGTAAAAATTATATTTTGTAAAAAGTAATGATTACAAGTAAAAATTTCTGAGAATGTAATTATTGTTACAAGTAATTCAGTTACTTTTACTCAATTACTTCCCAACTCTGACAATAAATAAAGAACTCACTGCTGTTTTTGCTTTCTGTTTGCTTTTCTACAGTGTGGATTCTGTAAATAGTGGAAGTTCATCTTCAGAAGTGTATGATAGTAATGATGAAGACATGAGAATTGAGATTTATCCACGTTCTCAGTCATTATCTTTTTCAACTTCCAATATAACTGTGAAGCCAACAACCAGTACAACTAGTAATTTGGAAGTATATCCTGAATGTAGTGATCCAAATCATCCTCTTCTCAAACCTAACAGCAGCTCATTTCCTCCTGCTTTGCAGCCTACAAAGACAAAGCATGTCTGTTTTTCTACAGAAAAAACTCCAATGAAAAGGTCTCCAAAAAAGATGGTTAATAATTGCAGCATGTCACCTATTTTAAGAAAGAGTTCTGTGTCTAAAAAATTCACCTCTTGTCGAGTGCAGAAAAATATGACTATAGCCAGATCAAAAACAATTCAAGGGAAGAAATTAGTCACTAATGAATTTGAAGTTACCAGAAATAATTCAAACACAATACCAGAGCAAAGGTTTTTAAAACTGTCACCCGAGAAATATGATATTTTTGCTGTTTCTTCCCCACAAATGCAAACAGTTCATGATCCCAACCAAATCCTATCTGGACAATTATTATCAGAAGGAAATAAAGGTAAAGATAATTATAGAAGTCCAACATTATTGTCAAAGATACTTGCACCTGTAACTGCTTCCAAAGAACAAGTCTCAGAACATGAAATAACATTAAATATAACAGAATCCTGTAGTATGAATGAAAATGATAATGCTCCACCAACTACGGAAGGATTACATGAAGATAAAATTGCTTTTGAATCTGAAGAACAATCATGTTCTCTAGTTTCTCAGAGTTTACTCACATACCAACAAAATCACAAAGGTAAGAATTTACTAGAAAATCTAGGAAATTCTCAAACAAACATAAACTCAACAACAGCCACAGATCTGCCAAGTGGAAGATGTATTCTTCATTTGAGCTCAAGCTCACCACAACTTGATACTGAATATATAGAAGATTATAATGCTGCGCTTCAAAAATATAAAAGTCAAGGAGCAATTCCTAAACGTCTTAGTTTAGAATCTCAAACACAGACAGATTATGCAGAATCTGAAGTTACAAAGTCTTCAGAAAAATCTGATATTGGAACTCAGACCTCTCAACAGGAAAATGGAACTTGTAATGATCAAGTTTCCTGTCTAACTGAAGATATGATAATGTCTTACCCAGAACTTCCTGGTATTCCATTAACAAGAGCAGGTGTGCCTTTAAGTGACAGAATATATTATATGAAATACTTAAGACTGCCAGAAGAATGTGAGTATGTATCTAACATCCCAGACATTGATGAATTCTGGAGAGACATAAATGCACCTTGGCCTGGTGATTGGTTGAAGGACCTAGAAGACTGGTAGTTAGCTAATTTATCAATTAAAAATAGTTGTGTATTTAATGTATTTAATACTCAGAATTATAATAAAACAGATCTTTTGAACTGAAGGAAATGTAATTTTGATGGAATTTGTTTATATGTGTGTTTATACAGTATATATACATGGTGTTCCTAAATATGTGGGATAGAAACAGGGATAATATACTCCAAAATGACACAAGAAATCCCTGAGAAAATATGTCCTACATTTCTGTATTTTTCTTAAATGATATTTGTTTGTGGCATCAACCTCTGCAGATCTTTTGCCACTACTTTCACCATCTGAAATGAACCTGCGTGTAAGTGGAGTTGTGGAAGTGTAGAGTGTTGAATGTGAGGAAAGGAATGTTAAGGATGACACAAACACCCAGTCCCCAGGCCAGGGATATTAATCATTTACAATTAAAAAACCCTGCCCGGCAGGGAATTGAACACGGGGCCGCCGGGTGACAGGCGGACGCATTGCCCCCTACACTGTGGGGCCGGACATGTCCTACGGTTAATCATTTATGAGTTACAGATTGTACAATTTTGTATAGGAAGTATTGGTAATAGGCTTATCTGGTACATCCCATGGTGAGTCACTGTTGCCGTGTTGGTGTACCAGCAGGGATCTGCATTCTAATACAAGAAGTCTCAAAATGTCCACCATACACCTCAAAACATGCCTGAACACACTGCCTCATTGATTATCACACACATTCGAACACTCCAGGCATTGTATGTATTCCAGATGGTAGCAAAGTACTACAATGTCCATAATGGCATGCCTGATCCCAAATTTAATCCTAAGGGTGGGTTTCCATTTGAGATTAACTGTTCTCTACTCTGCTCTCTACTGTTTAAGGTATCTCAAGAACTGAAAAAAATGAAAAACAGGAAAAGCGGTAGTGGGACAGATAACAATTACCAAAGTAGACTTTTCTTTTTTTTACAGGGAATAATCACAGTTGCTGTGACTTGTCAGTGGTAGTGTGATAACACTTTGACTACTCTCCACTCTCTACAGGTGCATGAGTGGACAGGGTGTAACGAGAACTCGTGAAAGCTATCTTGGCGAGGGAATCGCGGGCTACTCTCGAAAGTTATTCGGGCCGAAATTTTGTATATATGTATTATATTGTACTGTACTGTTAGATCATCAGCCCAGAGGTTGGCTGGATCCTCTAATAACACCACCAAAGGCTATACAGTTATAGGGAAACCGCAAAAATCAATGGCAGAGCCCAAATGAGGCTACTAGGCAAGATGAGGATTATATTATATACTTGTTATTATAATAATAACCAGACTACAATCATTACAATATATTTCCATGCAAATTGATGTGATTATAATAAAATATAAACTAACAATTTATTCTTAATTCGCCTTTGTTAAATAGACTTAATTTACCTAATTCCTTAAGTTGTGAAGTTCCCTTTGAACTTCAGCTCCGGAACACGAAAACTTCACTCCTATTTCCTCTAAAGTTTTATGTTTCTTCACTCTGTCACGGTAATCACTACAAAATTTCTCAACTTTTATACATTTCAATTATCAGTTTTGTTTCCTTCGGTGATCAATTTTTAGCCATCTTGCAATTGAAAATAGAACCAAGCTCTCGATAGCTTTGCCACAATTCGAACACATTTCGTATCTGGAGAGCTAATCTCCGAGAGGGCCGGGGAGCATGTGTCGACTAGCGAGCACGCTGAGACAGGTTAGCTCTCGGAGATTTGCGAGGGAATTTCCGATAGCTGCTCTCAGCACTGTGTCCATTGGCGAGTAACTGCTATCGAGAGGTTCTCGCCAGTATTTACTCTCAAGTGTACGGGCACCTTAATACAAACTCTTCCCACATTCTAGTTAATAACCAAAAACAGGCTTCGCTCATAAACGATTGATGTAGGGTATATATTCATAAGAACTTTGTGTTGTTACTTCCCACATGTTTGGAAACACTCTGTGTATATACCATGTGATCTGCCTGCCTCTTGTAATCTAGTTTCATGCAACCTGCCACACTAATGTAATTCTGAAAAAGCATCAGTCCCTCTCCCTACTCCAGGTAACATAATGAGATGTGTGGTTACAGGCTAGAAGACAGCAGGAATCATGAGTGGCACTGAGCCTGTAAAACGAGTACAGATACAAAGAACACATACATTCCAAGAGACGGTGCATACAGAGATCAGGAACAGGTATTCAGGAGAATAGGAGAGGAATTATCTACCTTTCAATACAAAATTAAATGGAATAACTAGAAATTACATCATTTCATATGTATAGGACTGGTTTCGACCCTTGCACAGGGTCATTTTCAGCCATGCAATTTAAAATTGGCAAGTTAATAAAAGTATACAAAACATTTAAAACCTAGAAGAAACACATCTAAAAACATGTTAAAATACTACATACACAGAGTTTAAAAACACACTTTAAATTACTATATGTCGGCTGATAAAAGGGACAGGTATTGTATAGGCTGGGAACTGCCCGCTACATTCCAAGTCTCACAATAGCTTACTTGGCAGGGACACAGTTGGAGATATAATAGAGGATAGGGCTCGAGGGTACAGTGGTTTAAATCCCACACAAGAAACTTTTTTTTTACCACCATTTGTCTGGGATGTGACAAGGTTACATACTCAATAGTTTCCACATACTGATTTGTTTATGCAGCCCTGAAAAGAACCATTGGTAATGTGACATAGGGTATGGAGCTAGGTTGGATGAGGATGAGGAGATGATGGTCTGTGGCTAGGACACAGACAACTAACATTCTAGTTAGCTACGTCATATGTGTTCCAAGCTCCATAGGACACAGGTAGGGCAAAGAGTGCCCCATTGGATCGATAACAACATGCGATGGCAGATAGGTATGTATCTCCGCAAACTCCCCTCCATCAAGGCAGGTCACAACACGACGTGAAGCTTATTTACTCCGTCATGATGTATTCCAATGACGAGTATGTGGATATGTTACTCGTCTATGGAGAAGCTAGATAGAATGCATACCAGGCACAATGCCTGTATCAAGAACACTATCCACATAGACAACAACCAACAAGCATGATATTTTGGAGTGTGAAAAGATGTTTGCATGTAACCCTGTCCCTGGGAAGGATACGGCCTGTTTGAGATCATCCCATGATGTCTGCTCACAATGAAGAAGTTGTGTTGGATGCTATCTGGCCTAACCCTCACACGGCACATAGGCCATTGCACAGGAGATGAACATCAGCCAGACATCTTTTATGCGGATATTGCATACCCAATTAGTTCACCCGTACCATCTGCACTCACATCAGAAGCTCCACAGTCATGATTTCAGAATGAGTCAATAGATCCTACTGCATATGGGCACTGATCCTGTCTTTCTTTTTAGTAACCATATTATTTATGGACGAAATGCAGTTCTACAATAATGAAACCATTAATTGCCACAATATGCAGCAGTCGAGTGGGGATAATCCCCTTCGGGTACGGAAGATAGCTTTTCAGGTAGGTACAGTAGGGTGTGAACGTGAAGGTTTCTCCACAATGAACTCCCGCCATCGTTGAAACGTGTGCCACTCCTTGATGGCTTCAGGATGTGGTTTCAACATGATGGGGCTCCATCACACACAGCAGTGGTTGTGTGGAACCATCTCCATGCAACGTATCCTGATAAATGGATAGAAAGGGGATGATGTGTCCCCTAGTCCACCAGATCACCTGACCTTATGCCCCTGGATTTTTTCCTGTGGGGCCATATAAAACTGCTAGTTTATGCACAGGAGCTGACAAATCCTGCTCACCTTAGACAGTACATCACTGAGTCATACTGATATGTTACACTGGAGATGCTGCAACATGCCTGACAGTCCTTACAACATCCACACAATTCTGTATCGACCACGGAGGTTGTCTGTTTGAGCAGGTGCTGCGTTAAATGATATAGGCAATTAAAATCCTGTTACATGTTTCTTAGCCTCATCCAACCCAGCTCCATACTTTATGTCACAATACCAATGGCCCTTTGCAGGGCCACATAAACAAATCAGTCTGTTTACTAAGTATGCAACCTTACCATATTCCATGCAATTAGAGGTAAAAAACAATTACTTGCATGGCTCTGTATGCTTGAGCGCTGTCCATTATCAAATCTCCAACTGAGCCCCTGCCACTGAACTATTGTGAGGCTTGGCATGCAGCGGCAGTTCCCAGCGTATACAATACCTGTTCCTTGACTGCATGTGCACCTCCTGTTTTAACGACCATGTTCTTCATATCTGTGCTCATTTCACAGATTATTTTTGGGGTAGGCCTACCAATAAGGAATTAATAGCAGTGCTCACAATTACTGCTGTCTTCTAGCCCATAACCCCACATCTTGTTATATTATCCTGGATTAGTGAGATGGACCAATGTTTTCCAGAATTGTAGTAAACATGGTGGGTTGCATAAAACTAGATCGCAAGAGACAGGCAGGCCACTCGGTATATGTATCACATCATGAACATGATAGGAACACAATGAGAGAGATCAGTGTGGAATGAGGAAGCAACAAAAGAAAAAGAGTCAAGGAAGAATATGTAAACGTAAAAGGGCAATGACAATCCCTACATATTCATATACTACCATCTTCACATAGATTGGCTCCCTTCTCACCAATCACAGTTTATCGGCACCTGTCTCCTCTCAGACCCCAACTTGCTCATGTTTGCTTCCCAGTTTCATCAGGAGAGTAGAGATAAACATTCACTGAGGGGCCAATTTTACAGATCTTCAGTCTTGATGTTTGGAAGAACAGGATAATGATAGTGCTTGATAAACACAGTAAAAGGGAATAGAGAAAAGATAAACACAATTAGTAAAAGCCTGGGAACATAGGCTAAGAGTAGAAGGAGAAAAGGAATCATTTTCAGTTCTTGATATACAGGGTTGTGCAGAATGAATAGTCTGATTTGATTCATGTAGTAGGACTGCGCTGTTTGTGCCTGCACAATAAAAGTATGTGGTCTAACAGTTCAGCAGAGCACAGTGCAAAGAATGTTTTACCACCATTTCGAGTTAAGACATTGTGATGAAGTCCCTGATCACTGAACAATCATTACATGGGTGTAACAATTTTGTTCCACTGCATTTTGCTTTAAGGGGAGTTTGAAAGGCAAAAATGTGAATTTTTTGACATTTTTCCAAAATAATTCCTACAATATTATTTAGTGTTTCATGAATAAAATGGTATATAATTTATCTCTGTGTGACTGCTAGAAGTATTTTATTTTTAATTTTATAACATTGCTTGCGTATCCATCAGGCTGGTTAATTTTGGTCATGCATTCCTTTATTTACGAATATCTCTGAAACTACTGCACATAGAAGGTTGTAGTTTTCGCCTATCGATAAAGAATACTAGGCACTCAATTTTGGTTACACTTCTATTTCAAATAATATCTGCCACTATGCTTGTTTTTGTGTAAGGAATGTTGAATTTTGTGTGAATTAGTGTCTGTGGAAGTGCTTCCGTGTAGTTTGATTGCACTTATTTTGGTAAACAAAGTGTAAATATGCCTAGAAGTTTTGGGAAACGTAAGTTTTGTGGCAACCAGAATACTAACAACACAAGACCATGTGGTTCACATGAGGTAGAATCCTCCAACAGTGTAGAAACAGATTGTCAAAATGTGACACCAAAGAACAAGATAGTGATAGTGAACCTAAATTTGGTAAACATTTTGATGAACTGGGATCCGGAAGGCTGTAGTTTCAGAAGAGTATTTTGAGCACAATAATTCTATACCTGAAGCCATTATGGAAGCTATCAAGCCAATCTACAGAGACCTAGCTCATCCAGACCTTCCCAGAAAGTGTCTACATGGGCGCACTCAGAATCCCAATGAGTCTTTCAACAATATTATCTGGGCTCAAGTGCCATAAAATGTATTAATTTGTGGTGTTAAGAACTTTGAAATGGGGAGTCAGTGATGCTGTATTAACATTTAATGGTGGGAATATGGGAAGAGTGTTATTGCATCTCAACATCAACCCTGGCCGTCATACTATGAAGGGACTGCAACATTTAGACAAATTAAGAATTGCCAAGGCACAGCGTGCAGCAGAGTTCAACACCAAAGCAGCAAGGTCATCACGAAGGAAAAGGTTTTTAGAGGAGGGGTACCACAAAGAGGATACTGACTATGCTGCAGGGTGCTTTTGAGCCTTAATTTAAAAATCTGAGTGAGTTCTGATAATTTAAAGTTTTAAACCTGATTTTCTCAAAATGATTTTTTTACAATTAATGTTCCTGTATCTGAAAAACTACTTGTGATACATACATGAAATTTTGTGAGATGCTTTATTATATCTTACTGTCCCTACTGAAGCAGAATCATAGCACAAGTTTCCATAGACATGAAGTTAGGGGTGTCCAACTTTTGTGCAAAAAATGGCACCATTAAAAAAATTGATATATCTCGTTCTTTTGGTTTCTATACTTTAATTTTGCTTCAGTCAACATAAATAATATAGAAATGTCAGCTGTAAAAAATTCAGAGTCGTACCTTCATAGGTTCCAAAAATATAGGAACATAATCTTGGCATATTTAACATTGGCAGGATAGGCCTTTCAAACTCCCCTTAAGAAGAGAAGTCAGGCTGTTCAAGGACACAATGGAACGCTGTGCAGGTGGAAGGAGCGCATCAAGCACTTATCCAAAGTCCTTAGTGTTCCCCTGTCGGGCATGCTTTGGCGTTACAAATGTTCAGTGGTTTAGTTGGACCGGAACGCCGTTCCGGAAAACATTTTCCCGCTTTAGAATGACGTAACACTTTTTCATTCAGTAAGAAAATCTTATAATCCATACATAGCGCTGAAACGTCATGGGTGTACTCTAGCGGACTAATACTGAACCTTACGGTTTTATGTTCATAATTATCAGTGATTCAAAGGTACTATACAAAAATAATTGGCCCTCCACTTCTACTTTGGATATCTGCTATGGTAATGAGAGTGTTGGCAACCTTTGTGACTTTTTCCACATGTCAGACAAGAGGAGGTACATTAATGCTTTTAGAAAGTATGTCGAGACCAAGGAAATTCCAGTGGAGCTGATGCCTTTAATCAAGAATATACAGACTATTCCCATCTTTTCAGCAGAAGCTGAAAGAGCTTTCAGTACCATGAATGAGATCCACACCGAAAAGAGAAATAGACTGCTGGTTGCAAGATCAAGCGGACTTATTTTCATAAGCAGCGTTTGACCTCCTGTGCATATATTTAACACACAACCATATGTCAAGTCATGGCTACGAAAGGGGAGACATTCATCTGATGAAACGACTTGTCAGAAACATGAGGCCGCTGATTTTGACACCCAATACGAGTCCATCTGGAAATTGCTGAATTAATAAGGTGAGTTCCTGTAAATATTTTTTTTTCAACTAAATCACTGCAAATGTTACCTCACCCTTTGAAGCTGACCTGAATTTCCATCCATACAAGATGCAGGGCATGCAACAGCTGACAGAACATGATAAACTTGACCAAAAATCCTTTGCTACAGAGTTCCTTAGATGAGTAGCAGCTAGCCCACAGATCCTTAGTAACCTTGTCATTACAGCTGAAGGCCACTTTCAACTATCCAAGAGTGTCAGTGACCAGAATTTCTGGTACTGGTCAACAAAGTAACTGTAGGGTGCAAGAAAACAATTACATCTCTTTCCCCATGTATTCATGGTAATATTAAATAAAAGTTTCCATTATTGACAATATGCTACCTTGTTTACATCCTACTATTCATTCTGCTCAACCCTGTACATTTGTCTTCACATACACAAGTTACTTCAGAAAATGGTAGTTAAGATAATACATCTAATCAAAAGCTGCTGCCTTGTCTTTATCTCTTTCTAATTTGTGAAACTCATTTTGATTTTGAGAAATGCCAGAAATAAAGCAGGATCATTCAAGAATTTCTGGAGGTGTAGGGTCAGAAGTTGATGAATGGAGGTAAGTATCTTATAGTAATTGTGTATTCTATCAGATCCTAGTGCCTTCCAATTCTGTTTATCTATTCCTATTTATGATTTTTTGTACTTCATGAGATCTACTACTTTCAGAGCCAGTTTTTACGTGAATTATCTTGGTCTAGTGTATGTAGTTACTTAGTTACTGTTGCCAAGCAATATTCTGGAAGTAGGAGGAAGGGAAAAGGTAGGAAAGGGAAATGTAGAGTAGATGATAGGAAAAGACAGGTGGAACAGGGTCATGGGAAGGAGAAAAGGGAGGAGGAAGTAGCTTCTGCAGCTATCAGGAAAGATAGGGCTGACCAGGAGGGGAGGGGATCAAATGAGGTGGGTAGGGTTGAGGCTCTGGTCATGGGGGATTCCATCGTTAGACACGTGGGGAAAGTGTGTGGAGGAAAGGGAACCAGGGTAGAATGTTATCCAGGAATTAGGTTGAGGCAGATGTTGAGGAAAGTAGAAGAGAGGGAGGAGGGGAAGGAGAAGGTGGTAGTGTTTCACGTTGGTACCAACAATGTAAGGCAAGTTGATATAAGTACTAACATAGTTGGAGATGTGTGGGATCTGGTAAATGCAGCACGGGTGAAGTTTAAGAAAGCGGAGATTGTTATTAGTGGAATACTGTGTAGGAGGGATACTGACTGGAGGGTAATTGGGGATTTAAATGAGACTATGGAATGGGTATGTGGGAAAGTGGGAGTGAAATTTCTAGATCCTAATGGGTGGTTAGGAGATAGGGATCTGCGCTCGGATGGCCTTCATTTAAACCGCAGTGGTACGTATAAGTTAGGAAATTTGTTTGGAAGGGTAATAGGGAGGTACATTCAGGGAAACAGGATGGCCTAGGGAGCGGTGATAAGGGAACAGGGAACTGGAAATCAAGTAGGGATGACATAAAATTGTTAGTGTTGAACTGTAGAAGTATTGTAAAGAAAGGAATAGAATTAAGTAATTTAATAGATATATATTTACCAGATATTGTAATAGGAGTTGAATCATGGCTGAGAAATGATATAATGGATGCAGAAATTTTCTCACGGCTCTGGAGTGTGTATCGTAGAGATAGGATAGGAAAGGTGGGAGGGGGAGTTTTCATTCTGGTGAAAGAAGAATTTGTAAGCTACGAAAAAGTAAAAGATGAGACACATGAAATTCTAGGTGTAAGGCTCATTTCTAAAGATAATAGGCAACTTGATATATTTGGAGTGTACAGATCGGGAAAGGGTAGCACTGATGCGGATTCGGAATTATTTGATAGGATAGTCAGCTATGTGGGAAACGACATGGAAAGAAATGTGATTGTAGCGGGAGATCTGAATTTGCCAGATGTCAATTGGGAAGGAAATGCGAACGACAGGAAGCATGACCAACAAATGGCAAATAAGTTAATATGGGAAGGACAGCTGATTCAGAAAGTGATGGAACCAACCAGAGGGAAAAATATTTTGGATGTGGTGCTGATAAAACCAGATGAGCTCTATAGGGAAACTAAAGTAATAGATGGTATTAGTGATCATGAAGCTGTTTTTGTGGTAGTTAAAAATAAATGTGATAGAAAGGAAGGTCTTAAAAGTAGGACTGTTAGGCAGTACCATATGGCTGATAAAGCAGGTATGAGGCAGTTTCTAAAAAGTAACTATGATCGGTGGAAAACGGTAAATAAAAATGTAAACAGACTCTGGGATGGGTTTAAAGAAATTGTTGAGGAATGCGAAAACAGGTCCCTTTAAGGGTGGTAAGGAATGGTAAAGACCCACATTATTATAATAGAGAAATAAAGAGACTAAGAAGGAGGTGCAGACTGGAAAGAAATAGAGTTAGAAATGGCTGTGGAAGTAAGGAGAAATTGAAGGAACTTACTAGAAAATTGAATCTAGCAAAGAAGGCAGCTAAGGATAACATGATGGCAAGCATAATTGGCAGTCATACAAATTTTAGTGAAAAATGAAAGGGTATGTATAGGTATTTTAAGGCAGAAACAGGTTCCAAGAAGGACATTCCAGGAATAATTAATGAACAAGGGGAGTGTGTATGTGAGGATCTTCAAAAGGCAGAAGTATTCAGTCAGCAGTATGTAAAGATTGTTGGTTACAAGGATAATGTTGAGATAGAGGAAGAGACTAAGGCCAAAGAAGTAATAAAATTTACATATGATAACAATGACATTTACAATAAGGTACAAAAGTTGAAAACTAGAAAAGCGGCTGGAATTGATCAGATTTCTGGGGATATACTAAAGACAATGGGTTGGGATATAGTACCATATCTGAAGTACTTATTTGATTATTGTTTGGCCGAAGGAGCTATACCAGATGAATGGAGAGTTGCTATAGTAGCCCCTGTGTATAAAGGAAAGGGTGATAGACATAAAGCTGAAAATTACAGGCCAGTAAGTTTGACATGCATTGTATGTAAGCTTTGGGAAGGCATTCTTTCTGATTATATTAGACATGTTTGTGAAATTAATAACTGGTTCGATAGAAGGCAATTCGGTTTTAGGAAAGGTTATTCCACTGAAGCTCAACTTGTAGGATTCCAGCAAGGTATAGCAGATATCTTGGATTCTGGAGGTCAAATGGACTGTATCGCGATTGACATGTCTAAAGCATTTGATAGGGTGGATCATGGGAGACTACTGGCAAAAATGAGTGAAATTGGACTAGACATAAGAGTGACTGAATGGGTTGCTATATTTCTAGAAAATAGATCTCAGAGAGTTAGAGTAGGTGAAGCTTTGTCTGACCCTGTAATAATTGAGAGGGGAGTTCCTCAAGGCAGTGTTATCGGACCTTTATGTTTTCTTATATATATAAATGATATGAGTAAAGGAGTGGAATCGGAGGTAAGGCTTTTTGCGGATGATGTTATTCTCTATAGAGTGATAAATAAGTTACAAGATTGTGAGCAACTGCAACGTGACCTCGAAAATATTGTGAGATGGACAGCAGGCAATGGTATGTTGATAAACGGGGCTAAAAGTCAGGTTGTGAGTTTCACAAAGAGGAAAAGTCCTCTCAGTTTTCATTACTGCGTTGATGGGGTGAAAGTTCCTTTTGGGGATCATTGTAAGTATCTAGGTGTTAATATAAGGAAAGATCTTCACTGGGGTAATCACATAAATGGGATTGTAAATAAAGGGTACTGATCTCTGCACATGGTTATGAGGGTGTTTAGGGGTTGTAGTAAGGATGTAAAGGAGAGTGCATATAAGTCTCTGGTAATACCCCAACTAGAGTATGGTTCCAGTGTATGGGACCCTCACCAGGATTACCTGATTCAAGAACTGGAAAAAATCCAAAGAAAAGCAGCTCGATTTGTTCTGGGTGATTTCCGACAAAAGAGTAGCGTTACAAAAATATTGCAATGTTTGGGTTGGGAAGAATTGAGAGAAAGAAGAAGAGCTGCTCGACTAAGTGGTATGTTCCGAGCTGTCAGCGGAGAGATGGCGTGGAATGACATTAGTAGACGAATAGGTTTGAATGGCGTCTATAAAAGTAGGAAAGATCACAATATGAAGATAAAGTTGGAATTCAAGAGGACAAACTGGGGCAAATATTCATTTATAGGAAGGGGAGTTAGGGATTGGAATAACTTACCAAGGGAGATGTTCAATAAATTTCCAATTTCCTTGAAATCATTTCGGAAAAGGCTAGGAAAGCAACAGATAGGGAATCTGCCACCTGGGCGACTGCCCTAAATGCAGATCAGTATTGATTGATTGATTCTGTTTATGTTTTTGTCCTATTGTTTTGACTCTCTGCCTCATTAAAGAATTTCAATATAGAAGGTCGTTACTGATATATTACATGTGGTGACGAGGATAAAAATGATTTTATTCTGATGAAGTTTAGATGTACTGAAACCATACTGCACGAATTATGACTTTACCAGTTGGAAACACGGAATCTGAAATTGTGGATGATAGTGCACACACATCAAGTGTTATGCTTGTTTCAGGTAACTGTATTGGCTCCTTATCTGAATATCACTGCAGAGATGATTGGAATACCTATCAAGAAAGAATGGAACAGTATTTCATAGCGAATTACGTTAATGATGATCGGAGAGTAGCAGTGTTGCTAACACTAGTTGGGGAAGAGGCGTATAAAGTACTGAAGAATTTGTGTGATCCAACACTCCCTAAGGATAAAACTTATGATGAATTATGTGCTCTTTTAAAATAATAGTTATTCCAAAAGAATAGCTATTTTCAAAGAGAGAAAAGAATGTTATAATCTATGTCAGACATCTCAAGAAACAGTTTGGTAGTGGAATGTAAGAATTAAGAGGAAGGCTAGCGACTGCATTTTGGAAATATGTTAGGGGAGAAGATAAAGGACAAGTTTGTTTGGAGTTTATTGGAAGGACCCTTGCTAGGTAAAATCTGTGAGGAAAACCACACGACATCATTACAAGACTTTGTTGAAGTTGCACTGAAGAAGGGGGCTACACCTTTGACAGCTTCGTCGGCATATCAAGATGTCGACCGCGTTGTTAGTGTTAAGAAACCTACCATGCCAATGAGTAACGGGCAGCTCAACACAAAAGAAAGGCTAAGCAAGTGTAAGTGTTGTGGAGGAAGTAATCATAACTTCAATACATGTAAGGTTAAGAGTTACAGATGCTATAATCGTAATCAGATTGGGCACTTACTTTGGGTATGTGAATTGATAGGAATAATTGTGTAGCCTGGTTAGATTATTGCGGCCATAAAATGCATAAAATGTGAACGTCGAACCCAACAGAAGCAAGGATAAGGTTGGCTACATACATCAAAAATAAAATCGTAAATAAAATAAAAGATGCGGATAGGATACTCAAAGCTTAAAGGTCTAAATGACAACTACAGACAGGAAAGTGTGGAAAGCGGACTTGGACCCTATGAGGCTGTAAGATCGTAGGATGTTGTAAGGAAAAGAACGTACTCGCCCCTACCCTTTGTATAAAATATAATTAGAAAAACCAAGAAAGGAACAGAAACGTATAGAAAACAGTTCGTGAAAAGGAACAGAAATACAACTGCAACTTGAATCTTGAACAATAAACCAGATAGGATATAACAAACAATCTTCTGGATAGTCCATCATAGGACGACTACAAATTTTTCGTGATTTCTTGATACAGAGCTACTGGAGGCAACCTGACAGAAAATTAACACATTGCAACATTAAGGATAAAAGAAATTTTAAAACAAGAAAACCTCCAAACAAAAGGTGGCCTCGTGTAACACAGAGGCATAAATGAAATAGCCCAAACTAAGATCCGAGGTGATTTCCTGGCAGGATAAGAACATTTACATTTCGCGCGTCCGACCTCTTCAAAGATCGAAAACGAAAGACAACAAGAAAACGGTAGCACACGCGTACCTCACATCATACCAGAAATCGTTCGATATCAAACCGCCAATCGGAAAACACCTCCATGTTAAACCAATTACAAAACTTCTAATTACAACCAATTACAAAATCCCTAACCTTATATGGGCATCAAGCACACGACAAGCCATGAAGAAATTGCTGACGCAACAATTGAACCATCAATTTCTTACATGTGTCGGTATAGGGAGTTCATTTTTAAACTGGACCCAATATTTTAAAACATAAAATCAGCAAGACCAAATTATACAATCTTCAAGTTTTCTAGTTATCACTGGAATAATTGAAATACACAAAACATAACACATTTTTTCTTCATATGTCCAAACAGTTTGTTTCTAAATAATTTTCTTTCAAAATAATTTTCAGATAGGACCTAGAAAAAAAAAACAATTTCTCGAGATACACAAAACATTTTCACCGAGAAAACAAAATAAAATTACAATTTCTTGATGTATAGAAAACACTCTTGAGATCGCTATCCAATAGTTCTATTCCTCCAGAATAAAAACTTAAACGTTTTCTTGCAGCTCACGTACCATGTCACCCACTACGGGTTACATACTCCCGCCCACAAACTCGAGCACAGCTCGAGAAAACACAGTTGGGGGGGTCACCCTTTCTTGACAACGAATTCACCACATTTAATTTCTTCACTCTTCAATGTTCTTGAAGCCTGAGCTAGAGCGCTCAGCGATGTCCTCATTGCCATCTCATGGACAGTGGCCCAATGCCAAATCACCTCGATCACCAAAAGAAAATGTGATTCCACTCCATATCTCATAGAATTTAGCAAATAGCTGGTACAGGGTGCCCTCCATTAGCCACAACAGGTTACATTTAGACAGCTGGGGACCTCACTGCCCCTGAAACATGACCAAACGAAGCAGCAGAAACATATCCAGAAGAAAACAGAAGACTAACGAGGAAACCGAAGGGAGGTTTTTTAATATATTTTTTGTAACAAATTTGTCACCCAACTGGTGAACAACATAACAACTTGTGGTCTTTTAATGGGGCAGTCAAGCCCTCCCCAAGGCTCACACGTTTAAAATAAAAGAAACAAAAAAAAATGAAAATGAAAACAAATGAAAAATGAAAAGAATAAAAACCACAATCCGGGAATTCACCTAGAACAACATTCTTACAGAAAAAAAACCCACGGAGGCTAACGGAAATATAAATGCTTAAATTTGCTTTCAACTTGCAGTACTTATAACATTACAAAGTCTCAACTTAAAAGGATACCAAAGAACTAATTTTTAAGATAACATGTTGTGCAGGTTACAACCTTTAAGTTACGATTTGCCCAATACAAGCACACAATCTCCATCTTCCACACCCAAGCACCACAGGGATGAGAGGTTCAACAAAAAGAGAAAATTCTCCAGATAATAACAATTACCAAAACTAAACCTTCATCAACTGAAGCACCATACGACCACACACAACTTACCTCATTGGGCACATCGCAACATAACACTAATATATCCAATGAACATTTCCTAGATTTTACTTGCTACGTGCATTCTTAATTACCCAATCTTACATCAAATTTAATAGAAGGAAAGAAAATTTGCAAGCATCAAAGGAGCACAGGAAAAGAAACAGTTAAATTCCTACAAGTTCAACGAAATGAGATAAATCACTACTCACTTACCAAATCATGTACTTAATACTTCAAATTTTGAATAGATAAAACACACATTACGCACCACGTGTCATCAATAAAACCAAGCAACGAAACAAAAGAGCTAAAATAACTTTGCCATGACAACAGAATCTCAAGACACAATGAAATCACTCTACCATGTGCATACTAAAATCCAACTCCCTGATATAGAAAGAAAAAGGTACAAGAACGACCTTCATACCCGAGATTACCAGACATAGCATGACACATCAAAATGATCAAGACTGTCTGTCCTCCGACACACAATACCGAAGCACACACGAAAGAGAAGCGCGATGACCTAACTCTCAGTAGCATAAACCCAAAGGGCGAAAAGGTACGACAAGACCTCAATACTGCCGTTACAGTCATACGACAACTCACACATACAACGCACAAGACATTCATGAAACAGATGCGTGTGATGATCCCTATCAAGCAGTACCCAGAATAAAAAGGACAATTCATGACCTCAAGTACCCTTGAATCCATCACACCATGATGAGACGACTAGGCCTATTACTGTACTCCCAGAAGAGGAATGCCTCTCAGCACTTCAGGTCCTAAGTCTCAGTACACACATACATGCCTCTACAAGGCGACAAACACACACGACAACTATTTACAAATGAGGACAAACAGACATCAAGGTTCTCAATTTTGGAAAAATTACCCAGTCCACAAGGTCCCATTCCCGAGCAGACGGAGTAATAGAATTTAGAGCGTGCAATTCCACAACCAGATAAAAAATTCAGAAAAGACATATATTTTCAAAAAAAAAAATTTGGAACTAATCGAAAAACTTTACTAAATGATCACCTCTGCAAAATTTCTCCACAACCTACCTTAAAAAATTTAGAAGCATAGCTCAGAACAATAGAAACCGAAAGAACACTTGAAGAAAATTTTCCTGGTACATAATTTTCACTTACAACGGACAACTGTTCACAACCGATGTCACCCAATAGTTGAACCAAAGATTACAGAGAATCTCTATCGGATGCACATAAGGAATAAAACGTTGTCAAGAGCAAGGTGCAGACCCATAACCCGTCCAAATTGTCATAAATGACCTCAGGTTTCTCCTGGACTATAAAATATGGTGAGCAAGTATCACCCCACGAGACAACACGAGTCTTCATGGACCCTCCCTACCAAATATAGGGACACACGGGTAAATAAAAATATACAAGACAAGGAAACAGAAACAGCACGATGGAAACGCTCAATAAAACAACCAAGAAGACTTTCGCACAGATGCAGAAACCCCATAATTTCTAATCTGCTCAGGAAATTTAGTAACTGGCTGGGCATCGTTCCAATTTAGTCCCATACCTAATTAGACATGATCCCAAGCACAGTAGTCAATCAAAACAACACTTAAACCAGAAATTTAAATATCCACTGAGCCACAACAGAACAGCAAAACATTTTAACAGGTTACACACAAAGATAAACACAGCAGGTGACAAAAACACGAAATTCTGACAAGAATATAGTAAAACACAAGAATTGGAAAATAGAAAATCACACAAACTGACGAAATTTACCAAGATAACCTCAAAATTATGCCGAAAATAAACAAAATTTTCAGAAAACTTAAATGCGACACTACACTGCAATTAACACGAACACGATGGACAGTTCGACACCAATAAAAACACAGGAGGAGAAACAGATGACAACGACACGAGTACAATTCATAAGATGGACTTTAGCGCGCTTAAAACTCGAAATTTGTCAAACAATCAACTGTCTCCCACAAATATATAACCACACAATCGCACAAAATAGTGCCACACTCAGCATCAAGAAAGATGTTGTCTAAAAAAAATTGGGAATCGCATTACAAATCGAAAACAGATCAAAACCAACTCTAAATAATTTAGAAATTAATCACAAAGAACTCAGGTTAGAACACGTGGCACACATAATATGATACAGGAGTTCAAACGACCATGTGGTCAGCGGAAGGCTTTCCACGGACAAAATAAAACAGGCACAGAAACAAAAGAAAATTGTAGGTAGTGATTTATCTACATTTTCTACACGGGTTGCAAGCAATTCAAATTACGACAGCAAAAGACATTCTGCCAGGCGGGCAGACATTCAAAGACTTTCCACAAAGATATCTCACCCGAACAAAAGTCAATAACAAAACTTAAATAAACGGAAATTAAGAATGCACACGCACATTATTTAACCACAAGGTGGCTTGAACTTTACATTCATGGTACCGGTAATCAATTTTGAAAATGCGTACTTTATAACTGCCAATTCAAACATGGTCACAAAAGGTTAAAAAAATTACTTTAACTGATACAACTACAGAAAATGTAGAAAAGTAAGGGTAATAGTGAGTACTTCCCTTTCTTTTACAACCACGCTCTGCTACCAAATGTAGCCTGGTTAGATTATTGCGGCCATAAAATGCATAAAATGTGAACGTCGAACCCAACAGAAGCAAGGATAAGGTTGGCTACATACATCAAAAATAAAATCGTAAATAAAATAAAAGATGCGGATAGGATACTCAAAGCTTAAAGGTCTAAATGACAACTACAGACAGGAAAGTGTGGAAAGCGGACTTGGACCCTATGAGGCTGTAAGATCGTAGGATGTTGTAAGGAAAAGAACGTACTCGCCCCTACCCTTTGTATAAAATATAATTAGAAAAACCAAGAAAGGAACAGAAACGTATAGAAAACAGTTCGTGAAAAGGAACAGAAATACAACTGCAACTTGAATCTTGAACAATAAACCAGATAGGATATAACAAACAATCTTCTGGATAGTCCATCATAGGACGACTACAAATTTTTCGTGATTTCTTGATACAGAGCTACTGGAGGCAACCTGACAGAAAATTAACACATTGCAACATTAAGGATAAAAGAAATTTTAAAACAAGAAAACCTCCAAACAAAAGGTGGCCTCGTGTAACACAGAGGCATAAATGAAATAGCCCAAACTAAGATCCGAGGTGATTTCCTGGCAGGATAAGAACATTTACATTTCGCGAAATTTAAGAAGAAAGGCCGAACCACACGAAAGTTAAATTTAGAAAGAAAAAAACAAAATCACATATTACAACATTTTAAGATAATTAAACGTGCTTACCTTAGGGTAGGTTGGCCCCGTAGGCGCACCGCGCGTCCGACCTCTTCGAAGATCGAAAACGAAAGACAACAAGAAAACGGTAGCACACGCGTACCTCACATCATACCAGAAATCGTTCGATATCAAACCGCCAATAGGAAAACACCTCCATGTTAAACCAATTACAAAATTTCTAATTACAACCAATTACAAAAACCCTAACCTTATATGGGCATCAAGCAAACGACAAGCCATGAAGAATTGCTGACGCAACAATTGAACCATCAATTTCTTACACGTGTCGGTATAGGGAGTTCATTTTTAAACTGGACCCAATATTTTAAAACATAAAATCAGCAAGACCAAATTATACAATCTTCAAGTTTTCTAGTTATCATTGGAATAATTGAAATACACAAAACATAATAACACATTTTTTCTTCATATGTCCAAACAGTTTGTTTCTAAATAATTTTCTTTCAAAATAATTTTCGGATAGTCTTTACCTACAAAAAAAAAACAATTTCTCGAGATACACAAAACATTTTCACAGAGAAAACAAAATAAAATTACAATTTCTTGATGTATAGAAAACACTCTTGAGATCGCTATCCAATAGTTCTATTCCTCCAGAATAAAAACTTAAACATTTTCTTGCAGCTCACGTACCATGTCACCCACTACGGGTTACAAATTGCATAAAGTGCAGGATGAAAATCAGTCAATATTAAATTTTTTCAAATGAACTTTTGCAATAATTATGTAATCAGACCTTGGATTCTGATGCAGGTACAGTATTTCTGTCATTCCTAAGAGTATTTATAAGGAACAGTTTGGTAAGTGTAAAATACGCCCCACTAATGTATGTTTAAGGATGTACGACAACCATGTGCTTATTCTGGTTGGAAAAATTGAAGCCAATATATGCTATAGTAATATTAGCTGACTCTGTAGGTTGATAGTTGTTGATGAAGGAAATAGAGCCCTGTTAGGCAGAGATTTGATAGTTGAATTTAATTTGCTTGATTGTACAAAACTGGAGGTCCCTGTTAATGCTGTGATTATTGATAAAGACCTATATAAGCCCATTGGTAAATATGATACCTTATTTAATGAAAAGTTGGGTAATTTTCATCATGAAAAAACTTCACTGAAAATAAATAGTTCTGCTAAACCTATGTTTATCAAACCAAGGCCAGTACCATTTGCGTTCAAGTCTAAAATGGGCATGGAAATTGATAGGCTGAATAAAGAAGGCGTTATATCACTAGTTGATAACTCAGAATGGGGAACACCTCTAGTGCTAGTGAGATGACCCGATGGTCAATTGTGACTGTGTGTTGATTATAAGCTTACTATAAACAAGTACTTGGAAGATATCAAACATCCACTGCCTGGATTGACAAGATTTTTGTTGCGCTTCAAGGGGGTGAATTTTTGTCAAAACTTGATTGTTATCAGGCATATAACCAACTAGAATTAACAGATGAAACTAGGGTGACCAACTCTTAATTTTCAAATGGAGGACAGACTCTCAATAAAAGGAGGATTTTTCATAAAAATGTTCTAAAAATGGAGGACAAATGGAATTTTAATATTTACATACAAAATTTAGTATTACATACCTTAAAACTGATATGTTAATGAAGATGCTGAAGTTGTAGCTATTTTATGCTGATACTTATCGACTGCACCCACTTTTGACAGCAAGGATGAATTATTTGCTTGTAATAAATAATTGTAAAACTCTCCACATGACATGTTTTTAAAGTTCTACTTCACTATTATAATACCCTTAATCAACTCGGACAGCAAACGGTTTCTTTCTTCTGACTACTATGTATTAATCAGGAAAAACACTCTTTCAAAGGTTGCATTGCAACCTAGAATAGCGAAATAAAACTGACAAATTTTAAGCAGCTCACTAAATGTTTCAATGTCAGGGCTATATTTGAAAAACTTACACCACTGCTTATCTAATGTTGTATGTTTATCAATTTCGGAACTCCTAGTGCAGTTCTGAACATTGCAAAATTGGTCAAAAAGTTTAGAATTGTCTATCTCCACACCTTTAGATTGCAGTTACTCGAGGCAGGGAAGAACATCTTCAAACTGAATGTCTTTCATACTATGAAGCTTCATCCATTGGAAACACTTAAATTCTTCCATCATAGGGTTACACCACTTTAATAGGTATTGAATGCATGTTTCATAAAAACCAACAACATGTTCTACAAATGCAATGCATTCTCTTTCGAAGCCATTTTCAGTGAGGTATTTCAGAGACTTTAAGAGGTATGAATTTATTTTCCATCCTATTATTCAGTGTGGCCAGAGTTGAACCTAATATATCACAAACTTCTGCTATAGAGAGCGTTTCTTTTTCAATGTATGAAATTTTGTTGTGAAAAATGTGCATAGTGGAATGAACAAACCACAGGTAAAGCTCAGAAAACTTGTTTTCAAAACAGGATCTAATTATAGCAGGAACAGAATTTGAAGGCTGAGAAAGAAAGTACGACTTTAGAGCTGCAAACAGTTTTAGCATTCTTTCTACTGCAGGAAACAAACTTAACCACCTTGTTTTGCTGTGACACAAAAGCTGTTCACAATTTATTTCAACAAACTTGCAGAATTCTTTGAGTTGTTCAGTGCAAATTGTATAGATATGGAAATAATTTAAGACTTAAAATTATATACTCTCTACATCAACTGGCAGTACATCAGCACCTTGTTGCAAACGATTATGCAGTACATGTGCTGGGCATCCAACCCTGATTATATGTTCATTTAATTTACTTTTAAGTGCTGAAAATACTTTTTTTGCCTTCTCTACAATTAACCCCTCCGAAATTCACATTTGCATTGTCTCCACTAAAAGCAATGCATTTAGCAGAAATATTATGATTCTTTAAAGTCTCGGAAACATAATTGGATAGTGTCTCTGAAGTTTCAATAGGACTTATGTGTAGTTCTAAGACTTCAGTTTGAATATCATTTAGTTTATAATATACATTTATATTATATAGTCAAAATATTGTATAACAATAGGAAAAAGTTTCAAAGCCCCATGGTTGCTAGCATCAGTACCCACTCCAAACAAAGGAATACTATTATTCAATGTTTTAGTGATAATGTTAATGGAATGAGGGGCGATTACATTATTTGTGATAGCTTCAGTTTTGGTTCTAGTGCATGATATTTTGTTAGCAATCTCAGAATCTGCAAACAGCACTTTATCCAACTTTGATGTGCAGTCCATAGACCTATATGACTGATGGTAAGAAACAATGTGATATGCCAATGTTGCCTCTGTTGCCCAAACTCTCCTGTATAGTGGGGAATGTTTAATCAAGAAAAATGAATCAATATTACTGCTAGAAGAACTGCTTCTAATTGTTTTTCTATGCTTTTTACTAGCAATATGTATCTCGAGATCACCTGCACCTTTGTTTCCAACAGTTACATAACAGTCACAAATATAACATTTCGCCTCACTTTTGTTACGTCCCTCTCTAAAACACGGGTACTTTTGTTTCAGTTTCTCTGAGAACTTACATTTCCTCTTTTGTGCCTTGCCACTTTCGAGTGATGATACTGATATTATTCAAATTTCATAATAAAATCACAAACACTCCACTCACTCAGAAGGTCCGAATCCAACAAGCACAAAAACAAAACTACGTAATACCGCAGCCAGCATTACTTGACTGGTGAATCCCCGCCGAGAATTCCCCGGCCCCGATCGAGCACATTCAGATCACGTCGGGCGGTGTCACCACTTTGGAGACAGGCCCTTCAGACAGCTCTAACTTAAGATATGATTTATTATTAAGTGAGTACCGGTAAATGATGTAGTCTGATAGGGGTATCCAGAATATGGACTGAGATAGAGGAAGTGCAACAAAAATAGCTTTGCAACAGAGAAAAAATTGGAAACTGAATGACTAAGAATACAATATGCAAAAAGCTGGACATTTAATAGCAAATAATAAATGCCTGCTGGACAGAGGACAAGCATGGAAAAAGGAGGACATGTCCGGCAAATGCCGGACGGTTGGTAACCCTAGATGAAACTAAAATGTTACTTGCTTGGAGTACACATAAGGATATTTTCAATCCTAATAGCTTCCTTTTGGTACTAAGCCTGCATGTGCATTGTTCCAAAAGGTCATTGAGAAGATTTTGCTAGGAGCTAAAGGAGTAATCAGTGTTTTAGATGATATAGTTGTAACTGGTAAAAATGATAAGAACATTTGAGATATTTAAGTGAGGTTTTCAATAGGCTTGAAAAAGCAGGGTTTACACTGAATTTAAAAATGCAATTTCTTTCAAAAATAAATTAAGTATTTAAGTCATATTATAGATGAAGCATGGCTACATAAAGATCCTGAAAATGTCCGTGCCATGGTGGAATTGCCAAGGCCCAAAAATGTATCTGAAGTGAAAGCCTTTATTGGTATGGTGAATTATTATGCTAGATTTGTATCGGTATTGTTTACAGTGTTGAATCCCTTGTACGAGCTGTTAAAAGCAAAAGCAGAATTTAAATGGAATACCAAGCGTGAAGAATCTTTCATAAAGGTCAAGTCCTTGTTAGCATCTGAACAGAGCCTAGGTTATTTTGATCCTAGTCTTCCTCTCAAATTGGTTTGTGATGCATCAAACGTTGGGTTAGGGGCGGTGCTTTTGCACGAGTATCCTGATAAGAGTGAAAGGCATATATGCTTTGCCTCTAGTATATTAAACTCAACACAGCGAAGATATTCAGTCATACATCGGGAAGCTTTGGCTATTTACTGGGCTGTAAGCAAATTTTATCAATATGTAACGGGTAGGAAATGTTCCGATCATAAACCAATAGTTGCTTTATTTGGGGAAAAGAAGGGAATCCGTCAAATGGCTGCAGATAGACTGCATAGATGGGCTTTAATTCTGAGTGGTTTTGATTATTTGTTTTTGCAATCAATCAATCAATCAATCAATCAATACTGATCTGCATTTAGGGCAGTCACTCAGGTGGCAGATTCCCTTTCTGTTGTTTTCCTAGCCTTTTCTTAAATGATTTCAAAGAAATTGGAAATTTATTGAACATCCCCCTTGGTAAGTTATTCCAATCACTAACTCCCCTTCCTATAAATGATTATTTGCCCCAATTTGTCCTCTTGAATTCCAACTTTATCTTCATATTGTGATCTTTCCTACTTTTAAAGACATCATTCAAACATTTGTCTACTAATGTCAATTCCACGCCATCTCTCCGCTGACAGCTCGGAACATACTGATGAAGGAAATGGTTGATTTCCCAAAACATGTCTGGTTAAATAAATAGTTTTCTTTCATTAATAAGTGTATTGACAAGGCGGATTCAAATAAAACTATTTTAAATAGTTCTGTAATACATACATACCACTAAGTCGAGCAGCTCATCTTCTTTCTCCCAGTTCTTCCCAGCCTAAACTTTGGAACATTTTTGTAACACTACTCTTTTGCCGGTAATCACCCAGAACAAATCGAGCTGCTTTTCTTTGGATTTTTTCCAGTTCTTGGATCAATTAATCCTGGTGAGGGTCCCATACACTGGAACCATACTCTAGTTGGAGTCTTACCAGAGGCTTATACCTGTATGTCCTCTCCTTTACATCCTTACTACAACCCCTAAACACCCTCATAACCATGTGCAGAGATCTGTACCCTTTATTTATATCCCATTTATGTGATTACCCCAATGAAGATCTTACCTTATATTAACACCTAGATATTTACAATGATCCCCAAAAGGAAATTTCACCCCATCAACCCAGTAATTAAAACAGAGGACTTTTCCTATTTGTGAAACTCACAACCTGACTTTTAACCCCGCTTATCATCATACCATTGCCTACTGTCCATCTCACAATATTATCGAGGTCATGTTGCAGTTGCTCACAATCTTGTAACTTATTTATTACTTTATACAGAATAACATCATCCGCAAAAAGCCTTACCTCTGATTCTACTTCTTTACTCATATCATCTATATATATATAAAGTAACTTGTCCTGACTGACTGACTGACTGACTGATTCATCATCGCCGAGCCAAAACTACTGGACATAATGAAATGAAATTTTGAGGTTGCATTTATATTACAATGTAGGTGCTCGCTAAGGGAGGATTTTTGGATATTCCATCGCTAAGGGGGTTAAAAGTGGGGTGAATTTTTAAAATGAGTGTATCTATATCTCAAAACTTTAAAAGTTTACAGATGTAAAAATTGGCATTTAGAATCTCCTTTTAAAATAAAGAAACCTGTATTTTTCTGTTTTCGGAAAATCCCAATAGGAGGGGAGGAAAAGGGTGAAAAATGGGTTGAATGCCTTTAATGAAGCTACTTATATTTCAGAAACTGAAGATATTACAGACCTGAAAATTGGTACTTTTGATCTCTTTTAAAAATAAAGGAACACGTATTTTTTTGTTTTTGAAAAATCTAAGTAATGGGGGGAGAAAAAGGGTTAATTTTTAAAATGAGTGTATCAATATCTAAAAACTTTAAAAGTTTACAGATGTAAAAATTGGCATTTAGAATCTCCTTTAAAAATAAAGAAACACATATTTTTTTGTTTTCGGTAAATCCCAATAGGAGGTGTGAAAAAGGGGTTGAATGTCTTTAATGAGGATACTTATATCTCAGAAACTGTAGATATTACAGACTTGAAAATTAGTATTTGGGATCCCCTTTAAGGATCAAGAAACACATATTTTTGGTTTTTGGAAAATCCAAGTAATGGGGTGAAAAGGGGTGTGAATTTTTAAAATGAGTGTATCGATATCTCAAAACTTTAAAAGTTTGCAGATGTAAAAATTGATACTTAGAATCTCCTTTAAAAATAAAGGAACACATCTTTTTTGTTTTCTGTAAATCCCAATAGGAGGGGTGAAAAAGTGTGAATAAGGGGTTGAATGCCTTTAATTAGGATACTTATGTCTCAGAAACTGAAGATAATACAGACCTGAAAACTGGTATAAGGGATCGCCTTCAAAAATAAAGAAACACTTGTTTTTTTGTTTTTGTTTTTGGAAAATCCAATTAATGGGGGTTAAACCGGAGTGACAAATTGCGGTGAGTTTTAGAAAGACTATATCTACAGTATATCTCAGAAATGTAAAATGTTACAGACGTAAAAACTGGCATTTGGAATCTCCTGTTAAAGTAAACTAAAAAAGGGGTGAAATTTTAAAATCAGAATTTCTACAGTATATCTCAAAAACTTAACATGTTACAGAAGTGAAAAATGGTATTTTTATCTCTATTAAAAATAAAGAAACGTGTATTTTTAGTTTTCGGAAAAACCACTTGGGTGACTGAAAATGGGGTTGAATTATTTTAATTAGGATACTGATATCTCAAAAACTGAAGATGTTACAGAAGTGAAATTAGGTATTTGGAATCTGCTTTGAAAGTAAAGAAACATGTATTCTCGGAAAATCCAATGAAGGTGGAGGGGGGGAGCGAGGTGGAAGAATTGAAAAATTAATTAAATTAATTGTATGAGGATACTAACTTACATCTAATAAAAACTAAAGTTATTACAGACATGAAAATTGGTATTTAGATCTCCTTTAAAAACAAAAACACGTTTTGGGAGGCGGGGAATCATCTTGGGGGGCGAGAGTGAAAAGGTGTTGAATTCCTTTCATGAGGACACATTTCTCAAAAGGTGAAGATGTTAGAGTCGTGATAATTGTTTTTTAGAAGATCATTTACTATAAAGAAAGAAGTGTTTTTTGCTGGAAAATTCACTTAAGTGTGGGTGGGGGCAGGAGTGTGAAAGGAACTGAAAAAACGTAAAAAAAAATTTATGGGGTTACTTATATCTCAAAACTGAAGGTAACAGACGTGAACATTGGTATTTGGTATCTCCTTTAAACTTAAAGAAACACACCTTCTTTTTTTTGGGGGAGGGGGGAATCAACTTAACAGCAGTGGGGTGAAAAAGGAGGTGAGACCAATTGATTTTACTGTTCATAATGTACTTACAAGGAGCCTCCGTGGCTCAGATGGCAGCGCGCTGGCCTCTCACCGCTGAGTTCCATGGTTCAAATCTCGGTCACTCCATGTGAGTTTTGTGCTGGACAAAGCGGAGGCGGGACAGGATTTTATCCGGGTAGTCCGGTTTTCGCTGTCATCATTCATTCCAGCAACACTCTCCAATATCATTTCATTTTATTTGTCATTCATTAATCATTGCCCCAGAGGAGTGCGACAGGCTTCGGCAGCTGGCATAATTCCTATCCTCACCGCTAGATGGCGGCTTTATTCATTCCATTCCTGACCCGGTCGAATGATTGGAAACAGGCTGTGGATTTTCAATGTAGTTATTCTGATCATAAAGCAATCATTTTTAATCTTTCCTGGGTTCGTTTTCAAGAGCCATCTTTTTCCTTCGGAGTACGTCCTTAGATTACAGTAGATTCTCCTGGCATATAAATAAAAATTTAAACACATTTGAAATAAACGGTAGGAATGAGATTGACCGTGCAATTGTTCACCTCTACAATTAGGTCAATAATGCACGGAAGTATGTCATTCGTATCTCCAGAAGTCCCGCGCAGTTGCCTACGCGTGACAGTGGTGCTGGTCACATTGTCAGCAATGACAATGGCAGCAGATGTAATTTACTGCCAAGTATCAGTCTTTCATCTTGCTGTGGGGTCCAGAACATCAATAATAATAATAATAATAATAATAATAATAATAATAATAATAATAATAATAATAATAATAATAATAATAATAATAATAATAATTATGTTCTGGACCATCGTTAAACTGTGCGGACCATGCTGGAAACGCATCCTGGATGGGTAACGACTATGAATGCAGGCCGGCCGCGGGTTCAGTACCACCAAGGCACCCAAAACAACACCACGCTGGATCTCCTCAAGGTTTTGATCCATATTAAAAATGCTTATAGGAAAAGATGGCAAAGATTTAGGGACCCAACTGGCCTGGTGGATTACCTGGACCTAGCCCGGGAAGTACAAAATTGATTGCTGGAAAGAAAGATAAAAAATGGGAGGAACATTGCCGTAATCTCTCAGAAAACGAGTCAGATTGCGAATTTTGGCAGATTCTCTCAGAAAATGAGTCAGATCGCGAATTTCGGCGGATTATATATAAAATGTTCAGCATTCAATAATAAATTTCAGTATAATACTGTAGCAAAGCATGGGTATCTTGCTAGTTTATATATATAAGATAACATTCAGGTCCAATAATACTGCCTTGAGGAATTCCCCTCTTAATTATTACAAGGTCAGATAAAGTTTTGCCTACTCTAATTCCCTGAGATCTATTTTCTAGAAATATAACAACCCATTCAGTCACTCTTTTGTCTAGTCCAATTGCACTCATTTTTGCCAGTAATCTCCCACGATCCACCCTATCAAATGCTTTAGACAGGTCAATCACGATACAGTCCATTTGACCTCCTGAATCCAAGATAACTGCTATATCTTGCTGGAATCCTACAAGTTGAGCTTCATTGGAATAACCCTTCCTAAAACTGAACTGCCTTCTATCGAACTAGTTGCATATTAGCTCGAGCATGAATGCTGCAGCTGATGGATTATTTCGGCTTCCCTTGAATGTTACAAGTAGTGAAACTGATAAACTGGATTATTTCAATTTTTTAGTTCAGGATAAATTACTTATAAACTCTCAGAATATATGCGAAGAATTATATAAGGACAAGATATTGAGTTTAGTTACTTTGTATTGCAGAAGTGGATGGTCTTCAGAGGTAAATGAAGATTTAAAGCCATTTTTAAGGTCAGATGAAATTAATTTTGATAGAGGTCTTCTAATGTGAGGATATAGAATTATAGTGCCTGAAAAATTCCATGAGTAGCTCTTAGAAGAGATTCATGGGCTAACAATGGAATTATACAGAAGAAAATGTTGGCTCATCAATATTTTTGGTGGTCAGAAATAGAGGGAGACTTTGAGCACTATGTTAAAAGTTTTCAACCCTTTATGAGAAATTCGAGAAACCCAGAAAAGGCAAAAATTGGTAAAATGTGAAGAAGCTAAACATGCTTTTGATCATATCCATTTGACTTTCTGGGACCATTTAATAGGAAAATGTATTTGCTTCTTATTGACACGTTTTCTAAGTGGCCAGAGGTTTATCAATGCCAAAGACTGATTCTTGATCAACTATTGAGGTAATAAGGGATTGCTTTGCACGTTTTGGACTTCCTAATGTTGTTATTACAGACAATGGTAGCCAGTTCACTTCAGTAGAATTTAAACATTTCTGTGAGAAAAATGGGATTATACACAGAACATCAGCACCCTATCACCCCTCAACTAATGGAGGTGCTGAAAATGGTGTAAAACATTTCAAAGAGAGTTTAAAGAAGTTCTTATGTGACCTCAAGAAAAAAAGCCAAAGAATGTCTTCTTTAATAAGTAAATATTTATTCTCCTACCATACCACACTTCATTGTGCTACAGGTGAAACCCCATCCAAACGCATGTTAGGTCATGACGTAAAAGCTCACGTAGATTTTTTGTAACAATCCTTTGTAGAGCAATATCGAGAAAGGCAAAATCATTCACCATGGTACCAGAGATGTAGCTTTTCATGAAGGGGAGGTGGTGTGCATTAGGGACTATCAAAATTTAAATAAGGTATCATGGATTAGAGCAATTATCACTAAATTTTTAGGAAGAATCACCTATTTGTGTGAGTTTGTAAATCACCAAAATGTAATTTGGAAGAGAAACACTGATCAGATTATTAGAATAGGAGAATTTTACAGTAATGTTAAACTATCAAATAAAGGTGGTGATGATGATGATGATGATGATGATGATGATGATGATGATTATGATGATGATGATAACACTGATCCAAAGAATGCTGAAATTGCTGAAGTGGATCCAAAAGGGTCAACTTCGAATCAAGACACACCAGTTAATTTGCAAGTGAAGGACGACGAGGAGAAGCAGAGAAAGGGTGCTGTGATGACTAAGGGAACACGTCTGCATAACATACTGTCAAGACCTTGCAGGTTATAAAATCACCCAACAGGCTTTTATTCTAATTAAATAATTTTATTATTATTATTATTATTATTATTATTATTATTATTATTATTATTATTATTATTATTATTATTATTATTATTATTATTATTATTATTATTACGGAGATATCCGTGGAGCAGAAAGAGGTGAAAGAAGGTGCGGGTGTTGAAAGGGTCTAACTACGATAACAGAAATTGATCGTAAGTTATGAAACTCTACATTATTAACAGAAACTGAGTTAAAACTTTAACTAAAGGTTATATTTCTTTCAGAATTTCAAACTTAACAAATTTTTCACTCAGTGAAATAATGAGGTTACAGGTACAATGACCATTTCAAAACTTGGAAAATTCAAGATTCAGAACTTTAACAATTTTGGGCTTCAAGCCCCTAGTTTACAAATTTACAATTTCAAAGTGGTATAATTTAGGCAAGGGCAGAAATCCCCCAATTCAAGAGCACTTTGCTCCAACAAATTTACAGCCTTCCATAGGCACTCCTCGATATTACAGTAAACTTAGAAAAGCGCTTACAGGCTCTCCAACATTCATCCAATTTTAACCGCCCGCTTAAGGCAACATTACACAAAACTCTTACACTCACTGGCCTCTCTAGGCACAATTTACAATTGAAATTACTTTTACAGGGGTATCTATTACCCAACTTACTGGGCCTTCATGGAAAAAGAACAGGTTAGATTACTGGCCCAAACACAAAATGAATGGAGGCGTACACTTGCACTCCTAGACAATGAAGAATAAAATCCTAACGGGACCCTTGGCCCAGTGATACAGGGGCTAATCCCAAGCTACTGAGGTGACACGAATAAAGGTTAATTTAATGCTTTACGGAAAGGAAAAAAAACAGTTACAAAGTCCTAGTCACCTCAAACCAAGTTGAAGGGGAACTCGAGAGGGTAATGCACTCTCTATCCCCAATTTACTGTTTTTAGAACTTATGAAATTTTACATGAAAAGGAAGAAGTTTACACTGAACGGTTACATAGTTAGAAATTAGGACCTTCCCCTTGTGTAAGTCGGCAGAGGTGGCCACAGAGAGATAAAACTGATGGCCATTACCTGGGCTGATGAACTGCCTGGCGAAGAATGAGGCACCCTCACCTCCTGTCTTCATACACACACACTCTCAGAAATATGACGATCAATAGACAAGGTAGCCAGAGCAGCCGCAGTTTATATACGTGAAGGGCAGGTCTGAGAGGATTCTGGACTAATCCGGACGCACCCTTTTAATTTTATTGGCAGAACCCAAAGTTACACCCGAAGACCAAAAAGAAGCCTGTGTTAGGCTGAAAAATAATTACAGAAAATTCCCATTGACCAGATTCAAAACTGGCAGAATGAGAAAGAAGTGTTACAAAGTTTGAAATACGGTATATAAGAAAAACAAATGAAAGTTGATTTACTAGAGAAAACCCATGAACACAAAATTTCTTTCAATAAAAACTTCTGTTCCCTTGCCCCAGAGTGCATGACTATGGTTTTTGGTAGTGACCTCTATGGGGAAATGTCCAAACTACAAAGGAAATAAAACCAGTCAGTTTAGGCAAGTTCACAACAACACAATTACTCAATACTTCAGTAGTGACATCTTCTGATTAAAGTCCCCACTTCTTGTAATAGCAGTTTCACATTTTGTTGGATAGATAGAGTTCATTACAGTGCTTCTTTTGAATGTGCAAATTGAGGTGTACCTCTCGGTATAATAATAATAATAATAATAATAATAATAATAATAATAATAATAATAATAATAATAATAATAATAATAATAATAATAATAATAATAATAATAATAAATAAATAAATAAATTATTAGTTATATAAAGAAGGTTGTTATTGATATATTACACCTGGTCTCCAATTCTATAGCCCATTGTGTTGTAGTTTTGTAAATATCTATTGTGTTTCTTAAAAGTTATTTGTTCCCTGCCTAGTTCAAACTGTCAACCTGTGGTACAAGAAAAAAGAACCAGCGGTTTTCTATAAGGTGGAATAGTGTTTGCCTAGGTTTTGGAAAATTGTGCATGATTTGGGATAGTTTACTCTTAATAAGGCATATGGTACCTTGTGTTTTCCTCCCATAATGGAATATTTAAATATTTTGGACAATATCTGAAAACATGGAATTTATCTTATTCTAGCTGTTGATAGGGCAATCTCTTAGCATATGTATGATAGCATTTTGTCAACTATTTATTGACAATTGTTCATAGAGCTGGGATTTTGAATAATGGTTTAATGTCTTCATGTTTCAAGGTCTCATCTCTCCTGCTATGTATTATCGTTAAAATACTCATCCCCAAACCTAAAATCAGAATATGTGTATGGGTGCTCCCCTGTGAACCATGTGACCTTGCCATGATAGGGAGGCTTGCGTGTTCCATTGAAGCATGTAGCCCATATCAGATGGGTATCTGTCGAGAGACCAGAATAACGAGTGGTTCAATGAAAGTGGGGTAGGAGGCTTTGGAAGTTGCAAGGGCGGATGTCTAGATGATTGACTGATATGGTCTTGTAATAACACTTAACACGGCTTAACTGTGTTGATACTGCTACATGGCTGAAAGCAACGGGAAACTACAGCCATAACTAACTCCTGAGGACATGCAGCTCGCTCTGTATGAACAACGTACTGATTATGGCTTCCTCCGGAGGTAAAATAATCCCCCATTCGGATCTCCAGGTGGGTACTGCATGAGAGGGGGCAATCATCAGGAAGATGGATACTGACGTTCTGCGAGTCATGCGTGGAATGTTAGAGAATCTGGAAAGGGAAATGGATAGACTAAAGTTAGATGTAGTTGGTATAAGTGAAGTACTTTGGCAGGAAGAGCAGGATTTTCTAATCAATTAATCACAACTGATCTGCATTTAGGGCAGTCTCCCAGGTGGCAGATTCCCTATTTGCTGTTTTCCTAGCCTTTTCTTAAATGATTGTAAAGAAATTGGAAATTTATTGAACATCTCCCTTGGTAAGTTAGTCCAATCCCTAACTCCCCTTCCTACAAACAAATATTTGCCCCAATTTGTCATCTTGAATTTCAACTTTATCTTCATATTGTGATCTTTTCTACTTTTTAAAGATGCCACTCAAACTTATTTGTCTTCTAATGTCATTCCATGCCATCTCTCCACTGACAGCTTGGAACATACCACTTACTGTATACCTTTCTAAATTTTTTTTTTTTGAGAGTCCACCTTTTCAATACAATATGTTCTTATTGATTTACATAAAAATTTAACATTATTACGTCATAGGTGGGATGTTTTGCCTATATTTTTAGGCATCTTTAGCCACTGTTCTTGCTATCTAAGATCAAAATAGCCAGGATCCTGGGTATTTGATTACTAATAAAATACTTAAAATTGTTAAGCTGACATGGATTCTTTTAACGAAAATATATTTTTACATGTAATATATGGTCTGTAGAAACATCCAGCTGATGTGAATTGTTTTGACTAGTGAAATGTGTTATATGTAAAAACATTTAGATTGATACAATTATTCTGTCTAAGAAAGGTGAGTCTACAATTATTGAACATTCGATAAAAACTTCATTGTTATGCTTTAAAAACTTGTGAATGACATTGGTTTGGTTCGGATTATTCAGTTGTGACGTACCCACTTGGCCACAGATGTATGACAAATTTATAACGTGGCGGGTCACTTTAATATTAAAATAAATAAATGATATGTCATTGTTTCTCCAGAAACACTATCCCAAGGGCGCCAGTCTTCAAGCTTATGGCTTGAAAACAAAAGTAGATAATTAATAATAATAATAATGCGTAATGAGACTCAAAAAACTCCCAGGGGTGAGGTGAACGGAACACAAATCATTAAGTACACTAACTTGGAATTTAAGGGTCATTAATAATCATTTCATAAAATACAAATTAGAACAGCTATTTATTAAGATGAAAAACGTGACGTAACGGCGTTTTAACGACATCTGAACTTACGGAAGCAAAAGAAAAATTGAATGAAATTAATTTTAAAAATGAACTGTTGCGCGAAGACTTGCAGTAACTTATGCCATAAGCTCACCATATGTAGACTCTGTTGTCTTGAAGCTGATGATATGTGGATCTCGTACCGGCTGCCTTCTCTGTTGTTGGATTCCAGTCCTACTTCTACATTTCCTGTCCTTAACACTTCCTACTGTACTCCTTACATAAAGTCGTAATGAGTCCTAATTTTAAGTGCAAAACCACCATGGGTTATGTTCATGGAGAGAATACATTCGTATTCTTCTGTATTACGGAACAGTTGCGTAGCTAAATTCATAATAAGAGCTCTCCTGCCCTATACTAGTCAAAGCCGGTCTCCCGTTGACTACCTCTCGTCATTGAGATAACAAGTCCCAATGAGAGTAACTTTTCAGTAGAATATACTCAGATGCGAAGTGAACTAAGTTAAAATCTTCTCCGATGTGTAGACGTAGAATCGTAGTAAGAGTATAAATAAGAATATAAATGAGAAAGTCAGAATGAGAATGTCCTCTCCAGCCCTTGTCGGTGGTATTTATCGGTTCAAAAGTCTCCTTCCATCAGCCATATCACATGGTCCAGTAAGATTCGAGGTCTCATCCCTTCTCCCTTGTATTGCTGTGAATCCATCACGTTGCTTCATTGCATTCATTCACATAGGCTGAACTTTCCCGCTGAAATAAAGCGTCTCGAAGCTGAGTTTGAAAAGTGGGTATTAATAATATATCAACTGTCTCATCATGAGGTGGAGAGGGTAAGGTCTCTCGTAACCTAGATGGCGTACTTTTCCTGTAATTGGGCTGAAATTAGCCTGCTGACTCTGGTCACCTCACAACGGCTATTGGAAAATTTACTGCAAGTTATAAATATGCGTGATGTTGAAATACTTTACCCAATAATTTGTTCGTTCAGAATACGTTATAGCCGCGATACAAAGAAATGAAATGATGATTGAAATGGATGATAAAAACCCTATATATATTATAACCTTCCAATGTATGTCAGGATAAGATTGGTGAACACATTGGAAGTTTATGTTGAGAAATGTCAATGAAATCTTATGTTCGGTTATCACACCTCCAGGTGAATTTGAGTTCAGTTGACTTGTCTAATTATGTGAATGGCATCGCTGAACTGAAGATAGCGGCGGATTGATAACAAGCTCTAAACCCCGTGGTGCCTTGGAAATATTGGTAGACAATTAAACATCGTGGAACATAGGGCAGGATTAAATGAATAATACGCATTCCTCAAGTAAAGTTTCTGAAATGCGCATGAACGGCAGAATATCAATGACAGAATGTTACTGAGGGCCATGAAATGTGCGAATAATAAGTTTATATGAAAGGGCCATACCTTGTACATCTAGTCTCGCACGATTCGACGATCGAGATGAAGAATGAAACTGTCGATTACTAACCTAAATACGAGGCAGCAATTATTAAATAAGTTCCTTTGCCAGTACAGCTGATTTATACGAGATCATTACGCATTATGTGTCAAATGTTTCCAATTGTCAAGAACATATGGGAGCTGGAAGCATAGAAGAATTCTAAAAAGCAAACCGTCTGCGATTATTATGTTTTTGTAGAATTTGTTTTGTCTCTGAGGAAGTTGACTCTCAATCTGTATCTTAGAAGGATCGGAAGCGAAAATTCGTGGGAGAAAGATTGTGTTGGAGAGATATATTAACGTGATATTGGCATATTATAAACACATATTATATTGTAAAACAAGATATCTTGTTATCGAAAAACATAAAGGCAAGTGTGTTAATTGAACTGTAAAATTGTACCAAGGTGTATGAACCTGTCCTAATTGATATCTCTGAGTTTCAGGTAACATGGAACCGTCAGTTATTGGTTATACATATGAGATGACTGCACGTATTAACATGAACAACTAAAATAGAGGGACCTCGAAGGATCTGGCCAGGAATGTGATGGACACTAATGGATAATATTTCTAGTTGAGAGCTGAACATGGAAGGTGACACCGTCGTGGAGCAACAACCCAGGATGAGTACTTGAATATCGTCTATATATTCCGCCATGTAGTTGCTTATTTTAGATGTAGAGTAGTATTCATTTTTAATGTCGATTTATGACATGTATAATTTTCAACTTGAAGGCGACCGTTATTTGTTAATCATTGCGTTGTATTACTTATAATCGTTGCGTCTAGTTCGGTGAGTCAATCTGTGTTGTGATAATATGCGATGGGACGTGTAAGTTTTCTTTTAATGTCTTCTAGCAAGGTTTTACGGAATGGTTTTTCGGCATCGATGATGTTGGTACCGTAATGGTGTTATTGTGATGAACGTTAACCTAACTCATGGCTCAAAATACCTCGGAGGAGCCCGGTATTTGCGACATGCGATTCTATGGTCTTCAAATATTATGTGCTTGTGCAGAAATACGGTGTTTGATAATGGAAGTGTGATATTATTGTGGTGATATGGTGTTAATGCGGCAACGTATTTAGTAGTCTTTGACGTAATTGCCTGAATAGATTATTCCTAGGTATTGTGAATTCGCTGTGCATGACTATTTGTGCGACGTGATAAGGTGTTTGATACGGTAGGATCTTTGAAAATATGTATGCGGATAATGAAATGTGGATGGTCATAGACGTGTCATTAGGATTGCGTATTTTATGATGATGTAATGTGAAGGTCCTGATGATGGCATTGGCGTTAGGAATTGTGTTGGTCATGCGTGAATTTTGATGTTGTTGTGATGAATGATTTATTTAGGCACGAGGCCGTATTTAAGAATAGTGTTGTAGGATTTTTGCACTCACGAACACTAATAGATGGTCGTCACATTTATCCTATTTAAATACAAGATTGACCAGAGCGCACGGTATTAAGGGGATGTTTAGTATCTTCACAAAATAAACGGTAACGTAAAGATATTGGGTCATGTCGTAAAGGGAATATGATCTCCTATGGTAAATAAATAATTTCTTTGCTAGTTGGATATTTTGTAGATCATTTGAGTTGATGCCTAGTGCTGATGTAGTTATTTCAGGCCAAAATTCGCAGTGGAATCCGGAGGCGCAGAATCAACGTAGTTAGAGAAGGTTATTGTAGATGTCCTTTATCTAGGTGCAGTCTTCGATGAATGTTCGAGAGGATCGAGTCTGTCTTTTAAGTGCATGATTTTGATGGATGACATATTATGCTACGATCCTGTGTCTTTCAAACATTTCACTTGCATTTATGATGATTTATGAATTTAGAATAACGGTGTTTTCAAGTTGCTAGGTAGACAGTTTACCGATAAGTAATGCGATGATTTAAGTTAGAATGACGGAATATTATGAGATATTCGAGTAGGAACAGCATTCTGAAGTGGACGATTCAATAATTCCCAGTTATTTATTTCGAAATGCGTGACGGATAATAGATCTTTCACTGTAAGCCTTCAGCAGAGGGACACTTTGTCTCTTTTGTTTTCGATTTTCTCTTGATTGACGATGTTATAATTTTTTTTGTAACAAGAGCAAGAAGTTAGGTGTTTATTTCAATTTTAACGTAACATTTACTTTTTTTCCCTTTCTATATCCGTTTGTGTTGCTATTAATTTGCTCATTATGTAACTGACATTCGAAGTTATTTTGAGTCATTAAACGGAAAATCCTTCCATAAATGAAACATTTTACAGAGTTCTCATTTGATGTAGTGTAGGAATACTAGGATAGTTATTTAATTTAGGATGAAATGAAAGTATGATCAATGTATCTTGATGAATATGCCAATATCCTAGACCTCTTGACATTCTGTTACGGAATATTCACGTAATTTTTGGGCAGAAAATGATGATTACTTTCTACGTTTAAAATATACTGATAACAGTGTAACGTTCCAGACGTTACAGTGTAATTATGTTAATTTTATTATGTGTAATTAATTCAGGAATTTAACGTCATGATATTTATTTTGGTATGTAATTGTATTATAATTCATGTTTAATCATTTGCTCACTATCATTTCATTACTTTGTAACTACGACTTGTAAACGAGGGCTGAATATCCTAATATTCACTTAGATTCTTGCGACATTAGTTTAAAATTAACTTGCAGTAGATTTCCTCTATCTTGCCACATCACCGAGGAAGAAGGAAGGACAAATTTAGACACCAAGTTCTGGGAAAAGCGAGCACGTGTTCACGCGTCCTAACGTAAGCTACCGTATTTCGACCAGAATTATTCAAACTGCTCACCGCCTATATTTTCAAAGGAGCGTCATGTTGCCATGGATACTGAGTGAAAGGACTAATAGAAGAACAGTTGATATCATGGTTAAGACCCGTCAACTCTAATATCTGGAGTGGGGAGAGACGTGTCATCTGATTGGACCACGTGTAGCGACCTGTAATTAGTGCAAGAGAAGGTTATAAAAGGGCGTGTTGGAGCTCTTGGCTTCATTCTGATCGATATTATTCAACATTATTCTACGTATTCATCTTCTACGATCTTCTACGATCTTCTACGGATCTTCTACGGATCTTCTACGAGGCTTCTACGTGATTCTGATCGATATTATTCTACATTATTCTACTTGATTCTCTACTTGATTCTTCGTCTCGATACTTAGAAATTCTGAATGAGGGGTGTATAGCCACTCTCATCAGGAAGTACGTACAGCTCGGCTACGAGACCGGTTTGAACCAGTCTAAGTCAATAGGTAGTATTAAACCAGATAGAAATGAAACTTCAGAGCACATTTTCAGTAAAGTTGGAAGGATTCTTAATTGAGTATCCTCTCCATATAACCCAAGGTGGTTCTTCTAACTATGACTTAGGGCTTATCTCCAATATATGGGATAAAGCATAATAGGGAGTGTTAGTTTTGAAGTCATCTTCCAATTAGTGGTGGGTGCAATTTGCAAGGCAGGAATGGTACTTAGCAGCAGATGAAGAGATCTCAAAGACGACCGGTGATGTTCCAGCTACAAGGATGGAAGCTTTCCAAGGACCAGCAGAACAAGACAACATGGTGAGCAAGCGAGTTAAAGATATTGCAAGTTTTCGCGAAGTAGAGTCATTCAATTTTTTTATTAAATTCATTTTCTATTTTAAATTCAGTTCTCGTTAAACCGTCGTCATTTATATTAAAGATAATAAATAATATTTTTCTAGATCACTTTAATCAATCTGCCTTAATTAGCCTTTTGATTTCTAATTCTCCTGCTTAATGATTAGTGCACTATCACCCCACCCCTGTGATAAGAGTCCGTCCAAGCTTGATTATAAATTTTTATCTTTAAGTCCTCAACTTAAAGATTGGCGCCCTTAGCTTGAATGGTTGCATTTCTCGTTCGATGATTGTTCTCCGAGAGGGGAAGTCACAACAGTCCACTATATAAACCTGTGACCCGACTCGTCGGACTTGCACGTCCCTAGAGTGGAGGCTTCATGGATCTCCGACTGCTTTGCTTTGCCGCGGCGTAACCCAACACTGAGATACAGAATTGAAATGTGCAAAATGGTCACAGGGATTGCTGTCAGGGCTCAATATATATATATACATATTAATTTAAAAATGACCTATCAGTGATTAAATATATACATCTTATCAATTAAATATATAGTTCAATAATTAAAAATATACAGTGATGTCCCAAACATCACACAGTCTTTAATATCCAATGAGCATGTTCTCCTAGTTGGTTTCGGTTATTAAGTCTTTAATATCCAATTTGCTTGCTCTCACTAGAATGTCACCTTGGGACTTAAATTTTGTTAGCATTTTCATAAGATATTGTATGATTCGTTGGCAGAATGTTGCCTTATGGTGCTTAAAATCATGAACAGTCGTCACTTTGTCACTATGTAGGTTTGAAGAGGAGACTTCTCAAAGTTGTTATGACAATTTGTTGTGGTCTTGTTGTTTCATGTAATGGTTGATGTTGGTGGAAATATGCCCTGCTTAAGACATAATAATGTAATTTCTTTATGTAAATCAATAAAAACATATTGTATTGAAAAAGCGGACTCACAAAAAACGTTATTTTAGAAAGGTATACGTTGCTCAATATGGACCCAACAATGAGATGTATAACTTGTAACACACTTAGTCAAGCAGTTTATCTCCTTTCTCCCAAGTCTTCCCAGCTCAAATTTTGCCACATTTTTTTAACGCTACTCTTTACTTGGAAATCATCTTGAACAAATTGAGCTGCTTTTATTTGGATTTTTCCAGTTCTTGGATCAAGTAATCCTGGTAAGGGTCCCATTCACTGGAACCATACCCTAGTTGGGGTCTTACTAGAGATGTATGTGCCCTTTCCTTTACATCCTAATTACAACCTATAAATACCTTCATAACCATGTGCAGAGATCTGTACCCTTTATTTACAATCCCATTCATGTGATTACCCCAATGAAGATCTTTCCTTATATTAACACCTAGATACTTACAATGATCCCCAAAAGGAACTTTCAACTTATCAACGCATTAATAAAATCTGAGAGGACTTTTCATATTTATGAAACTTACAACCAGACTTTTAGCCCCGTTTATCATCATACCATTGCCTACTGTCCATCTCCCAACATTATCAATGCCATTTTGCAATTTCTCACAATCTTATGACTTATTTATTACTCTATACAAAATAACATCATATGTAAAAAATTCTTATCCCTTATTCCAATTCTTTACTCATATCACTTATATATATAAGAAAACATAAAGGTCCAATAATACGGCCTTGAGGAATTCTCCTCTTAATTATTACAGGGTCAAATAAAGCTTTGCTTATTCTAATTCTCTAAAATCTATTTTCTAGAAATATAGCAACCCATTCTTTTGTCTACTCCAACTGCACTCATTTTTGCCAGTAGTCTCCCATGATCTACCCTATCAAATGCCTTAAATAGTTCAATCGAGGTATAGCTTGCTGGAATCTTACAAGTTAAACTTCAGTGGAATAACCTTTCCTAAACCCAAATTGCCTTCTATCAAATCAGTTATTAATTTTGCAAACATGTCTAACATAATCAGAAAGAATGCTTCCCAAAGTTTACATGCAACGCATGTCAAACTTACGGGCCTGTAATTCTCAGCTTTATGTCTATCATCCTTTACTTTATACACAGGAGCTACTATAGCAACTCTCCATTCATTTAGTATAGCTCCTTCATGCAAACAATAATCAAATTACTTCAGATATAGTACTGTTCCTAACCCATTGTCTTTAGTATATCAGTATATTCCAGCCGCTTTTCTAGTTTTCAACTTTTGTATCTTATTGTAAATGTCATTGTTATCATATGCAAATTTTAATACTTCTTTAGCATTAGTCACCTCCTCTATCTGGACATCCTTGTAACCAACAATCTTTACATACTGCTGACTGGATACTTCTGCCTTTTGAACATCCTCACATACACACTCCCCTTGTTCATTAATGATTCCTGGAATGTCCTTCTTGGAACCTGCTTCTACCTTGAAGTACCAGTACCTATCATACCATTCCATTTTTCACGAAAATTCGTATGACTGCCAATTATGTTTGCAATCATGTTATCCTTAGCTGACTTCTTTGCTAGATTCAGTTTCCTAGTAAGTTCCTTCAATTTCTCCTTACTTCCACAGCCATTTCTAAATCTATTTCTTTCCAATCTGCACCTCCTTCTTACTCTCTTTATTTCTCTAATATAATAAGGTGGGTCTTTACCATTTCTTAATACCTTTAAAGGTAAAAAACTGTTTTCACATTCCTCAAACAATTGCTTTAAACCCATCCCAGAGTCTGTTTACATTTTTATTTACCATCCTCCACCGATCAGAGTTACTTTTTAAAAACTCCCTCAATCCTCTTTTATCAGTCATATGGTACTGCCTAATAGTCCTACTTTTAAGACCTTCCTTTCTATCACATTTATTTTTAACTATGACAAAAACAGCTCCATGATCACCAATACCATCTATTCGATTTATCTATAGAGCTCATCTGGTTTTACCAGCACCACGTCCAGAATATTCTTCCCTCTAGTTGGTTCCATCACTTCCTGAATCAGTAGTCCTTTCCATATTAACTTCTTTGCCATTTGTTGGTCATGCTTCTTGTCATTCGCATTATCTTCCCAATTGATATTTGGTAAATTGAGATCACCCACTACAATCATGTTCCTTTCCATATTGTTTCCCATGTTGTATATTGGGTATTCAGCCCGAGGGCTGATTTGATCCTCTGAAGCTCCACCAACAGCTGTCATAAATAGCCTAGGCATCACTGAAGAGGTGTACTAGGGAAATGAGGAGTGAGGTAGTTTCCCGTTGCTTTCCTCGTTGTTTCCCGAATAGCTGATTATCTCATCAAAATATCTGAATCAGCATCAGAGCTACCCTTTTCCAGTCTGTACACTCCAAAAACATCAAGTTGCCTATTACCTTTAGAGATGAGCCTTATACCTATAATTTCATGTTTGTCATCTTTAACTTTTTCGTAGCTTACAAGTTCTTCTTTCACAAGAATGAATACTCCCCCTCCTACCATTCCTATCCTATCTCTACGATACACACTTTCGTGAGAACATTTCTGCATCCATTATAACATTTCTCAGACATGATTCAACTCCTATTACAATATCTGGTAAGTATATATCTTTTAATTCTATTCCTTTCTTTACAATACTTCTACAGCTCAACACTAACATTTTTATGTCATCCTTACTTGACTTCCAGATCCCTGTACCCTTATCACTGCTCCCTAGACCATTCCAATTCACTGAATATATCTCCCTATAACCATTCTAAACAAATTTCCTACCTTACATGTATCACTAGAGTATAAGTGAAGGCCATCTGAGCACAGATCCCATCTCCTACCCACCCATTACGACCTAGAAATCTCACTCCCAGGTTCCCACATACCCACTCCATAGTCTCATTTAATCATTTCATTCATCATTATGGCAGACTTTGATGTGATGCTGTGAGTGTGTTCTGTGTTTACCCCATGCTAACTGCATTTATAACAGCATATATAGTCTGTAAGTTGTGTGAAAAGAAGTATTAAGTATGTCATGCTAACTGCATTTATAACAGCATACATAGACCATATGTTGTGTGAAATATGGTGTACCGAGCTCGATAGCTGCAGTTGCTTAAGTGCGGCCAGTATCCAGTATTCGGAGATAGTAGGTTCGAACCCCACTGTCGGCAGCCCTGAAGATGGTTTTCCGTGGTTTCCCATTTTCACACCAGGCCGCTGTACCTTAATTAAGACCACGGCCGCTTCCTTCCCACTCCCAGCTCTTTTTTGTGTCCCATCGTCGCCATAAGACATATCTGTGTCAGTGCGACGTAAAAGCCAATAGAAGTACGGTGTTAAGTATTTAGTAACTAGTGTTTGTTGGAAGATGCCTTCCGTCAAATGTGCACACAAAAGACTGAACAAATTTGAAGCAGCTATGAACAGGTTTGAGGCACGCCTAGAACTTGTTGATGGTTCCCAAGCCTCCAGCACAGCCAACCCTGCTGGTAACTCCCTGGCTTCTTTCAGGCAGGAATTTGTGGAATTCAGGTCTGCAATAAGCAGTGAGGTCAAGTCACTTAGAGATGAAATAAACAGTCTTGAAGATAAATTGGAGGAACATGACAAGCTACTCAATGAAGCAGAGCAGTACACTAGAAGAAACTGCATGCTGATGTTTATAGAAAAGTGAAGGACATGTTTTCCAAACATCTAGAGTTAGAAGTGCCCATGGAAGGTTCAACAGAATCCACCGAATTAGAAAGCCTCAGGGGACAGCAGCTGAGGTACTAACAGCGGGAAAGTGGCCAATTATCATGAAGTTCGCTCGCTACTGGGAACATGAAAGTGTGTGGGGTGCTAAGCGCAAGCTCAAAGGCATGAAAATCCTGATCACTGAATCGCTGACAAGGACACGTAAGAAAAATTTTTACCAGGCGGGTTGGCCGAGCAGTTAGGAGTGCGCAGCTGTGAGCTTGCATCCAGGAGATAGTGGGTTCGAACCCCACTGTCGGCAGCCCCGAAGATGGTTTTCTGTGGTTTCCCATTTTCATGCCAGACAAATGCTGGCTGGGGCTGTACCATAACTAAGGCCATGGCCGCTTCCTTCTCCTAGTCCTTTACCATCCCATCATCGTCATAAGACCTATCTGTGTCATGCGACGTAAAGGAAATTGTAAAAAAAAAAATAATGAAAAAAAATTAAAATTCTGCACGAGACCGATTCGGCATGAAAAATGTGTGGGCACTAGATGGACGTATCGTAGTTCTGTTATCAGATGACTAAGAACATTATTACCACAAATGTGGATTTGAAAAATTTAAAGTTGTAGTGGAATAAACAATAAAAACTATGTTTCTTTTAATTATTATTGTTGTTATTACTATTATTATAGTGTTTTTAAGAATCTGTGAATGTGTGTGTGTAAGTGCCAGCAAGTAATAGTAAGCTGTCTCATTCTCCATAAAGTTGAGGTGTGTTTCCTTCTTTTAAATAGCATGTATTATTTTCTGATAATCTACTTGTTGGAATTCTCAGTATTCAGCTAGACACTTATTGTGCTCCTGGACCTGATTTTGGCAGTGATGGTATTAATAGTCCCTCCCTCCTGGGTTCTCCCTTCACAGCAGGTAATCTGTTGAAACAAGCATTGTCATCCCCTTCTCACCGCCTGCACTTTTGCCATGTAAATGCTCTTTATCTTTCGGTGCTTTACGACAAAATTCAAGCAATACTACCGGAAAGTAATTTATATATCCTTTGCATTTCTGAAATCTGGCTCGCTCCAATCATTCCATCCTCAATGGTTGATATCGATGGATACGATCTAACACGTTTCAATTGGTCGGATGGAAGGCGTGGAGGCGGGACAGCGATTTACTGTAGAAATGACCTAAAGAGCCGAGTGATATGTACAGCATCCCAGGGTGTACGAACATGGCTGGAATTCATGTTCGTTGAAGTAAATATGAAAAGAAAAAAGGTGGTGATTTCTGTCATATACAAACCACTTGGTGTAACAGATACGACCAAATTTGAAACATATTTACTAGACTTCCAGGCTATTTATGAACACATAATCATTTTTTTATTTTGCAAGTTGCTTTACGTCGCACCGATACAGTTAGGTCTTATAGTGACAATGGGACAGGAAAGGGCTAGGATTGGGAAGGAAGTGGCCGTGGCCTTAATTAAGGTACAGCTGCAGCATTTGCCTGGTGTGAAAATGGGAAACCATGGAAAACCATCTTCAGGGCTGCCGACAGTGGGGTTCGAACTCACTATCTCCGGAATACTGGATACTGGCCACACTTAAGTGACTGCAGGTATCAAGCTCGGTCACATAATCTTTATGGGTGACTTTAACTCTAACCTACTTAATATGACCCATGACAGTAGTCAATTAGTAGATTTGTTTACTACCTGTAACATGAAATATACAAATATCAGCTTACCTAGTACCATGTTTACAATCAGCGCAGTAAGGTTATTAGGTCTGTTTTAAATTCCAATGCTGAAAATTGTAAAATTCCTTCGGATGAAATATTTCATCATTCCTCTGGAATTCTCGGGCAACCTAATGACATGATTCAATCCAAATACCCATCTCATACAAGTATTATTTATAGGGAACAAATTAACACTTTATTTAATGAAACTGTGAGCCCTGATGATTCAGTGATAAGAAGAATAATCGAGCAGGTCCTTGACAGGCGTCTCTGGGAACATGCTGTTTTAAACCCCAATCAACGAGGATTTACCAACTCCTCTGGAACGCATGTCAACACTGCGATACTCAACTCTGCTCCGTGAAGTCAAAAACAAACAAGTCAATCTGACTACTATATTCTTAGATATACAGAAAGCCTTTGACAATATTGGTCATGCTCATTTAAATGAGACATTAAAAGTGTTACCATTTCCTACCAAAATTTTTGTAAACAAGAAATGTCGCACAAATTTAGATGCAGGGAAGCAAAACAAGACCTCTATTGATAACTAGAGGAGTTATGCAAGGTTCTCCTCTGTTCCAAATCCTGTTTAATCTCACCATCAATCATATTCTGCATGACCTTAGCAAAACGTCAATATCTACTGAGTATGGCTTTCGATAGAGTCTAGATCATGAAGCTCTAACAGTACTGAGTTTGCTGATGATGTACTTATTATTGGAAAAGATTCTGTGTCAGTTTTATTTCTTCTTCGTGCAAAGTACTCAAAAACTTTAAATTAACACCACATCAAGTAACATGTTCCTTTGATATCAAGGACATGTATACAAATATTCCAGTGGACGAAACAATAAAAATTATCAGGAAGAATCTAATAGAACATAAACAACTCAGCCTACCAGAAGTAGAAGATTTCATTAATATACTCAAATTTGTTACAAAACACAATTACTTCACTTTCAATAAGAAGATATATAGACATGAAGGCCTCCCAATGGGTGCTCCCGCTTCGGGCATTTTAGCCAATATTTATCTTGATTACCTTGAACATACCAAAATAATAGAAATAGGACAAATAGAAGGTCTCAATTAATGGATACGCTTTGTAGACGACACTTTTGCCGTTATAGACCGAAGAGCGAACAACAGTGACGATATCCTCAATAAATTAAATACAATTGATTCTAGAATAAAGTTTACAGTAGAAAAAGAAAAAGAATGTTCCATAAATTTTTTAGACATAAATATAACACGGAAAAAGGAAGAGTTTGTCTTCAAGATACACAGAAAACCCACTTTTACTCCCATTACAATAAAGAACTACTCATTGCACCTGGAATCGCAAAAAAAGTTAGCTTACTACAGATACATATATAGAGCGTATAGCTCATTCAACCAAACAATAATCAAATAAGTACTTCAGATATGGTACTATATCCCAACCCATTATCTTTAGTATATCCCCAGAAATCTTATCAATTCCAGCCGCTTTCCTAGTTTTCAATTTTTGTATCTTATTGTAAATGTCATTGATATCATATGTAAATTTTAATACTTCTTTAGCATTAGTCTCCTACTCTATCTGGACATTATCCTTGTAACCAACAATCTTTATATACTGCTGACTGAATACTTCTGCCTTTTGAAGATCCTCATATACACACTCCCCTTGTTCATTAATTATTCCTGGAATGTCCTTCTTGGAACCTGTTTCTGCCTTAAATTACCTATACATAACCTTCCATTTTTCACTAATATTTGTATGACTACCAATTATGTTTGCCATCATGTTTTTCTTAGCTGACTTCTTTGCTAGATTCAATTTCCTTCAATTTCTCCTTACTTCCACAGCCATTTCTAACTCTATTTCTTTCCAATCTGCACCTCCTTCTTAGTCTCTTTATTTTTCTATTAAAATAAGGTGGGTCTTTACCATTCCTTACACCTTTAAAGGTACAAACCTGTTTTCACATTCCTCAACAATTGCTTTAAACCCATCCCAGAGTCTGTTTACATTCTTATTTACCGTTTTCCACCAATCATAATTACTTTTTAAAAACTGCCTCATGCCTGCTTTATCAGCTATATGGTACTGCCTAATAGTCCTACTTTTCTAACCTTCCTCTCTATCACATTTATTTTTAACTACGACAAAAAACAGCTTCGTGATATTAACTTAGTTGCCATTTGTTGGTCATTGTTCCTGTCGTTCGCATTTCCTTCCCAATTGACATTTGGTAAATTAAGATCTCCCGCTACAATCACATTCCTTTCCATACCTTTCTATTGAGGCCTTCGGTTCGGGGGTCCCGGGTTCGATTCCCGGCCGGGTCAGGGATTTTAATCGTATTCGATTAATTCCTCTGGCTTGGGGACTGGGTGTTTGTGTTTGTTCCAACACTTTCCTCTTCATATTCAGACAACACACTACCCTACCAACCACCACAGAAACACGCAATAGTGATTACATCCTTCCATATAAGGTTGGCATCAGGAAGGCTGTAAAACAGGGCCAAATCCACATGTGCGACACAGTTCGAACCTGCAACCCCACAGGTGTGAGAAGAGCGGTAGAAGACGATTATGATGGACATTTATAATAAGAAATAAACAAGAACATGGATAATCTTTCCTCGGTTGTAGTATCTGAAAAATGATTGCAGGGCGCGCACAATTATTCGGGAGTTAACCAAATTTGTACGACTTGTTCCGAGAGTGTTGGTGGTGGTGGTGATTATTGTTTTAAGAGGAAGTACAACTAGGCAACCATCCTCTATATAACACTAATCAGAGAGAAAAAGTGGAAGGGATCCGACACTTCAAAAAATGAAAGTATTGGACAAAAGGAAGACAAGGGCCATGGAGGGTGTGAAAATGAAAGACTCTCTAAGCCTCGAGTGCTCTAATACCATCAGGGTTGGAAAAGAACAAGTGTTGACCAAGGCAGGTCGGATAGGATAGATGAGGGTGAGAAGCCTGGCATAAGTAATTGGAAGCAATGTCAGGACTCAGCTAAGGGCCCCATGGTTGTCAACCCATGCTCCAATGTTCAGAGCCCCCGGGAGCTCCACCCCATCTCACATCCAACTGGCGCTCCTCTCCAGGGCGGGCTGGCTTTTATGGACTTGAGCCAGTGCATGTAATGAGGCAAGCACTGTCCTGGAGGGAGCGTCAGCAGGATTACGAGTGGAGGAGACCCGCAGCCACGAGAGGCAGATGCCTCTCCTTGCTGCTTGATTTAAAAGAGTCAAGTACAAAGGCAAGATTGAGGTATACATGTACAAAAGTGGGCCCGTTCCTGTGCGGAGGGTATACAAAGAAACATTGGAATCAGTATAAACATAAAGATCTGCACATAAAAGATTTCTATTTACAACTTCTTGAAGCACTGCTAAGGCACCGTACAAAGATGCCGCCATCTCGGCGGCATTAATCCGTGTAGGGATGCGAAAGGCTTGAGTCCAAGCTAGGCGCAGTTCAGGACAAGTATAAGCGATGCTATGAGGTGTAGCATGAACGAAAACTTGAATTACGTGTTTACCCATGTCTATCCGTCAAGGAGTTGTCAAGAGTACGGCATTAAACACCTGTCGCGGCCAATAGCATTCCCGGGTGAGGACGTGACGAACAGGAAACATAGGCAACTGCATCACATAAGAAATCCATGCCAGGTAACCAGCGATCCGAGGGAGGTCGTCGGGCTGAACACGGCGCAAAAGAGAAACATATTGGAGCACTCGGCGCTGCACCTCCGGTGTGAGAGTAAGAGTTTGACGATCAGTATCAATTTCAACCCCGAGGTCCACTAAATGAGTGGTTGGTTGCACTACAGACTTGGCGAAGTTCACCGTTATCCCGAACACAAGGTCGAGGTATAACAATATATCGTCCACTGGAATGTCAGTTCCATAAATTAACCAGTCGTCAAGGTAGGCGATTGCCTGAACGTTGAACTGGTCACATATCACATCAAGCACCAAGTACCAAGTTTCATGTCTGTAACATGTTAAGTTTTTGACATACACTGTAGATATTCTGGTACTCATTTTAAAAATTCACCAGCTTTTTCAATTCTTTTCAGCCCCTTAAGTGGTTTTCCAAAAACAAAAAAAAGTGTTTATTTTTAAAGGGGATTCCAAATACCAGTTTTCACGTCTGTAACATCTTCGGTTTTTGAGATATAAGTAACCTCATAAAAAGTTCAATTTCTTCATCACTTCTTTCCACCCCCTCCGCCATAAGTGAATTTTCCGAAAACAAAGAGTACGTGTTGATTTATAAAGGAGCTTCCAAATACCAATTATCATGATTGTAATATTTTCAGTTTTTGAGATGTTTGTATCCTCATGAAAATAATTCAACTCCTATTTCTCACACCCCCCCCCCCGCCCAAAGTTGATTTTCCTACCAAAAAGTGCATGCTTTTTAAATTTTTAAAAGAGATTCCAAATACCCTTTTTCACGTCTGTAACATATTTAGTTTTTTTTTTTAGATATAAGTATCCTCATAAAAATAATTCAGCAAATGTTTCAATCCTTTCATCCACGTTAAGTGGATTTTCCAAAAACAAAAGAATATGTATTTCTTTCTTTTTAAAGGAGACTCTAAATACCGATTTTTACATCTGTAACATCTTCAGTTTTTGAGATACCAGTATCCTAATAAAAATAATCAATCCCCTTTTCAGTTCCTTTTACCCCCACGTTCAGAAGTTTTTCCAAATACAAAATAATACCTGGTTTGTATTTGTAAAATATTAAAAATACCAATTTTCACATCTGTAACATGTTAAGTTTTTGAGATACCGTATATTGTAGATATGCTCAGGTCTTATGTGTACCAATTTTGGATAGCAGCTATGCCCAAACATATTATACACAGATAATCTCGCTGCTGTAAAATCCTGGAGCTGACGTTGCCATGGTTACGGCAGTTCATTTCTTTATCCTATTCCTAGAGCAGAGGTAGTGTGGTGCCAATATCTCCATAACGGTCGGCTTTAGGGCCTTAAAGCATGGTTTTCGGGCCCATAGAGCTTACCGAGTTTTGTTCTTCGCGTCAAGGGGCTTAAAATGAGCTTTGTCTCGTCCTTGTCCTTTGCCTATATTAGCCTATTATTTTTATATCTCCCCCATCGCCCCCCCCCACCCGCCCTCGAATTGTTTTGATAATAAAATGTAGCCTATAGCACTCAGGGATAGCCCAATGTATCTTTCTGTTAGTGAAAGATTTTTTAAAATCGATCCAGTAGTTTCTGAGATTACGCTCACAAATTCGCACTGTATTATATTAGTAAAGATTATAAACTCTTGTTAAATAGTCCGCTTGTTATCAAGTTAATTGAGGTTTAATTTTCACTCAAATCAGGGAAAACTTTTTCAGATACACCGGTACCGGTAAAGCTTTTTTTACTGTAATTATTTTTAATTTCGCTGACGCGTGTGTTTACGTGTGTTCATAAATCTCGCAGAACGAGCTTGGGCCCCCACCCGCTGTACCCCAATATATTTCAGAATTCGGCGCCCATGTCGGGAGCTAAAGGACAGACTGATTGATAGATACTTCTTTTTTAAAATAGATATTTTGTGACTCAAACATCACAAACATCCTCCAGAGGAAGGGGGTATCGTAACTACAATTAGTAATATATGTCTACATGTTTTATACATATGACACCAGAATTCCGAATGAGTCTCCTCTGGTCTCCTCTGTAGCCGATTATTTGGTCAATAACGAGGACCTCTCTTATAGATACCGGTATAAGAGCGAGGAACTCACTGGATCCGGGCCAAAGCGCTACGAATCGTTATACTCTGTACAGTTCAGTTACTACATTCATATAAATTTGCACGCTTCGTAGAAATCCATAGCGTTGTCCTCTAATGTTTCTTTCGTTAACAAGCTTTACAGCCAAGTATCATGTGATAGTGAGCGCTTTACAACTGACCAAAAAAAAAAAAAAAAAAAAAAGGAAATGGATTCAGGAATATACTCCCTGAATGGATTACTTTTCGTTGGCTTGACGATGTTGGTAGAACCGCCGATATCTCGTTACGCATTGTTGGCTACATTGATATTTTCGCGTAATATAAATATGGAGGTGGTTGGATGTTCGTTCGGACTTTGTGTGGGGAGAATTTCCCATAGAAGGTCGTGATATGTTGTTCAACAGGAACGGCTGTTGTCATTGGTGCTGTGGGTTCAAATAACGCTATGGACGGAATTATCCTCGTTTACATTGAAGAAAATGTAAAGTAGAATTCAAATAAAACAATGGAACCCCTGACTCCAGAAGATGAAGATTTTCCTGGGAGACTTCTTCATCAAGTAAGAGCGTAATTTACAATATTAAGAAAGCATGCTAATTAGCCCATGCACATTTCTACTTCTCGCGCAGGCCAGTGGATACTGTTAATGCATGTGTCAACCTGATCATATGCTTGAATTGATTTTTGTCATATCTACCAAATTACACTATTTCTGTTAATTTACCCTTGCATTTTATTTCCTTTAGAAATATATGCTTTAAATATTCCATCTTCATAGTATTGAAATATGTTTCAGTATAGTTTATTCTAGCCTAAATATCTGTCTACAATTGTATATATTGTTTGAATATATAATCCCGCACTGTTTTAGCACCTGCTACTCTCTTTTTTTGAATACATAGTAAATTGAGAATACTATTTAAACTATAATATATACTTATTTATTTTCTAGGCAGCTTTGTGGGATAATGCTGAACTTCTTGAAGATCTGCTGCATGGAGAACAAATTGCACATATTAACAGTCAAGATTCATGGGGGCGAACTCCATTACATGCAGCGGCAACCACTGATAATTCTCGTTGCTTAGGAGTTCTCCTTCAGGCTGGAGGTAAGATTGCTGTCTCCTGAGGGGAAAAAATTGTACTGCTCCTATGATTTTTATTGCAACTATAAAAAAACATATAGGGGCACTGCAGAAGTTCTAGATTTTCTATCTAAAAATATTTCCCTACCTTTAAAAAAAAGAATGGACAGTCTGGGGAGGGACATGATAACCCAGTGGTATTGTCAATGGCTTCTCACCAGGGATGGCTATGGTTCTAACACTGGCCAATGCATGTGGGATTGTTCAAATGAAAACCCATGTTCCTGTGGTTTGCCTGAAGTGATAGATGTAATACCTTCTATAGTTAGGCCCATGAGAGTTAGAGTCTAATGACATTTGAGCAGCAAAAGCAATAATTAAGAAGTACGCTGCGTTGTCATAGTTACACATTATCCTTTCATACTGGCTGAGTGTTTAATAAAACATGTAGGCGTAATGCAATTGAATAAACTTTGACCTGTTCCTAAGCTCATGCTAATAATTCCAGCATTTAAGACAGAACGTTTCATTGCCGATAAACGAGATTTCATAAGCACCAACAAAATCATCGGTGTCTGACAATAACCTCAACAAATGCACATGTGAAATATAGAATAGAACTGTACAACTAGCCACTGATCAGAGGAACGAACATGTAATTAAATAAATCAGTAACAACAAACACAGCCAACACAGTTTCTCTCCGAATAATATCACAAAAGCGACTGAGAGCAGGCCAACCCACGTGGCGATAGTTTCCTTAAATATGGCATCGCTGTTATCATTGCCATAACAACAGACCATTTTCGAGTAACATTAGTCAACTTTTTCTCACCAGTGGTGCTAAAAATCAGACTACAACTCTTGTGGACCTTAGTATAGGCACTTCCAATTTCAGTCCTGTACCGACTGTATCTAGTAATACCAATATAAATGGTCCGTTATTGGACATTATAAATTTTCCAGCTAACTCACTCTTGGTTGCCAGCGTTTCGCCCTCGTATGCTAGGGTGGGCTCATCAGTTGGTACCTAGCACACCTACCAATACGCTAGCTAGTGCATACCGTGGAGGCCACTGCGAAGGCTAACTGGAGCCACCGGCAGTGCCAATGCACTAAGAGACTTTGTCTCATTATCAAAAATTGATGCCTGCTTGGCCATCAGATGATATAGAAGTTGATTCCCATAGGGAATCTGAAATACTTGCCCTGAATGAGTAAATTTATAATACCAATATAAATGGTCCGTTATTGGACATTATAAATTTTCCAGCTAACTCACTCTTGGTTGCCAGCGTTTCGCCCTCGTATGCTAGGGTGGGCTCATCAGTTGGTACCTAGCACACCTACCAATACGCTAGCTAGTGCATACCGTGGAGGCCACTGCGAAGGCTAACTGGAGCCACCGGCAGTGCCAATGCACTAAGAGACTTTGTCTCATTATCAAAAATTGATGCCTGCTTGGCCATCAGATGATATAGAAGTTGATTCCCATAGGGAATCTGAAATACTTGCCCTGAATGAGTAAATTTATAATACCAATATAAATGGTCCGTTATTGGACATTATAAATTTTCCAGCTAACTCACTCTTGGTTGCCAGCGTTTCGCCCTCGTATGCTAGGGTGGGACAAAGTCTCTTAGTGCATTGGCACTGCCGGTGGCTCCAGTTAGCCTTCGCAGTGGCCTCCACGGTATGCACTAGCTAGCGTATTGGTAGGTGTGCTAGGTACCAACTGATGAGCCCACCCTAGCATACGAGGGCGAAACGCTGGCAACCAAGAGTGAGTTAGCTGGAAAATTTATAATGTCCAATAACGGACCATTTATATTGGTATTATAAATTTACTCATTCAGGGCAAGTATTTCAGATTCCCTATGGGAATCAACTTCTATATCATGTATCTAGTAAGTTACAAACTTTAGTGCAAAATGTTGATGTAACTTATGAAATATTGATCAGGAAGAAAAATCACCCAACAAAATTTCTGCATTGAAATTGAACTGCTCCTATGATTTTTATTGCAACTATAAAGAACATATAGTTATCTGAGGGGCACCACAGAGGTCCTAGATTTTTTATCATAAAATCTTTCCCTACCTTTAAAAGAAAGAATGAACAGTCTGTCGAGGGGCATGATAACCCAGGGGTATTGTCACTGGCTTCTCATAACTTTGCAAATCCAGGCCAGTAACTGTTCGTAAGAGTTCATAGCTTGTAAAGACACTCCTAGTACAATTTACGAACTTCATCATATAGATCCATATTGATACAGTTTAAAATAAGAAACAATGTTAGGTTCAATGGTCCACCCAATCAATACACCTCACTTTACAAGTGAAAACTATTTAATATAAAAACATATCCTGGAACATGTTTCGTCTCATTTGAGACTTCATCAGCCATAACGTCTCATAGTAGATTACAAAGCTCATTGTTGCTGTCTAGTTCGTAAAGGACATGGGTTTTTCTGTTGTTTTCAGTTGCTAGACAGCAACAATAAGCTTTGTAATTTACTATGAGACGTTACGGCTGATGAAGTCCCAAATGAGACGAAACATGTTCCAGGATATGTTTAATATGTTTTTATATTAAATAGTTTTCACTTGTAAAGTGAGGTGTATTGATCGGGTGGACCATTGAACCTAACATTGTTTCTTATTTTAAGACACTCCTATCTGCAATCCCTTGAACTAATCAGAGAACAGAAATAAAAGTGACTGTAAAATCAAGTGGCCAGCACAATACTATATTCTTCGGTGTTTATCAAATGCAGGAAACCGGTAGGAAGTAAAGATACACTTATATATAGGATACAGGGTAACAGGTCAGTGAAGGTATTTCTTTTTTTTTGTTTGTGTATAAACCTAGTCGCCAAAAGGGCTCAAGATCAGATAGTCACATTAGTCACATGCGGATCTGGAACAGCGGTACAGATGTGATACTGCAATGCGGAAGACAACGGAAAACCACCGCATTATGAATTATTCCTAAGACAATCAACATGGCTGAAAACACAAGACACAAGGCCCTCAGTCCTCGGCAGACCTTAGATGGTTAGATGGCGCTTGGAATCTCCGGGTCAACTGTCAAGATTGCGACATGGCATGCAAAAGAAGTATCTTTGAAATAGGAAAGATTGGTAATACCTTACACGAAATGAAGAGGATGCTCTTAGACATCCTGGGAATCAGCGAGATGCGTTGGCCAGGTTCAGGACAGTGCACTATAGGCAAGCACACTGTATACTATGCTGGAAATGATGACACCAGTCACCGTTAAGGGGTGGCTGTTATCGTGATGCAAGCTGTAAAGCGTGCCGTGCGAAACTTTGTACCATACTCAGACAGAATAGCCCTACTGCAGCTCCAGGTCAGTCCAGTCAATGTCAACATCATACAAGTGTACACACCCACAGCTGACAAAGACGATGTTGAGGTGGAGGAATTCTACAGTCAGGTCAAAAGTGTGTTGGACATCACAAAAAAAAACATGAGATGAGCACCGTTCTCGGAGACTTCAATGCAAAGATCGGAAAAGGCAGAATCAGTATGATGGTCGGACCATTTGGTCTGGGCTTTAGAAACGAGAGGGACAGTCGGCTAGTGCAGTTCAGCCAGGAAGAACATCTTGTCATGCTTAATGCTTAGTTCAAACTACCAGCCAGGCGACTCTACACCTGGAAGTCACCTCAAGATACCGCAGAACACATTGTCCGAAACCAGATTGATTTCATTCTGGTGAACCAGCGATTCCGCAACAGTTTCAAATCGGTTAAAACCTACCCTGGAGCAGAGATTGGATCAGACCATAACCCTGTGGGGGCATGCATCCAACTGCACTTCAAGACAGTTCGTAAGACATTGAGACCTGCGAGGATAGACATTACCAAGATCAAGAATGAAGAGATTTGTAAGTGGATTCAGTGTGACCTATCTAAAGGTTTCGATAAAATGTAAGTTGATACAGGTATAGAAATCTTGTGGAAAGAAATGAAACATTCTAACGGGCACGGGGAAACAACATTTAACACGTGATAAAAAGATCAAGAAACAACCGTGGATGACTGATGAGATACTGGAACTCGTGGATGAGCGGCGGAAATGGAAAATTGCAAGGTTTGCAAGTATCAAAAAGGTGGAAGATTTTCAATTACTGTAAGTCTCTGTGATAAGAATTTGATACGGAAAATGAAAAATAAAAAGTATCAAAAAGGTGGAAGATTTTCAATTACTGTTAGTCTCTGGGAAATGGAAAAACCGAGAGATAAATAAATACAACCAAGTGCACAAAGAAATTAAGAGAAAGATTGTGCTGCAAAAGAACAGTGGATGACAGAAAGATGTCAAGAGATAGAAATCCTGCCGCAAAAGAATGACACTTTAAATCTACACAAAAAAATAAAGGAGTGCCTTGGTTTATATCGTAATAGAGGGCATCATGTTCTGGTGGATAAGAACAACTGCATTGTGACTGACATCACTGACAAATTCAGGGTCTGGAAGTCATATATAGAAGAACTGTTCAGTGATGATAGACCTAACGAACATGGTGTGAACGAGGTAAACACAGGCCCTGTCATTTTGAAAGACGAGGTGAGGTGTGTCATCTGCCAAACGAAGATTGGAAAGGCCCCTGGACCTGACGAAGTGCATGCAGAACTCCTCACACTCCTGGACGACAATGGTATCAGTATTCTGACAGAGCTATTAAACAAAATCTACTCAACTGGAATAATCCCAGAAGACTGGTTTAGGTCCACTTTTATCATTCTCCCCAAAAAGGCAAATGCCAGACGATGCGAAGAGCACAGAACCATCAGTCTGATGAGCCATATCCTAAAGATATTCTTAAAGATCATTCATTGCAGAATCCGTGCTAAGTGTGAAGAAGTGATAACTGTAACACAGTTCAGATTCAGAAATGGTCTTGGGACTAGAGATGCACTTTCCTGTATTCAAGTACTTGTCCAGCGTTGCTTGGAAATGAAGAAGGATGTCTATGCATGTTTCATAGACTACGGAAAGGCATTTGACAAAGTCCAGCATGGGAGTTGATGGAAATTCAGCAGAACATCGGACTTGATGACCGAGATATTCGGATTATTGCCAACTTTTACTAGGGTCAGAAAGCAGCAGTCAAGATTGAGGAAAACCTGTCAGAAGAAATAGACATCCGCCGTGGCGTTCGACAAGGCTGCGGATTACATGTTATAAATCTAATTTTTGGTCCGTATTGAAAATTTATAGTTCAGCCCGCCTGGTGGCCATGATCGTTAAGGCGCTGAAGTCTAAAAACGGTCTAACACCGAGGTTAGCCGGTTCGAGTCCCGTTGGTCGAAAAAATTTTCACCATCAGAATGTTGGCCGGCAGGGTAGGGGAGGTGGTGGTATACAATTTGTAATCACTAGATTGCGTGCCAAAAGCCTGGATTAAATTCCAAACCTCTCCGCAGTGCTCATATGGAGTGAGGGCATATGACGCTGTTGATGGTGATTCGTCCGTCGGATGGAGACGTTAAGCCTTGAGCAGACCCCTTGGTGCTATTCGACAGGAGTAGGCTATGTGCCGGCACCGGGTTTCACCCTCTCCCTACTATCATATATCACGTCATTCATTTCATCTCTCATTAACTCCTCTGATGAGGTTGACGTCAGGAAGGGCATCCGGTCATAAAAAACCGCCACGACAAATTCATCTCACCTCATACCCGACCCCGTAGGGAAACGGGACAAGGGTTGGACAAACATTGAAAATTTATAGTTCAAAAACAATATAGGCGATCTATAATCCACCTGTTCAATACATTAATTTCTACTTACATCGCCATAAGACCTATCTGTGTCGGTGCGACGTAAAGCAACTAGCAAAAAAAAAAAAATTTCTACTTTTAGTGGTTACATAAACATATCAGTTAAATGGGACATGTTTCGCCCTCAATTTAGGGCATCTTCAGCCTAAAAACAATCTTCAAGAGTACACCTTATATTAATATCGAAGCTAAAAGTTTAGCCAGTTACTAAAATTCAGTATATAAAAATGTGAGAAATGATACATTATACAAACATGTTGATGGAAACACTGTCAAATAATTAAACCATACAAATATTTTGTCAGAGTCTAAAACTTATTCTGTTACAAATTTCTAATTAAAACGGTTCATTATATACCAGTATCTAGGATGTTACCTCAACCAGAATTGGAACTGCAGCCAAGAAATACAGGTCCACATTGAACACGCGAGAAGAATCTTCATGCAGATGAAGAAACTGCTCAACAACTGCAACCTACAACTAAACCTAAGGCTTCGTCTGGTCCGTGCCTACATCTTTCCCACGTTACTTTATGGAATGGAAGGCTGGACACTTACTCAAGCCCTCTGTAAAAGACTGGAAGCATTCGAAATGTGGGTGTACAGACGGATGCTTCGCATTTCGTGGACAGACAGAATCCGGAATTCCGAAGTGTTGGATCAAGTTGGAAAGAAGACTCAAGTCATGCTGACCATTAAAAGGCGGAAGCTGGAATACTTCTGCCATATAGTGCGGAATGATAAGTACAGAATCCTGCAGCTTGTTATACAAAGAAGAATAGAAGGACGTAGGAGTCCTGGTAGACGACGAACTCTATGGATGAAGAACCTTGTAGACTGGTATGGGTTGGACATGAGGTCTCTTTTCCGTGTCGCTGCATCCAAATTCAAGATCGCCATGTTGACCACCAACCTTCGCTAGAAGATGGCACATTAAGAAGATAAACCTAGTGTAGGCACTCCAGCATATAACACACAAGTTCGGTAGAAAATGTATATGAATCTGAGCTTAAAGCCCTTTTTAGAAGAGAGATGTGTTGATTATGAATGCCAGGGACCCACCTGCCCGCCCAAAAGGTATATTTACTTTTATAACCTTATGAAATATTTCACGTGCCATTGTTTATTAGCCGACCACTGCCATTGGCCAACATGATGTCATTCGCAGAATTCTTAACTTCCGTTACTAACGCGCAGAATAAAAACTCAACAACAGGCCCTGCTAGTGGATGTAACCTATCTTTGTAAATCCAGGCCAGTCTCTGTCATAACTGTGGGCCGTTTGGAGCCACACTTCCTTCGAGAGGCATTTTTCTATCGTCCGGCGCATACTGCTCGCACGGCAAGAAAAAATGTAATTTGATTCTTTGCAAATCCAGGGCAATAACTTCATAACTGTTCTTAACAGTTCATAGCTCGTAAAGGCACTCCTATCCACAATCTCATGAACTAAACAGAGAACAGAAATAAAACAGCATCACCCTCCGCTGAGTCTCCATGTGCAGTAAGTGGAGTGCCTTCACTAGACTTGTGCTGAAATGGAGAAGCTGAAACAAGCTTGACAGGGCTGAGAAAGAAAAATAGTAAGACTTGTTAGGTGTGATTGTCTTCAGTGTCAGCTATGTGTGAAGATGTGGGGAGGCTTGTATTGCGGAAAGCAGGTAGCTGAGCCGTAGTTGTAACCATATCTGATGTATATCTGTCAAGAGACCAGGCTAGTGAATGATTCGCAGATGATTGACTGAAAAGACCTTCTTAATAATACTTTGTGGCTTAAGGATATTGATGCTACTGTATGGCTGAAGTCAAAGGGAAATGATAGTCATAACTCCTGAGAACATACAGCTCTCTTTGTATGATTGTATGTTTTGTTGATGATGGCTTCCTTGTGGATAATGAATTATACAGGAAAAATAGTCCTCCAATCAGATCTCCAGTATGAAATTTACAAACATGCGTGTCAGACCATTAAATATTGGAAGTCTGAAGCATTGTGGAAGATTAGAGAATCTTGATAGGGAAATTGATGAACCAAGGTGGAATATAGCTCATATAAATGAGATACTGGCAGGCAGAGCTGGATTGCTAAAGTCAGGCAACTATAGGATTGGTAAAACTTTACTTATAAGGGTGCAAAAGAGAGGTTAGGAATCCAGCATGGCACAGCTCAAGTGATGTATTAACGCACTACACAAGCCTGCCAACTTTAGATGCAGTTAGTGACCAAGGCCCATTGGTTGAGTTTGGTTAGATTTTTGCCTAGTGTAAGGCCATTGGTGTGGATTGGTTAGACCCTACCGTATAGAAGTGGTGGTGGTGGTGGTAGTAGTATGCTGACTCCTGTTCAGGCACACAAGGAGTTTGTGGTCTCTCCACTTGAAAGCGCAATAGAAGGAAAGGGTTGGCTTGTAACAGAAAGTCACCTTTGATTTTTGTAGTGATGTGATGCAGTGTTGTTTTATGGCGGGATTGCAGTTTGCATCTTTCCGTCATTCATGGATGCAAGTATGCAATTAGTATGTTAGCTGAAAACTTGTATAAACCTAGAAGAAATTATATACAGTACTGCACTATAAATTTGAATGTGCAATCCTAGAAGAATTAAATAGTTTAATGCATGTTAAATCACATTCAACAACTTCCACAATCTAAAACGTGTATAGTTACTTCTGTGCCGAGTATTAAAATTGCTATAGAAACACACAAGAAAAGGAGGATGTAAAGTGCGAGAGGAAAGGTAGGACTGCTCATTTTAAGGAACTATTGTAATTATGGTACAGAATTGATATGCTGGTGTGTTTTGTCTCAGCCTGTAAATCAGGATATGGTGGGACAGCTAATAAGACGCTTTTACAGGACACATAAACGAAAGGATGTGGGTGAGCGTGAAAAGTGGGGGTGAGACAATTCCATGGAAAGACAGGCAACTTTCAGATAAAAGTAAAGTTTGTGATACTTTAGTGAAGAGTTCATTATAAAAGCAGATTCTTTTACAGCAGAAGGTGAAAAGATTGAAATACCCTGGGTGTGTTGGAAACTGAAACCCAAGAGTATATATGTATATATATGTAGTGTATATTCCCTAACTTGCCAAAATATTTGTTATTTCAACAAAGTCTCTTGAACAACTCATGGTTAGAGCCCTGCATGGATGCGGATATCCGTGTTAGTGTCTTGGCAGATGCAAACTGTATGGTAGTGCTGATAATTTTTCTGATAATTTCTAACATTGATTTTCACTAAGTTATACTCTTATTTTTGCTTGTGTTTAGGTGACCCTTGACAGTGGTATGGGAGAATGGTGATATGTAAAGAACCTTGAGACTATAAATCTGTAAATCTAACCTAAGCCTAACTTGCTCCTGCCCACAGTTAATGGAAGGAAGGAACAAAGGTCATACGTTGGTAGTTGTTGCAAGAGAAAATCCCCCATAACCCTGTGACTGTAGGGGTTCTGGTGCTAGGTATCAGGCCTCTGGTATTATGTTAACAGATCTATCCATTTCAGTACCTTGCGTGTAATATACTGTAGTTAAATATCTACAGTACCCATGGATAGCCATTCGTGGATGCAGGTGTGGATGCGGATAATATTTTGTATGTCCACGCAGTGCTCTACTGATGGTAGGACATTAAGTTTCGACAAGAAGACTGAAGATAAAATCATGTCAGCTGAATCAGTAAAATGTAATTCAAAATGTGAAGAAAATTACTTGCATGCTGAGCCCTGTTCTTCTCACACAGAATTCAAATGAATTAGATCCCATGAAACAACTTATCATTTCCACCTCTAGTTTCCTGGGTGTGGAAAACAAACACTCGCTACTTCTTCCTGACAGAATATAGTTTCTGTTCCTCTATGTCCTCCGCTTGACATTCCTCTTGCTGACCTCCAATTTCACTGTGTCTGTCCATTGATTCCTTTGGCCTCTTCCCTCTCACTTCTCTGTCAAAGTAATTCCTTGCTGTTTTCTTTCTGTCCATCTTCATTTCATGTCCAAATCATTGTAGCCTGAGTCTCCCTGAAAGGTCGGTAAAAGGGATTTTGATGCCAGCCTCCTTCCTGTTTGCTTCATTTCTAATTCTGTCTTTTCTGGTCTTTTGGTTCATTGTTCTGGTGAATTTAATTTTTGTTGACTGGATTTTACTATTAGCGTTGTTGTTTAGAGTACATGTTTCAAGTCCATAGATGAGAATTGGAATGAAGTTGGAATGAAACATGGTCAGTTTTTCTTTCTGTCCTTGTGGGACACCAAAAACCATGTTTTAAGGCCTGAAACCAACTGTTTTCGAGATATTGGCTCCACACTACCCCCCACCCTCACTGTAGAAATCGGATGAAGAAATGACTGGCTGTAACAATGGCAACATCAATTCAAGGGTGTTCGAAGTAGACACGTGCGTGAGTGTAGGCAAGGCCAAGGAGAGATACTGTTTAAACATTTTTGGTCTCCCCTTCTTTTAGCTCCCTGGGGATTCCATTCAAGAGCCTGTTTTGGTATACTCTCAGGACCTCAGCACCGGGTGTGACCTATCCAATTCCATTTACGTTCTTCCATCTGGACTCCAGCCATGTGTTGTTGGGTGCGCTCCCACAATTCTTGGTTCGATATAATGTCCAGCCATCGCACTCTTAGGATGGTTCTCAGATATTTATTGATGAAAGTCTGGACTTTGCTTGTTTTATCTCTAGTCACTTTCCATGTTTCACAACCGTAAAAGAGTACCAATTTCATGTTCGACTCGGAGATCCTCAGTCTCATCTTTCTCCTTAGCTCTCGAGACTTGCACACTGGTCAGAGGTGGCCGGAGGCCCCTATGGCCTTGTTGAGACTGATTTGGACATAATTTCTTGAAATAATGCTTCTTGGGTAACAGAAGTGGTCAACTCGCTCTTATCTCTTTTTCTAGTATTTCATGTTTTGAATATTTACCCTTAGCTACTTTGCCTTGGCAATGTTTATTTTGGGTCCCATCCAATGTACTTCCATTTTAAGGTCTTTCATCTTCTCAGACAAACACCTGAATGAATGGGATAATAGACATATATCTTCTGCGAGAAGTCCAAATTTTCTAGACTTTCAGTCATTCCTGACTATATTCCTCTCTGCTTTCCTTCAAGGACCTTTCTCACAACCTGATCCAGTGTCAGCAGGAATAGCATAGGTGAGAGCAGGCATCCTTGTCTCACTCCTGACTGTATTTGAAAGGGCTCTGAAAGTTCTCCATCATCTTCCACTTGACAGGCATAACCTCTGTATAACCTTTTCACCGTGTTAATTATTTTCTGTAGCTTTAACTTTGTTTTGGACACTTGCACCTAATCAACACTTACAAATTGTGTGTACAACTGTATTCTATCTCATTTACAGTGGAACTAGTTTTGGTCTGTTGTTTAGACCATCTTCAACTACTATGATAAACTTAAGAACCATACATTGTAAACTATAAACAATGATACATATTCTATATTATAAAGTTTACATTACTTTAAAATGATTTTCATTGCAACCTCATAACTCCACATCACTCTTCCAGATTGCTTGTCCCTTTACACTATCAAAGGCCATTTCAGTCAACAAATGTCAAGTACAGTGAAGGCTGGTATTCTGTGGACTGCTTTACTATGATTCTTAGGCTATTAATTTGTACTGTACAGGATCAGTGTTCTCTGAAACCAGTGTACTCTTTCCAGTTCTGGTCTCCAGTGGTTATCGTGGTTGATCCAGTATGATTCTGGAAAAAAATCTTTACTTGGTATAGACAACAGTGTAATTCCTCGCCAGTTACTGCAACATGTCAGATCCCTCCTTCTTTGGAAGTTTTATTAGAATGCCCTTCTTCCAATCTGCCGGTAGTATCTCTGTGTTCCATACGTCTTCAGACAATGGCAGTGGCATCTCAGCAATCATCTTGTAGTCCGCCTTCCTTCAGCACCTCTGTCACAATGTCATCCACGCCAGGTACTTTGCCTGTCTTGCAGCTCTTCAGTGCCTTTACGATCTCGTTCTTCATCGTCGGATTGATATTCACTCGCAGTTTGGGACCTCTTGATAGTCTGCCTCACATTGATCCTCCTGTACAACTGTGTTTAGCACTTGACTAAAATGGTCCTTCCATCTCCTCAGTTGCTCTTCACTATTTATGAGCTGTTTTTACCTTCTTTGGATTTTACTGGCCTACACTGATTGAATTTCTTTCCAGATAATTGTTTTGTGATGTTGTAGAGCCCTTTTGAGTCTCCCCTAAGTGCTGCCTCCTGTGCCATTTCTGCTAGTCTATTTGCCTGGTTCCTTCTGTAAATTCTTGCTACTTTCTTTATTTGTCAATTCAGTTCATTCTACATATTAAGCTTTTCTTCTTTATTTCGTCTTTGCAGTGGTTTAGCTGTGCTTTGATATCCTTCTTCCAGGTTTTATCTAATATACAAGGCTTTCTCTTGTTTTGCTTGAATCCCAGTATCTTCTCACATGTGTTCAGAAAGACTGATTTTATCTTCCCCCATCTACCATTCACTCCTGTTTCATTCGGATCTTCACCTGAGCTATCGAGTTCTAGTGCACTGTACCTGTTCTTCAGGTAAAACAAAAATTCCTTTTTAACGTCATTATCTTTCAGTTTTCCGACATTGAATTTCCTCCTTGTACTTCATTTGGTTCTTCGATTTATTGCAGCAGTCTTCATTCTGACTTCAGCCATTACCAATAATGGTGATAGCTTCCACAGTTTGCACCTCTTTTGTTCCGAGTGTCTAGGAGGGACCGTCTACTTTTGGCTGATCATGAAGGGGTCAGTATGATTGTGTGTTCTCCCATTTGGCTCGACCCATGTAACTTTGTGACATGTCTTGTGAGGAAAAATTGATCCACGTAAAACCAAATTGTTATTCAAGCAAAAATCAACAAAGTGCTCATAATTATCATTCTGATCCCACATTCCATGTTTCCCTAATGCTCTTTCCACCCCTTCATTTCCCAATCTTGGCATTCAGATCTCACATTAGCATGTTGATCTCTTTCTTCTTTATCTTTGTCAGGACACACTTTCAAGCTGATCCTTGTCTTGATGATCCACTATTTTGTTGGTGCATAACACTGTACGAGGTGGATATTTCTCATTCTTGTCTTGAATCGTGCTGTAATGATGCAGTCAGCTTAGCCATGAGCATCGTCGCCATAAAACCTATCTGTGTCGGTGCGTCGTAAAGCCACTAGCAAAAAAAAAAAAAAAAAAAAAACCTTGAGCTGCATACTGATGTCCAGGATATCTCTGATGTCATGCAGACAAGGAGAATTGCATTTTATGTCTATTTGCTAAGAATGAACCAACACTATTATCGAACCAGATCTTTACCTATTTTAAAGATAAGAAAACCCAGCCAACTTTGTTCAAGGAGGTGAAAAGGGACCTACAGGAGATGGGGATCACTTATGAAGGTATACAAGAATGTAACCCATTCAGGAGGAAACTAAAAGACCACCAGGGTTTTCAAGAAAGGCCAAAGTTGACGACTGGAAAGACGTGAACAGAGAAAAGAAAAGAGCAACACCGGCAACGAATGAAGGAGTACTGGGCAAAGATCATAGCACAGAGAAGACGGCTGAAATAATGTGGTCCTTAATAGGCCGATACAAACAAAATAATAATAATAATAATATAAATAATAAATAATAATTGTATGGCCTCAGCTACTGTATGCAGGCATTTTTATTTGACGCCATGTAGGTTAGGTTGCCTGCGCATCAATTTTGACATTTTGTTCTACTCTAACAGATGACAGAGTAAACTAGATCTCTGTTGGTGGCAGTCTGTGGCTTAGTTTCTAATTTTGATGGGTAAATACCAGATGTTTCACCAGAAATCTTTTACATGGCGACTTTGTTCGACATGGAGTGTGAAGTGGACTTTTATCCACCCTTCAAAAATCCCACTATTTCTGTCTCGTTTGAACCCATGGTTTTGAGATCCAGAGACCAGCACTTTACCACTGATCCTCAGATTGGCGATTTCATAAAAGTAATGTTGCAAAGAAATAAATAATCAAAATTTTCAGAATAATTGTTGCCATATCTGTGAAGATGATTAATGGGAATAAAGTAAAAGTAATTAGAGATGACAGTGTTTGTTACTCTGTTATAGTAATGGAGTGGATTGTACAGCAAGTGTTTCAATGCAGAGTGTTGGGCGGTGGTAAATAGCCTGACTATTAAGGGGATTAACAGCTTCAACTGGATGAATTTCCTTAGGTGAAGTGGTTGCCCCTCCAGTGCAGGAAATAACATTGGAACCCATCGAGCAGCGTCTGTTCCCAGGTTAAGGACGGCTGCAAGAGCCATCTGTACTCTATGTTAGGAGCAGCCCGATCAACTTCTGGCAGTAGCTCTACAATGCCTTTGCGAATGGCAACCCATTTGTACTAATAGCCTGTATGAAAAATGTAAATATGATGTCAAAGAAAAGATTAGAGCATCTCCTGCAGGTTACAACTCTGCTCTTTTGGGTGCTCAGGGAGCTGTGAGAAGAAGGCAAGCAAGGTTTGGAACAGCTAATGTCATGGGGATGAATGAGACAGAAGAACTTGTCGATTTCTTGAAGGCGAAAAACGTAGCCATTCTTGCGAATAAACCAGACAGAGTAAAAGTAAAGGAGGCCTGATATTTAGGGGTGGGTATAGGCTGTTCTACCATGGAGGGAAAACTTCAATCTGAAAATTGAGTAACAGTGATACTCAAAGAGGAAATACAGGAATATGTACAATCTTTAAACCTTGTCAGTGACAGGATGTTGGTTATGAAGATGCAGTTTGAAAATGATACAAAATAAAGTGTATGCTTCTCAAACAGGGAATGATGATGAAGACATAAAAATATTCTTTGAGTTCTTTTGCCTGAAAGGTGGTGTTTTTCAGAGGAAATTATATATTTGTAGAAGGAAAGAATTGGTGGCAGTTATCAAGGGGAAATGATGTTAACACATTTATGTAATTTTAAATTATTATTATTAAAAACTTACTTTACAGTTTATTTAAACAATTTTGTATAATAGGCCTTTCTACACCTTTATTGGTGTTTTAAGAACACGGTCTGGTGACCAATACATTTTTATCTCTGGATTTTGAATTATATTCATCAATAACACTAATGCAATAAATTACCATATTTCACAAGAGTTGGTTTCTTTAAAAAAACTATGGCCTTGTATGTGGAGATTTATTTTACAAGTTTTTCAGTGCACATTGTAGCATAAGAATTTGTTTCAATCATTTCCAAACTTGCATAATCATCCTTTATAAAATACCCTCTGTGGGTGGGGGATGCAGATAAAGAATACATGTACAGTATCCCCTGCCTGTCGTAAGAGACGACTAAAAGGGGCCTCAGGGATCTCAACTTGGAAGTGGGGAAGGGGGGGGGGATGGTCACCACTGGCCCCCTACCTGAGTCCTGGCATTGCTTCCACTTGTGCCAGGCTCCTCACTTTCATCTATCCTGTCTGACCTCCCTTGGTTAACTCTTGTTCTTTTCTGACCCGATGGTATTAGAGCATTCAAGGCCTAGGGAGTCTTTTATTTTCACCCCCTTCGTGGCCGTTGTCTTTCTTCGTCCATTACTTCATTTTTCAAAGTGATGGATCCCTTCTTTTTTCATCTCTTTTCTCTCTGTCTACCCCCTGTGGGTAGGGGACGCAGACAAAGAATACATCCACAGTATCGCCTTGTCTGTCGTAAGAGGTGGACTAAAAGGGGCGACCAAGGGATGATTGTATTAGGACCATGAAACTACTTGTGATTAGTACCATCACGTGGGGAACACCATGGGTCGCCTTTACTTGTGAGCAGTACCACTATGTTAGGCATGCAATAGGTTTGTTATTAGTAGCAACAGAAGGTGAGTCTGTATGGGTTTTTTCAGTACCTGCGATTAGTACCATTGTGTGAAACACCACGGGTATGGGCGTTGCCTGTGATTAGTACCACTATATCAGTGACACCGTGGATCTGCATTGCCTGTGATTAGTACCCACTGTATGGAGAACACCACAGGAATACCGGCGCCTGTTATTAGCACACCTAGATGAGGAACACCATGGGTTTGCATTGCCTATGAGTGGTGCCATTATGTGAGAAATGCCATAGGTCTGCGTTACCTGTGCAAAGTACGATACTTGTGAGTAGTACCATAATGTGTTGAATACCGTGAGTCTACGCTACTTTTGATTAGTACCGCAACATGACAAATACCATGGTTCTACTTTACTAGCGATAAGTACCATTATGAGGGGCCATTGATCTGGATTTTGAACCCCTTTGGACAACAAGCATCCTCAGTTCAGGATTGTGCTTAGAAGCAGTCCCTTGGTCGTAAAACTATTGTTTATGATAGTTTCTGGGTCGATCCACTGATTGTTTTAAATTCATATCCATCCATTCATTGTTCATCATCACATTTTTTATTCCAGTCAGTGAGTGATTTTGAACTTTTAAATTGTCAGTAAATTTAGTCTCATTTCGTACCATTAGGGGCCGATGACATAGATGACAAGCATCATCATCCTCAACCTTTATAAAATAGTTTGAAACAGTCAGTTGCACTTACCTCTTACACCAGGACATCCTGTAAATAGCATTTTATGAGATCATACAGTATTTCAAGGCACACATTTTTTCCACACAAATGTGTCTTCTACATCTCCTACCATTGTTTCTGACATAATATATTCTTCACTTTCTTTAGAAATATCAAGAAAGTCATCGTCTAGAGAATAATTTGAATCATTATTATTAGAAACACTAATATAACATAGAAATTAATCTTCGATGTAGTCCCTTATATTGTCTTCGGAAAAAACATGTCTTTCATTTCACACTTGTCATTTCCATTACCTCATCAGCTAGGCAGAGATTGTAGTGTATGTAAACGAGAGAATATAAGGCATATTTTAGGCCAAAGTCTTCATGAATGCTGCCAGAAATCTTCCTGCCATCTGTTGAGAACACTGGAATACATTTTCCAAAGAGATTACTATACCCGAAAAAATATTGGATGATTGCAAAATGGACACTGCAGGTAAATGAGACTTTCTCTGTCAGTCACGTCATGGGCAAGTGCGTGTCACCCGAGAATTTATCGGGCATGCCACTGACAAGGATAATGAGAGATTTGAATGCACACATACAAGGAGAGAGACAAGGAAAAGAAGACATTTTGGACCTTCCAGATATGGAAATGTAAATTGAGAATAGTTCTAAACAGCATAAGACAGTGGGACCTGGATTAGAACACAGTATTGTACGGGGAATGGTGGAATGATAGAGGAAAATTTGCCCTTACCCGGCCCTAGCTGGAAAATGGGAAATGATTATTGTTTCAAAGACAGGAGCTTTCTAGGAATTTTAAGAAACACTGAGATTTTACTTTGAAAAGAGATTAGAGAGGAAGTAAAGAGAAGCCAGAACTAGAGTTGAAGTTGAGTGGTAGATGGAAGGAATGATCAACAACATTGTTTCATAGGTGGAAGTAGAAAGAGTCATCAAGAAATGATGAACAGTTAGTCGGCAGGTATTGATGAGCTCAATGTAGACATGATTAAGCTGCTAAAACCAGTGGATGTAATAAAAATAGCGAAACAAAATATTAGCTATTAATGATTCATCATTAGCATAGCAGAATGACAGAAAATGAATGTGCAAGAGGTGCAGGAAGCAATCTTCTTTGGAGTGTATTTGGTACACTTCACAGACAGAATATTGTGGATCTTCACAAAACATTCAAAACAAAATGTTAATTTTTGCATATTGGATACCTAGCTGATTGTCCTGAACATTTAAAAACTGCCAAGGCATTTGCCTTTGATCTTGCTGTTGTAAACTTTTCTGGTCACTGTGGTGCCTCATTTTTCATTCACTGCTCATAGTGTAAGTTAAAACATTGTTTTGAACATTTTGTATACCCCTGTGAAGTCCTTCTTGTTAATCTTTCTGCTCTGTTCTTTTTACACCAATAATAATAATAATAATAATAATAATAATAATCGTACGGCCTCAGCTATCGTGTGCAAACATTTCAATTTGACGCCATCTGGCTGTCTGCTCGTCAGCTGCAACGTTCCGTTTTACTCTAGGCCCACTAAATGGCAGACCAAGTAAACTGAAACTCTCTTGGGCGTCTATGGCTGAGATTTTTAATGAATTTTGTCTGGTGAACGCCAAATGTGCCACCAGAGATCTTTTACATGCTGACATCGTACGACATGGAGTGTCGAATGGACTTTTTTCCGCCCTTCAAAAATCTGACTACCTCTGCCGGGTTTGAACCCGCTATCTTCGGATCCGGAGTCCGACACTCTACCACTGATCCACACAGGCAGCTTTTAAACCACTTGTTTAATGAAAGAGTCTAAATGACCTATGCTGCTTTTAATCAGTAATAATGAGCTAAATGCATGTGAAGAACTATTTTTATCAACACTCTTTAAAAACTATTATTATTACTGTATTTACACAGTTTTACATCTTCAGCTTGCACATTTACACTTAAAATTTGAGAACATGATGTAAGTTATGACATAACAGGCATCACATATACTTTAATTCTACTTTGATTTAGACATTGCAAGATGAGCGGTGTATTGCACCGGGTTGCTGGCAACAACAGTGGAGTCAAGCACGCCATTACAATATAGTCATCCATTCCTAGTGGCATCGTTCCATGAGAGTAGGATACAAACTATGGTGTTGCGTTATGATGAGTATCTTAAAAGTGGGGTGTGACTATGTTGAAACTTTGCCTGGGCTATATCCTTCAGAGTGGTGTAAAGTTTAGTGTTCCTCTACATTTTATGTTTTTTAATTGGCAAATATAACTTACTTTTTTGATGCCCCTTGTATTTTATGAATGACATAGAATTACAGTGAGTTATCCCAGTTATAAATTAAAACTCAGTAAAATAAAAAATATCTTTCCTCATAGAGTTAAATAGCTCCCTTAAAAATTTGGATTTATTATTAGGAATTGTACAGACTAATGCGATATTGAATGTATAATCAGCATATTTAATATGTTGATTGAAAGTAACAAGGAGAAAGCATCCGTTATTTGTCATCTTGAATTAAAAATATATTCCGATGAAATGGAAAGAGTTAAGGAAAAGATTTTGAATTATTTGTATTATAAGTGGCACTATTGAAATGTATTGTGACAATTATGGCAGGGAGTGCAGTAGGTTTGGCAGAAGTCAATAATGCTGACAAGTGGCGGTAGTGTGGAAGAGACCAGCAGCAAGCAAAACAATAGCACTGGCAGATTGTTGAGGCTTGCGATAAGGAATCTCCTAAAAGAAGCTGAAAGCTGATTGACAATGAAAAATGCTCCCAGAATGAAGTGGAAAATATAAGAACCTTCTATGGTCCTATATGAAGAGCACACTTGAGGGAGCACGGAGTCAGTTGCAAGTGAGCGAACATAAGCAAACGCTTGCAAGTCCATGGCGAGTCATTTATTAGGAGTGAGTCAGTCGTCGGACAGCTACGCAGGGTTTAATCCGCCAGTGGTTGCTAGGATGAAAGTAACTTCAGTGGTCGTGCATTGAGCAAAATACTCACTGTGTTGTATGTCGTGTTTACAAAAAAAATACCAACCGATTTCGAACGTAAATGTATTAACACATTAAATGAACATAAGAATAAATCTCAAATGGTTATAAAGAACACTAAAAATGAAATTACAAATAGTAATAAATCCCAAATGGTTATGACTGTATCTGGAAAAATGATTCCCATATTTTCTAAAATGGTGTGTGCGTCTTTTACACAGAGATGATGAGTCATTATATTTTCAGCACAAGTGTGTGAGCATGAATTTTTTCTTGGTCGGTGTCTGCCCCACTTTGTCACGTTATCTTTCCCTATACAAACATTGCCACTAAACATGAAATTCTCATTTTCTTCCAACATATGTTGTTCGCCAACTACAGATTGCTCTCCAAGTATGGTTCCATCAGCACGTTCTTCCATTTCGGACTGTTCAGTATCCATTTTATGTTCACTTGTTCACTTTCACAGTCCAAATCACTGTTTTAACCCTCGAGTTAATCACTAGGAATTTAATCAAACCAAGCTAAAATGTCGCGATTTGAAGCCATTGTCATGCACTAATTATGCAACACATTCATACAATAAGTTGCAAAGAACTGTTTCAACTGTGAAACAACATACAACAATAGCAAAACTGTCACACACACAGAAATTAGCGCCAACGTGACTGGTGGCACGTGAAGCAAAATGCTCGCCGTTGGCGGTCGCTGATAATTCTTCACTCCCTGTCTCTTCTCAAGGTCACCGATGTGCGTTTCAATGCATCTGCCCTTCTCTCAAAACTGCAGTGCGAATGAAGGCTGAAGTTCGAAACTACATGCTGTATAAAAGAGCAGATGATTTTCAATGACCATGAGCATTTTGCTCATATAGCGACCACTGGCGGGTTAATGAGGCTTCCTAATTGTGAAATGTTCTGGAATGACACTGTGCTCTGATAAGCCATGAGGAAAAAGGTGTTTTATGCACCAGTGTACAGTGTGTTTCACCACAATTGTGAGTAAAAACTGTGTTGAGTGGCCAATCCAAATGTGAATGAACTTGTAAGTAACTGTAAATAGCAGCTGAAGATATTTCTGCCTAAAAATATGAATATAATTTTAGACAATACTGAACTCCCCAAACATTTGACAGAAAATTTTACAGTCACTCAACTCCACCCCTGCAACAGCTGGAAGAGTTAAAACATGTAGTTCAGAATCACATATCTGAAGAGTACAACCTGTCTATGGACTAGAACTGAGAGAAGCATCAAACCAAATGATAAACTGCAAGGCACTAGGGAAGGGTATGATTATAAGTGGAATGCTTGAAGCTGGAGGAGCAACTCTCCACCTGTTTCGCTAAATAATTTTGTCCTCTTTGACAGTGATGCTGGTGAACTTAAAAAAATGCTGAAAGAACTTCAAAAACCCTTCCAAGCTGTAGGACTGAAAATCAACTTGCAGAAAACTAAAATTGTGACCTGGAACAACATTCAGGTTATGATTGACAATAACATTATTGAGAAAGTTGACAAGTATGTGTACCTGGGGCACAATATCGAACTTGAGTGGGACAACCAGCTAGCTGAGATCATCAGAATAGGTTTCACTTGGACAGCCTTCAGCAAACTCAGGTATGTCCTCCAAGACTCAAAAATCCCTCAGAGTCTCAAGAGGAAAGTCTATAACATGTGTTCTACTGCTACTGTCGTGAAGAAAAGTGCTGACAGACTCGGAGTCTGCTAATAGGCAGTGGAACGGGCTATGCTGGGGGTCAGCTTAAGAAACCAGATCCGGAATGAGGTGATGAAGAGGAGGGCAGGAATCACAGATATGGTGCAGCGAGGGTCAATGCTCAAGTGACAATGGGCAGGTCATGTGGCTAGAAGTAACCGCAAGTGGTCCAAGATGCTGATATAGTGGATACCCTGAAAGTCGAAGAAAAACATTGGCCGACTGCATCCATGATGACATGTAACATCAATCTGGGAGGAACTGGATGCAGACTACCGAGCAGATAATGGCATTCAGGCTGAGTGGCTCAGACGGTTGAGGTGCTGGTCTTCTGACCCCAACTTGGCAGGTTCGATCCTGGCTCAGTCCGGTGGTATTTGAAGGTGCTCAAATACGTCAGCCTTGTGCCAGTAGATTTACGGGCACGTAAAAGAACTCCTGCGGGACTACATTCCGGCACCTCGGCGTCTCCGAAAACCGTAAAAGAGTAGTTATTGGGACGTAAAACAAATAACATTAATTAATTAATGATAATGGCATTGAGCAAATTGGAAGAGGCCTATGTACAGCAGTGGATGTCGACATGCTAAAGAAGAACAAGAAGGAGAACTCGTATAACAAACAAAGGCATAAAGCCTTCGAACAAGACATCTTCAACTAAGGTTAAGTAGTGCTGAGCCAATACGGAATAAATATGAGATTTATAAGCTGCAAGACATCTTCTGTATTGCAGGACTCCAAATACAATTGCATTCAAACATAGCCCACTTAACATTAGGTGCAATATGTATAACGTCTTTATGTATAGCCAACTTCTGAAGCAATATTTAAAACTAATTTAAAACATGATCGTTTAAAAGTGATCTCATCTGTTAGTCTTTTAAATGTTGTATGGTGTGATCTCAACCTGCTTCTATATTTAAATTCTGTCACCATTTTGATGGAAGTGTCCCTTAAGCTTTTTAAATCTTTCAGTAATTTGTTCTGATCTTTACATTCCAATTGTATTTCTAATTTGCAGTCATTTCTATTTTCTGTACTGTGTATTTTTTTAAACTAATTAAAATTATGATCTGTCCAAATTATGAAAGATTGGTTAATCTAATAAATACTAGTTTACATGTGCTTTCATATTGTGTCTATGATCAGTCTCTATTACTACATTCATGGAAGTGTCTTTCTATCTTTTTTTAATTTTTAGATGTCTTAACTTTTAAAACTTGAATACTTTTCATTTATCTCTCTCTTTTAATTCTTGGAAATTTGTTTTAATTTTTAGATTCTGTTCTAATTGTTGAAATTTTGTATTTGTAATATTCTTTTTGTTCTGTTTAATCTTTGTTTTCAATGTGTGTTATGTATTTCTTCTGTAATGGGATAAGTTCTGTTGTAGCTAGCTATAGATAAATGAATACTTGATGAAATCTGTAACTATCTATATCCACGGCATGTAGCCTCCAACGAGACCTGGTGCAGATCTTTTGAGTTGATTCGTATAGGCAACCTGCGTGTCTGCGAGGATGGGGCCGTACCTATGATGAATTCTAATGGTAAAGATGGCACACATGCCCAGCTGTGGAGCCATTGGAATTAAGGTTAAAGTCCCCAACCCAGCCGGGAATCAAACTTGGGACCCCTTGGACCAAGGGCGAGCACGCTATTTAGCCATGAAATCAGAGAATCTGTAAATGAATTCAGCTAATAAACTTTGATTTTGTTGTAATCCAAAACTGTTAATAATGTTACTGGTTGCATGTTCCATTAACTAAATTTTGTATGGATTTTGGAGATGCCTCAAAAACTATTGTTTTAAATACAGAATGCTTATCAATGTCTCTGACATTGTAACCAATACTGCAAAAATTAATTCTTACATAGCTTTGTATGGGTGAGACCTTCAATACATAAACTGGTATGTTAAGCATCCCCTTCAGAGCATAATTCTGTGCATCTTTAGACCAACAGCAGTTAAAGAAGTATTAAAAGCATAACATTTTTACATAATGCTTAGAAATTTTGCAGCAAAGCTATCCTACTATTAATTTTATGATTTTCTCTCCTGCTCAAATAGCAAGGTCTCTGTTTTTGGGTGGGCTTGATACTGCTATGAAAATGTCTTTGACTTGGGATCTGAAATGAAATTTAGCCATCTTATACAGCTATCTGTATGGTTATTGAATGTGTTGTGCTGATTCCATGATATTCAGTTTCACCCTAAGGAATGTACTTTTAAGGTTGTTTTTTTTTTTTTTTTTTTTTTTTTTTGGTTGGTCAAAACTCAAAGAAGGCTGTAATGCTGAACTCTCTGTGATTTTTTTTGTTTTTTGTCTTTGTTAAATATACTTATTTGCATGTGGGAGTGAAATGTGTTATTTCTTCAAATTTCTCCTTCAGCACAGTTTAGAAGTATGAGAAAGCTATTGTAGAACTGTTTGACTGATTTTTCTCTTTCCTTCCTTTTCAGCTGATTCAAATATTCCTTGCGGCCCAAGAGGAGAAAACCGGGTAAATCACAACAGAAACTAACTTTGTACTTTCATAGATTGTAGTGAATTGGAATGTCTATAAGTCATATTGTGAAATCCAGTAATAAGTTTTATTGAATGTGAAATTCTAAGCAGTTAAAATAATAATAATAATAATAATAATAATAATAATAATAATAATAATAATAATAATAGAATGCTTTAATGAGTTTTCAATATTTAGTTTTGGGTAACTCTAATTTGTGGAGACTGAGATTAAAAGTTAATATTAAACTTCTTCAAACTCATTTTGATTTGTTCAAACTTGGCAAGATCTCCTACTGATTTTAAATTGACTTTGGAATCAATTTACTAGTACTTCTACACCCTGTGGGTGGGGGACGCAGATGAAGAATACACCCACGGTATTCCCTGCCTGTTGTAGGAGGCGACTAAAAGGGGCGACCAAGGGATGATTGAATTAGAACCATGAAACTACTTGTGATTAGTACCACCACGCGGGGAACAGCATGGGTTGCTTTTACAGTACCTGTGATTAGTACCACTATATGAGAGACACCATGGTTCTGGCTTGCCTGTGATTAGTACACACTATATGAGGAACACCACAGGATAGCGCAAGTCCCTGTGGTTAGTATACTTATGTGATGAGTACCATAGGTTTGCGTTGCCTGTAAATGGCGCCACAATGTGCGAAACACCATAGGTCTGTATTACATGTGTGAATTTCATTACCTGTGAGTAGTACCATACTGTGTGGAATGCCGCAAGTCTGCGCTACTTTTGATTAGTACCGCACCATGACAAATACCATGGTTCTACTTTCCTATTGATAAGTACCATTATGAGGGGCCGATGACTTGGATTTTGGACCCCTTTAGACTAAAAGCATCATCGATTCAGTATTATGCTATAGATGCAGTCCCTTGATCAATAATATTATTATTTCACGTCAGTTTCTGTGAATGCGATACATTGCGAGTCGGATCCACTGATTGTTTTAAATTCATATCCATTCATTCATTCTTCATCCTCACGTTTTGAATTCCGGTCAGTGGAGGATTTTGGACTTTTAATTTGGCATTCCTTTTCGGCTCATTTCGTACCATTAGGGGCTGATGACCTAGATGTTAGGCCCCTTTAAACAACAATCATCATAATCATCATCATCATCATCATCACTAGTACTTCTTTTCTTTTCCATCACACAGAGTTACAACGGTTCAACTTCAGACTAGAATAATTATTTACATGTATGATACCAACAACTCCTGTTTCTATCAAACATAGCATGTTAACTTAACCTGTAAATAATTTGTTGTAAGCATTATTATGCTATGTTGAATTTATGTTTTTATTTTATATTTCCTAGGTTTCACTTACATATCATATCTGCCACACTGTATGCAAAAAATTTACATGCATGTAAGAATGCCCAGCCCTTTCTTGTAAGAAATATCTAATTCCTATTTGTGCAACCTAGGTTATTCTTAGTTTATTCAGAGTATCCAACTAATGAGTAACACATTTGACAAATGTTCTAAGATGGGCCAGTACCTCTTTATCTGTGGTGTTAATCACATCATCATAAACATTTAAGATCTTTTTACAATTCTAGTTTCCTGTGTACATTGCAGAGTCTTTTCCGCTCCTGCTTTCTGAAGTATGTCATGTTTTTCCAAACTCATCCAGAATCTTCCCCATGTTTCAGTGTTGATCTAAAGGGTTCTTAGACTTCTTTCAATCCAGTTTACTTCCATGTATCTCTTCAGATTTACTCGAACTCTTTCCCCCCCCCCCGTCTCATCTTTATCATATACCCAAATATCTTAATCTGGATGTACCAACATGACAGCAATTCCTTAAATCTCAGCATCTTTCTCACCTTATAATTTTGTTGCTTGTACAGTTTTTTCTTTGAATTGCAGACTTCTGTGATATTTGTAATTATGCTGAGTACCTCTTAATGAGGATATGCATTTCAATAGTATAGATTAAGTTCTATAAGAAGTAGCTGTTGACTGAGCCTTAGGGAGGAAGAGTGATACAGGAAGACCAAGAAAATGATTGTTAGATTTCAAGTTACCCCCTGTGGGTTGCAGACGCAGACGAAGAATACACCCACGGTTTTCCCTTCTGTCATAAGAGGTGACTAAAAGGGGGCAACCAAGGGATGATTGTCTTAGAACCATGAAACTACTTGTGATTAGTATCACCACGCGGGGAACACTATGGGTCGCTTTTACTTGTGCGTAGTACCACTATGTTAGGTACGAAATAGGTTTGTGATTAGTGGCAACAGAGTGCGTTGCTGGCTTTTACAGTACCAGTGATTGGATTTTGGACTCCTTTAGACTACAAGCATTTTTGATTCAGTATTATGCTATAGAAGCAGTCTCTTGGTCAGTAGTACTATTATTCAACGCTAGTTTCTGGGAATGTGGGGCATTGCGAGTCAGATCCACTGATTGTTTTAACTTCATATCCATCCATTCATTCTTCGTCCTCACGTTTTTGAATCTGTCAGTGGAGGATTATGGACTTTTAATTTGTCATTACATTTCGTCTCATTTTGTACCATTAGGGGCCAATAACCTAGATGTTAGGCCCCTTTAAACAACAAGCATCACCATCATCATCATCATCATCATCATCATCAAATTTCAAGTTACAAAGAAGCAAGTTGGAAGCAAATGGAGCAAGGAACTTACGGGGCTTGTAGACTCAACAGTGAGAAACTTTCCTTTCCATGATAGAAATTCATCTTCTTCTTCCTGGCAATGTTCTGGTCTGCGTGCATGGCCCTTTTTTTTCATATTGTCTTCTACTTTGAGCTGTTTGCAGCATTTTTGCAAATCTTTTTTGCAGGCAGTCTCCATCCGTAGCTTCCTCGGCTGACTTTGTTTCTTCTTCTTCTTGGCTGAGCATAAGTAACTGTATCTCAGAGGTGTCTGCATTTCCCCCCACTTCATGACCATACCTCTGTTTCCTTGCTTTCACATATTGTCTGAAATAGGGACAGTTCTGAAAGTATTGTATACGCTCACGTTTCCGATATAATCAAGTCATGTATTTCCCATACACTACCTCTGAATTCACATTTCTGTTGTATGAAGCACCTGTTCATGTCCTTTGATTGCTGCGCAGCACTCAGTCCTTTATAGATTGCCACTGAACGGATGACTCTGTAGTAGATTTTCCACTAAAGACTCAATGAGGGCTTCTGGTCACAGAAGACACCTGTGATTTGTCATCAGTTCATCCAAGCATTGATCCGGCCTTAAACATCAATTAGGTTACAGTCATCAGTTAAATTGGAGTCAAAGAAATGGACATCAGAAGTCTTGATGATCAGGGTATAATTTACTACAATAGGGTAGACCATCTATCTGTATGCTACATTTTAGTTATTCTGTTTTGGTCAGGTTGAAAACAGTCTGTCATCAAGCCTTGTCTTCCCACTGCTCCAAATCTGAGAGCTCACCATCTATGGAGTGTTCAGTCGCAACGTCACCCTCTAGTGAGGAAACAATGGAGACTGAAGCACTCATTGTTGTGGATGTTGACAATGACAAAATAGTGAGAGACACTGCTTCTATATCCAAGCTGTCAGTGTGTATTTAGTACCCAGTACCACCAAAGGTATCAAGACCATCTGAATGCTACATGGCCGGTTGGGATTCGAATTGATAACTTGTGTCTATTGGTGGTTGGCTTGAGCGGACTTCTAGCGTCGTACCTCCGTGATTAGTTCCACGACCGGACATACAGCTAGATCTACTCCGTGGATCCAAGATTAACATGGATGTCTCTGTTCATTGGAGATTTTTCCAGGACTTCGTTCACCAGTATCATGCCGCGAGACATGTCTTCATGGATGGTTCTAAAATCGGAGAAAATGTGGGTTGCTCTGTTACCACCAATAATATAAGAATGAAGATCTTGCTTCCTAGTGTATGTAGCTTGTATACTGCAGTGCTTTACGCCATCTTAGAAGCTCTGCAGTTTGCAGTGGATGACGAAAAAAAGCATTTTCTCGTGTGTACCGACTCATTAAGTTCTCTGCAATCTATTGGCACCTGTTTCTCGCAACACCCACTAGTGCAGCAGATTCATGACCTTCTAACCAGGTTATATGATGTTGGCACCAGAATCACTTTCACTTGGCTTCCACTTCAGGTTGGGATTACGGGAAATGAACTTGCGGATGAAGCTGCAAAGAAGAGGTACTGCTAAAGATATTTGTTCTCACCATCTTGGCGTCCTGGGAATTGGGAATGGCTAGCTATCCATACTCCCAACAAGCTGAGAGCAATTAAGAAGACAACTGCCGTGTAGGGGGTCTTTTTTTTTCCAGCCTTCACGAAGAGAAGCCATAGTTTTTTGTAGGCTGAGGATAGGTCGTGGACGATCTATGCACTCTTCTCTCCTAAAGAGGGAAGATCCCGCAATGTGTTCTTGTGGTGCGAACTTCACCATGGCCCACATTCTCACAGTGCCCCAATCTCTCTGGCATAAGACAGAGCCTCGGCCTGCAGGAGACACTCAAACTCATATTAGCCAATGACGCGACTACTGCTGATCTTGTCATTCGCTTAATGCATGAAAGTGGATTAATCAAAGGTATGTAAATTTTAAGTGTTCTGTTACTCTGGAAAAGAGGTTCTCTTTTGATTCGTTAGTGACCTTTTCGGCTTAATACAATGCTTTTTGTTTTATTTTGTAATTCATTTTAAAATTCCTTTGTTGAATAAATAATATTGTTTTATTTTAAATTTCTTTTCCACTTAATTTTATCAGAGAGGATGAGTACCTATACTGAAATTCAACTCAAGAGCTTAGGAAAAGTATCCTTCCGCATGTGAGCACGTCCCCTGTTCCCCCGTCCCGTCTCTGTTCTCCATCTCCGCCACAACCAGCTTATTATTAACGCTGTGCGTCCATCTGACAAGTACTTCATTCTGAAATAGTGAAGCATCAAACGAAATCACATCCTTTCACATAGCTGTACTTTGATTACGTATCATACCTATTTATTCCTTTATTGACCATGTAAAACCTACAGATTACTGACGAATACCGAGGGAAGAGAAGCAAGATTTATTTTCATTTCATTTTCAATGCAATTTGTGTAAGTCACATGGGGACTTACAACACAAGTACCGGTATACAATTCCGCTCTCGTGCAACGACTGTCATTGGCAGTTTCTCACAGTTCAAAAAGCTGAAAAAAACTACCTGTGAGTGGGATTTGCAAAATACAATTTTTCCAGGAATGTTGTAAATATTGTAGTCTCGCCATTCTGAAGGTAAAAGCGAACTCATGATCCCCTCATGACAACATTTCTGCAGGTAGAGGGCAGTTACGAATATAAAGCAAAGTACAAATTATATATATATAATTTGCTGGGGCCATCAAGGACCACGTTAAGTCTTGTTGCATTTGACACTGAACTTGGCCTTCTTTAGAGCCCAAATTTCCCTCATTCTTTGTGAGTGGGCCTGCTTACGCTCCTCTGTCCAAGGGGCACAGTGTCTTCTCTTCGGCTGCTCGTCTTGGTTTAGCCCGTTCGTCAATATTTTCTTGCGGAAGAGATCTCTGTTAAGGGCGTCTTCAGCTGAGATATATGTAGCATTTGCAGGTCTTCTTTGGTATTTCTAAACCAGGGAATTGTGGTTTTGGGGTTTGAATCAAAAAAGTGAAATATTTCTTTAGTTAACTTTCTTCCGTCCATTCTTTTCAGATGACCGTAAAATCGTGCCCGTCTTTTTCTGAATGTGTCGGTAATTTTCTCTATTTTGCTGTAGACTTCCTTGTTGGATCTCTTTTGATGGATTCCATTTCTGTACTTTGATCCCAAGATTCCTCTCACAATTTTGAGTTCTCTTTTCTCCAGTTCTTCAAGGAGTCCTTTGTTGGCATTTAGAGACAGGGTTTCGGCTGCATATAGAACTACTGGCTTCAGAACTGTTTCATAGTGACGTATCTTGGTGTTTTGGCAAAGGCATTTTTTGTTGTAGATTGTGTGGGATGTTTGGTAGGCTATTTCCAGTTTGTGTACTCGCTCCTGAAGTGCTTCTTTGTCCAGTCCATATTTCATGATGATCTCACCCAGGTATTTGAATTTCTCTACTCGGGTGATGTCCCCGTATTTTGTATGGAGTTTTGGTGGAGCCTCTTTGATGTTAGTCATTACTTCTGTTTTCTCAAACGATATCTGCAAACCAGTTTGTTCGGCAATTTCCTTTAAAATTTCAACTTGAGCTCTAGCGGTTTCTATGTCGTTTGAGAGAACAGCAATATCATCGGCAAATGCTAAGCAGTCCGTTGCGATCCCCTTGGATTTGGTTCCTATACTCAATGGACTGTAGTTGGTTTGCTGTAATCTCACCCGCCAGGTTCTGATGATCTTTTCAAGAACACAGTTGAAGAGTATCGGGGATAGCCCATCACCTTGTCGGACTCCTGTTTTGATGTCAAAGGAATGCGAGAGACATCCGTGGAACTTCACCTTGGATTTTGTATCGGTCAGAGTGGCTCTAATTAATGCCAGCAGTTTCAAATCAACTCCAAATTCATTTAAGATGTTTAGCAGGACTTCCCGGTCAATGGAGTCGTACGCTTTCTTAAAGTCCACAAAGACACACATACTGCTTGGACCTTAGTGTACAATATCTGATGATCGTTTTGAGATTTTGGATCTGTTCAGCTGTTGAGCGACCTTTTCTGAACCTTCCTTGGTATTCACCTATTTGATGTTCGACTTGTGCTTCCAAATGCTCCAGGATGGCAAGTGATAGAATTTTGTAAGTCACGGGTAGCAAAGATATTCCTCCGTAGTTGTTGATGTTCTTCATGCTGCCTTTTTTGTGTAATGGATGGATCAAAGCTATTTTCCAATCTTCGAGTAGGGTCTCCTTGTTCCAAATTTCTTCTATTTGCTTTTGCAAGATATCAAGTGATTCCTCTGGGGCATATTTCCCTAGTTCTGCTACTACTGAGTCTTCCCCCGGCGCTTTGTTATTTTTCAGACGGGCAATGTGGCGCTTGATTTCATCTCTCTCGGGTGGTCTGGAATCTGGGTACCTGAGTAAGGGTTCCTTGGTCTCAATGGCGCTTTGAGGTTTAGAGCAATTAAGTAAATTCTTGAAGTAATCTGCCAGAACGCTGCAATTTTCTTCATTTGATGTCGCCAGTGTGCCGTCCTTTCGCTCAAAGCATAGAGATGGTGGTTTATAGCCAGTGAGTTTGCGTTTGAAGGCTCTGTAGTACTCTCTGCTTTCATTCTTCCTAAAGTTTTCTTCTATCTTTTCAATGAGAGATTTTTCATATTTACGTTTCTCAGTTCTGAACACCCTAGCTGCTTGGGCACGTTGGGTTTTGTAGGTTTCCCAATCATTTTCTGATTTCGTAGAGTAGTACTGTTTCCACGCATTGAGTCTTTCTTGGAGGACTGATTCGCAGGTACCATTCCACCAGGCATGCTTTTTGCCTCTCTTGATTTCTGCAACGTCTTTGGCGGCCTCAAAAAGGAGACTTTTGGCGTTGTTAAAGTCGGTGTCATTTGGTCTCGGCTTCTCCTGGAACTCCTCGACCCTTTGCCGAAGTTTATCATTGTCGAAGCGTGTGATCTGTTTGGTTGTCTTCCTTGTGTTTGCGGGAATTGGTTTGAATTTGATAAGAGACATATAATGATCTGAGGCCACTTTGATGCCTTTCTTTACCTTGACATTCATAATCTCAGGGCGGTTTCTCCTGGAGATTGCAACATGATCAATTTGGAACTCTCCGAGAGCTTGGACGGGAGAACGCCAAGTCATTTGCTTTCTGGGTAGATGGCGAAAGTGGGTCGACATGACCTGCAGGTTGTGATTTTCGCAAATGGACACCAGTCTTTTGCCGTTGGGATTGGTTCTTTTGTGAGCAGGGTAATTTCCTATAACTTTCTTGTACTTCTGTTCATGACCTAGTTGGGCATTGAAGTCGCCCAAAAGAAGCTTGACATGGTGTTTGGGGATTTTGTTTAATTTTTCATCCAGTAAGTCCCAGAAATTATCAACTTCGTCTGGATCAGACTTGTTCTTATCGTTTGTAGGAGCATGTGCGTTAACTAGGGCGTAGGTTTTGTTCACGCATTTAATTGTGAGTATAGACAATCTGTTATTCACAGGTTCGAAATTTGCAACCGATTTAAGGATCTTGGTTCTAACAGCAAACGCGGTTCCAAGCATCACAGGTCCATTGAGGATTCCTCTTTGCGCTTTGCTCTTGAAAAATCGGTAGCCTTCGGATTCAAAAATCTCTTCATCTGGGTACCTTGTTTCCTGTAGGGCCATTATGGATATCTGATTTTCGTGAAGAGCTTTGGTGAGGGTTTTCAGCTTGCCAGTTTGTGTAAGTGAATTTATGTTGAAAGTTGCTAGAAAGGTTTTAGATTTTGGCCTGAGTTTTTGACTCTTCAGGGTACACCGAGACGCTCCGACTCGTCTCTTGCATGATGTCGAGTCTCCCCCAGAATCCGAACGAGACTCGTGCGCCGTGGCGTTCACGACGAGGGATTTATCCGAAGATTTACCCCCTGGGGTATGTTTCTTGAAATGTTGTGCCATCATGCTTTTTGACTTGACTTTGCTTTGGACGGGTACCCATCCTTTTACAACTAGGGTTGTTAGCCCTAGAGGTTGCCTCAAGATGTTTTCTGGCTTCTGGTCATTTACCGGTCTTCGCCGTAACGCTGGCAAGGGACCAGTTTTTTTTTCATGGTGGTATTTTATTTCCCTACTACCCTCTGACTCTGCTGGCGGCAGAGCCAGCGAGCTTCCCCAATTCCAATGGGACGCGCCCGATGGAGGTAACCGGTAAATCCCCACACGAGAGTACAAATTATTATTATTATTATTATTATTATCGAATACGCCAAGGATCCTATTCCCATACCGTGTTAAGGCCCTTCCTGTTTTATTTATGGCAAGTGCTGAGGTGACACATCGACCTTTTGCTGGAGACTTGGATTTTCCGTGGAGATAAAATTCCATGCGAGCGGTGTAAACACTGTATAATATACAGAAACGCCGGTCAGCTGCGCGGTGTTTTTCACCACGTCTTCCACAGTCCACAGCGGATTCTCATCTCGTAGGCTCATGTAAACGTTTAAAACAATTTCGTTTAGATTTCCTACTTAATTTTTCTCCACTTTTGTTAGCTTTAAAGTATTTCACAGGGGACTCAAGCGTCACATCATCACACACGTCTTGCTCACAGCTGACAGCCATTTTGAATACTGACATGCTGTTGCAGCCAGTATTACCAACAGTTTTCTTGGATCCATCTTCAATGTCGCACATATTATGAGAACTTATCAGCAATGGAATGAACTCGAACAAAGCTTTCTAAGTACACAGTGCAATAAGATATCAACATCATATTAAATAATTGTTCTTTCGCTACATGCACACTGAGAACAATAACTGTTCATAGCCATCTACATATGAAATATAAGAGTTGGTAACGAACCCGAATAACATACAACCTGTGATATATTTTCCATATTTATACAGGGCAAAAAGTTTTAATTCGTCAAGTCAGTTCACCAGAATATCTAACCAAACTGAAGGAAGCTCCTGACTTCAGGAACAAGTAACAAACCTAGGGAACTATTTGGCGCTGCGGAAGCCTTATCACTGACCAGAAGTGTGACTAACATCAAAGGGACCGCTAAGGTGTTGAGTTGACTCTCAGTATAGCTGTAGTTCCTCTTAAAACAAAAATCACACCACCACCATCACCACCACCACCACCACGACCACCACCACCACCACCACCACCACCACCGCTGGCTTCCACTGGTTGATCAGTCACTCGGAGACTATCTCAACTCTCACTAGTCAGCATGACTTCAGCATAGAGCAGTGTCCTGGGATAAGGCGCTTGTAGATCTGCAGATGCTTGTGTTCATCCATGGAATGAAATGCAGTTCTATTCTCCGGACCACCTTTTGAACAGACTAAAGCGGAAGTAACGTCATTGCCTCTTCACACTCGCCGTTGTTGCCAAATGAACCGGCGCGTGATTCGAAGTTGTACTCCAGCACTATAATACAGCACAGCTCAAGGATTGTACGTCGAGTGCATTTAAAAGAATTAGGGGCCTAATACTTGAACGTATGCATGTTAGTATCCCATACATTCTTTTAACGGCGTACATCTTCACACAATTGATTTACTGACTTACATTTTTAATGTACTAACTACAATATCACGCATAAAGCATTGCGAACGAATTCTTTTGACATATACAGTAAGCATTTTATTCATTAAATTAATTCATAAAATTATTATTATTATTATTATTATTATTATTATTATCAATATATATAACATTATTGTATCATTTACCATTCATTTTCATTATTATTATTATTATTATTATTATTATTATTATTATTATTATTATTATCATCTAAATATATGGCCTGATTCCTTTCGAAGGAATCCATTCCAAGTACTTGAAATGAGCCTGCTGGAGAGGTCTGACACGCTACTCACGAGCGATTGATGACTAAGCGAGAGAAGTGATGATTATGTACTCTTATTGGAATTGAAACTGACAGGGGAAGTTGGGGATCCAGGCGAAAACCTGTCCCACCACCGCTTTGTCCAGCACAATTTCAATAAATTAATTATTACAAATATATTTTTATAAAACTCATTATTACGTATTATTATTATAATCATGCAGGAGGTTTGAGCGTCAGCTTACCTTGTGCTGCAGTAATTACTCTGTATCGCTGTCAAGTGGCTGCACACCCAAGTCGGAATCGGAGTCGGGGTCAGCACACGAGGTATCATCACCGGAGCTGGAGCTGTCATCGTTGAGATTGATCACAATCTTGTCATGAAGAAGTTCTATGAGGCCATCAGCTTTCCACATGCGATTCTCCGTCTGTTTCACGTGTTCTACATGATTTCGCCATTGTTCCGAAGTCACTTTACGTATTCCCTCTCGCATTAATTGTTCCACTTCTGGGAGCTTGTAACGTTTGTTGTTAGCCGCAATATATCCCTTCACTTGGCTCCACACAAGTTCTATGGGATTTAGCTCGCAGTGATACGGAGGGAGACGTAACACCTCGTGACCTGCAGCTGCTGCCAAATTGTCAATGCGATAGTTGGCATCATAATTTGCACGAATTTTATTGAGTATTTCCACAAGTTCAAGTTTATTCATAGAGGGTTCCCAAGTAATATTTTTCTCTGTCAACCAAGCCTGAATAACAGGTTTCGTGGCACTTTTTGTGGACACACGCTCGATTTTCACTGAGTGATATGAAGCATTATCTAGGACAATAACTGAATTAGGTGGTATATTCGGTAATAGCCGCTTCGTGAAATATTCTTCGTATCGCTCACCGTCCATTTCCCCATGATAGTCGCCTGTCTTCTTGCCCACGAATATAAGTTCTGCTCCCTCAACGAACCCATATTCAGTCCCTGCATGAATCAGCAGTACACGCCCCCCTTTGCCCGAGGGTGCCTTGCTACCTGTGGTGAGGCCCTCTCTCCATGCCTGTGTGGCTGTCTTAATAGATGTATCAACCCAAACCCTGGACTTAGTGTGGCCGGCGTTTGCCCATGTCTCATCTGTGTACACTACGGCTTTTCCCTTGGCCCTTACTTCGCGAATACTTCGTAAATACCTATGACGCCAAGCAACAATGTCTTCCCTGTCAATTAACAATGATTCTCTCCTTCGCTTTATATACTTAAACCCCATATCTAAAAGTAGCCTCCGCATGGTTGTTTTAGAGAACTTTGGAAGTTCCTTGTCCTCATTAACGATTGATACCACTTTATTTAATGTCGGTAGATCGTTCTCCCTGTACAAGACGTGGATTTTTCTCCTTATTGCCGCTCGAGTAAAGGAATCATACTTCTGAAGACGAGTTACTTTCCTTTCTATGTTTCCGAGGTGTCTCCAACCCCTTTTCCGGTTTTATAATCTGCTTTCACCTTGAGCACGGTTGTATATGAAGCTCCCACAGCCTCTGCTGTCTGTCTCGCTGCTTCATGAACAGTAGTAATTCCGCCGTCAGTAGTTTTCGCTCGGAAATGCTTATAAACAGAGAGAATCATGTTTCTCTCGCCGGACGTAAAAATCTTGCGTTTCTTCTTCAACTGATAAGTCTGGTGAATTTTTGTTCAGATCCATTGCACAATAATAAGAAACCTACAACGTACAAGACACTACACTACAAGAAGTATGAATTAGCACACAATATGCACATGCACTCTTTTCGTAAAAGCGAAGCACAGTGATAAAATTCTCTCACTGCTGTTTTAAACAGACTACGATGTACGATTGGAACTGCATGCACGTGTTCAAGACATCCACTGAGTAAGTAAGCATGGCAGCTCCGCACTGACGGCACCACTGCCAAAACTCGCGCTGAGTAGTGCGCCCCCTTGCCCCCCTCGCCTACAATGTGACAACACCGTAGGCGCTGCCCCTGTCACCCACGCCATCCCCTGGTCCATAAACTCACTTCCGCTTTAGTCTGCTCAAAAGGTGGTCCGGAGAATAGCTGGGAGGATCCTTGACGGACATCAGTCAAATTTTAAATGGTTTGGTAATTCCAGCCAAGTAGTGGACCGAGCTAGTGGATATACACTTCTTGCATACTATGGGAACAAAGTTAATACCATATCCATTCATGCGTGAAGTGATTGAATGCCTTTTCCAAATCTCCCTGTCAACAGTCAGGTAAAGTGAATGGTATCAGTTGTCTTGCAGTTCTTTGAAATTATACTGGTTCGTTGAGGTAGTAAGGATGCTCCGCAGATGGGAGTCGGTATCATGCTTCAAGTTCTTCATTGTATGACAGAAGAGGCAATTAGCTTGGTTTGAGGCATCCCCTTTGTCTTACCAGATAGTCATTGTCACACTAGAAACTTGGTCTTCTCCCATTCATATCAAGTGTCCATACCATTTCAGTGTGCTTGTCTCTGTCCTGACCTTTTCAATAAATCAATCAATCGGTCAGTCAATCCAATCAGTCAGTCAGTCATCTGCATTTAGGGCCGTCTCCCAGGTGGTAGATTCTCTCTCAGTTGTTTACCTGGTCTTAAATGTTTAAAAGAACTTGGAAATTTATTGAACATTTCTCTTGATAAATTATTCCAATCGCTTACTCCTAATATTTTAAATGAATGTTTGCCTTCAATTTGTCCTCTTGAATTCCAACTTTATCTTCAGAATTTCCTACATTTAAAAGCTCTGTTCAAAGCTTATTCGTCTACTGATGTCATTGCAAGCCATCTCTTCATTGTCAGCTCGGAACATACCACTAGTCAAGCATCTCATCTCCTTACTCCCAAGTCTTCCTATCCCAAAGTTTGCAGAGCTTTCTGAACACTACTTCTTTGTTGGACACCACCCAGAATGAATTATGCTGCTTTCCTTTGGATTTTTTCCAGTTCTTGTATCAAGTAGTCGTAGTGTGGGTCCCATACACTGGAACTAGGGTATGTGCCAGTTTCGGTTTCTCTTTTTGGTTCTGCCAATATCGGATCATGTTAGGTTGCATATTAAATTCGTTGGCTGCTGGCTCCATACCTTCTTTTTCTGCAAAAGACATGGCTGTGTCAACTCCATAATTTGCACACAAAAAAGGAGAAATCCTCTTTTAGCAGAAGGCTGTTGCACAAAACACAGGTCGCAATCAAAAGGGGAAGTGATGGTATCATTGTCGTCAATTCATTGTTGTTTGAAATAAGATTTTGCGCTGTTATTGTAGCACTATGAAATGGAATTGTTGTTGATCTTCTTTGACGAATTGGGTGTGGGAGGGGCTCTTAGCCTATATGCAAGCTTTAATTACTTTTATTTTCCTTATCCCAAGAAGTGGTCACAGTGCATCTACAGAAATTATGTCTTCTCACAGTCTTCTTTCTCGAAAGGGAGAGGGCATATCTTCCTGACATTACGGGTGAAAGTCCTGCTGGCTGTACGTTCTACAGCAACTCTTATCCCACCACCTCAGCTAGGGTGAATGTGAATCACTCTGCCTCTGGGCCATTTTGAAAGTGACACATTGTCCTCGATCAAAAGGACTAAGGAATCGTTACTGATAGGTTGACCGGAATTGTGCCACCTGACATATTTTTTCAGCTCCTGCAAATATTCTCATTGCTATACCCATCACCAAAAGTTCTGAAGGTGTTGCCAGCAAGATCACTGATTATCGGGCCTTTCAGATATGTTAAAATGTGCAAGTTGTACTAATGAGTCTTGAATACTGAAGTGAGCAGTTGTTAGAATTTGGAAATAATTTGGCTCATTTGATAAGGATGTCAATGGGTGTGATTTTACCACTGCTTCATTGGTGCAAAATGTAGAATATATCTGTTCAAAGGTTAAAACACATGAATAAGTGATGTTCATCATCTTTACCAATGCCTTCTACAACCCTCCAAAATTTGGCGAGCAGAGAAGGATGAACTGCGACTTGATCTGCTATTGTGTGAAAAAGGAGGCAATGTTTGTTGATTCTGAATATCTTTTAATGCATTTGCTGCTCCAACAAAGTTTCTCCCATTGTCTGAAAAAAAGTTGCTTGCATAATCCTTGTCATGTTATGAAGGAGTGCAATGCTGCCAAAAATGCTGTGGTATGGAACTCTGATACGAACTCCCAAGTGTACTGCCTTGGTGCTGAAACATGTGGATACTGCTATATATCCTTTGTCCATAGGTATTCTAACTCTCCTATGATTTTCTCGAATAGATATTGGACCTGCGTGGTCTACTCCAGTGTTAATGAAAGTCGAAGGACTGGCATGACCCTTTCCTTTGGAAAGACTCCCGTATGAACCTCATCCATTATTGGTTTGAAGTGGAAACTCTTCAAATTTCTCTTTATGGCTCCTCCTCGACGACTGGTAGGCCAATATTTCTGATGAACTGAGTGTAACAACTGTTCTGGTGGGCAGTGCTTAAGACGGCTATGTTCTTCTTCCATGATTATCTTCGTGATGCGATGATTTGAAGGTAAAAGAACAGAATACCTTAGCTTTTCTGTCATGTCAGAGAATCAGAGTCTTCCTCCTGCAGTACTTTATTCTGACCATCATTATCTTTGAATTAGCTAAGTGACTTCAGCAAACTTCTTTTAGGAAAAGCTTCGTTATGTTACAAAATCTGACATGCTTGTGAGAATGCCTCTAGCTGAGACCATTAGAACACTTTCCCTGCTTGCCTAAATTCTTCATGTTCTAATGAACCAGTTTTCTTCTCACTCGAATATTTACAATTGTATATGAATCTTTGACAGTATGCCACAATACAGCATAACTTACGAAATGATTAAAATCTTGTCGGAAGATTCTCGGTGAACATCGCAGTAGGTGTTACAGTTGTGTTTTTCATTTCTGGCAAGTTTCTTTCAGGACCTTCCGATCATTCCAGATATGGATCCGGTGTGCTGAGCCATCAAGGTCCATTCCATCAAAGGGTTTTGTCCTGTAGCTGTACTGATGCAACTCCTCTTGAAAGATGATCAGCTGGACTTTCTTCCAAGAAACATGTTTTCACATGGCGTGCTCAGTTGAATCTTGTATCTTGACAACTCTATTTGCTACAAATATTTTACACAACCATGGTTCCATGCCATTCCATCCCAATGTAATCGTGCTGTCTCTCCATAATCTGATCTGATCAAATTTTTGTGCCAAGGTGCTTTCCATTCTCTTCACAAACTGTGAAAGTAGGAGCACTGCCTCCAACTCAAGCCTAGGTAAGAAGATAATCTTCACCAGTGCCACCCTTATTTTTGCACAAATCAAGTGAGAAATGTGGTGGCCATCATTCAATTGACAGACAGAGTAAATGCAGGTTCCAAATGCTTTTTCAGAGCAAAAGTTTTCATGCTCTTTTGAGTATTCCTGTTTCTTGTAATTTTAATCTCATTTAGTTGTTATAACGATAACTAATATGCATCCCAAATCTGAAGTTACATTAACAATTTTCTTATAATCAGCACTATACCGATGAGCTCTAGAGGGTAAAAATCTTGTGCAATTTTGGACGTGGCCTATCTTTTGTATTTTGGTGTCTGCTTCAGCAACTCAGCGTGAAACTGAAAACCGTATCAAGCTGAATACCAGAGTAGCTAAAGAGTCTTGCTTGTGAATACCAGAGTAGCCAAAGAGTCTTGTTAGCTTCTTGCTTGTCTAAAACCAACAAGGTTCCCTTGTCACTCTCTTTCTTCAAATATTGCTGAATCTGTTTGTTGTTGGACTTCCATTTGCATAATTGTGTACCTATATTCATCAATACATTCTGTAGCTGTAGTCGTAGGCAAATCATGTCTTACAGTGTTGTAGCAGTTGTTGTGAGCAAATCATGTCTTCCAGTGTGTTTTCTCCACTCAGGCTGTTGTCCATGTGGCAGTAGATATGGAAAGCCCTAGCGGCTGTTAGAAAATACAGTAGTTCTTATGAAGATTAGCTCATTTGTTGTGGCACCTCATGGCGCATTATATGGAGCTGATGCTATGCTGTATGTTACTGTGTTAATAAATCTTTACGGATGGTCGAGGGTCTTCGTTCCATAAAATCTGTTGCATTACTCGTTCTCCAGGGTGTATGAGTGTATGAGGATTTGCCTAAACATTTTTTCCTATATCAGTTGCTATGACAAATTCCTAGCTGTGAATTTTGAGGATGTTATGGAAAAGATCTCTTTGCAAATTAGGTTCAATCATGAGTTTGTCATTGAGTGATGTGTTGCGTGACATTTTCACCAAGACATCAAACGAGACTGACTTTAGTGGTAGCACCATCATGACATAACCTAATTAATTTTGTGTGGCTATTTCTAGCCGAGTGCAGCCCTTGTAAGGCAGACCCTCCGATGAGGGTGGGCGGCATCTGCCATTTGTAGGTAACTGCGTGTTATTGTGGTGGAGGATAGTGTTATGTGTGGTGTGTGAGTTGCAGGGATGTTCGACAGCACAAACACCCAGCCCCCGGGCCATTGGAATTAACCAATTAAGGTTAAAATCCCCGACCCGGCCGGGAATCGAACCCGGGACCCTCTGAACCGAAGGCCAGTACGCTGATCATTCAGCCAACGAGTCAGACATGACATAACCTGATGGGGTATGAAATATGAATTTGTTGCTCCCTGGTTTTTATTTCCATGACCAAAGTCATTTGGTCATTTATATACTCGCTCGCAATGTCTAGATAGGCAACTCTGAGTTTGTTATTTCAAAAGTCTTTCACAATGACTCCAGTCTCTTGCGTGCATGTTCTTTTGATTCTCTGAGAATGACTTCTGGCTTATTGGCAGTCATACATTAAATCGAAACAGTGTTCAAGAACTATTTTGTGCATAAGTTTTCTTCCTTTGTATAGTACTGAAATTCTGGAATTGTTTCCTACTTTCAGAATCTCTCGATCTATTGTGCTATTTGTTCATTGGTGCTCTTTAGGCGTATGGTTTGTTCTTATACAAGTTCATCAATCTTGCCTCCAACGATCCACCCAAAGTAGGTTTTTGTAAAGCTTGCTGTTCACCAACAATATTCCTAGACTAGCCAATTACTGTTTTCCAATGAACGTTTCGATATCTCTCGGGTTGTTGAATGTTAGATCGACCAGATGAATGTCTCTCTAAATGAAGAACTTCCAGTTGCTCAGTAATATACTGAGTTTTTCTCCTGCCCTTTGTGATCTATTTTTATGCAACTCGCTACACTTGCTACATTTTGAAATACATTGATCCCTCTCCTTAAACTGGGATAATATAACGAGATGTGCGATTATGGGCTAGGAAACAGCAGGAATCAGGAGCGCCACTATTAATTCATTATGAATGAACCCGCAAAATTAGCACAGGCATGAAGAACATTCACCTTACAATAGGAGGTGCACACACAGACTAGAACAGGTATTGTATAGGCTAGGAACTGCCCGCTGTATGTAAGGCCTTGCAATAGCTCACTTGGCAGAGGCGAGTGGGACATCTGAAAGTGAACAATGCTTGAAGGTTAGGATGTTTGAATCCCAAGCAAGTTTTTTTTTTTTTAAACACCAGTTGCCTGCAATGTGGCAAGGTTGCATACTTCATGGTCTCGACAGACTGATTTATTTATTTGGCCCTGAAAAATGCCGTTGGTATGATGGCACATGGTATGGAGCTGGGTTGGAAGACCCTAGGAAACGTGACAGGATTTCAGTTACTTACGTCGTCTAACGCAGCACCTGCTTAAACTGATAATCTCCGTGTCTGATGCAGAACTGTGTGCCATGTTGTAAGGACTGTCTGGCATGTTGCAACATTTCCAGTGTAACGGATTGGTATGCCTCAGTGATAAGCTGTCTAAGGTGGCCAGGATTGGCCAGCTCCTGTGCATACACCAGTTGTATTACATTGCCCCACAGAAATAAATACAGGGGCGTAAAAACGGGTGATCTTGCGGGCCAGGAGAGAGTTCCTCCTCTTCCTATCTATTTATCAGGATACTTTGCCTGGAGATGGTTCCGGACGACCACCGCCACACGTGTTGAAACCACATCCTGCAATGGTAAAGGAGTGGCACATGTTCCAAGAATGGTGTTAGTTCATCTTGGAGAAACCGTAGATAGCATTCTCCTGTCAGAGATCCCTCAGAGAAATAGGGATCAATAAGGTGATCAACCACGATGCCACACCATTTGTTCACATCTCACTGTACTTGAAAAGCTGGCTGTCGTACCGAATGATGATTATCCACACTCCAGTAATAGATATTATGGCAATTAAATGTCCCTTTGTTGTAGAACCACGCTTCATCCGTAAATAAGATGGTTGCTGAAAAGACAGTATCAGTGTTTACATGCCATTTGGGCTTAAAAATCATGACATTGTGAGCAGACATCATGGGATCTCAAACAGGCCATGTCCTTCCCAGGGACAAGTAGCCCTCTTTCCTCACTCTGAAATGTCATGCCTGTTGGTTGTCGTTTATCTGGATGGTGTTCTTGCTACAGGCGTTGTGCCTGGTATGCATTCTATCTAGCTTCTCTATAGTGAGTAATGTAGCCACATACTCATCACTGGAATACATCACGAGGCAGTGAATGGGCTTTGTGGTGTATTGTGAAGGAGGGGAGTTTACGCAACTACATACCTACCTGCCATTGCATGTTGTTATCGTTCTAGTGGGGCACACTTTGCACTACCTGTGGTCTATGAAGCTTGGAACATAACATGTACGATGCAGCCAACTGGTTGCCTGTGTCGTAGCCACAGACCATCACTTCCTCATCCTCGTCCTACCCAGCTCCGTACACTGTGCCACGATACATACAGCCTTACAGGGCCAAGTAAAAAAATCAATGTGTGGAAGCTATCAAGAATGCAACCTTGCATGGAATTCAAACCTTTAAGCACTGTCCATTATCGCATCTTCCACCGTGCCTATGCCATGTGAGCTACTACGAGGCTTGACATGCAGCACGCTGTTTCCACCCTATATAGTACCTGCTCCTGGTCTGTATGTGCACTTCCTGTTATAAGGTATATGCTCTTCGTATCAGTTCTCGTTTTACGGGTTCATTCAAGGCACCTATAGTGAATTAATAATGGTGCTCACAATTTCTGCTGTCTTCTAGCCCGTAACCACACATCGTTATATTACCCCAATTTACGGAGAGTCGTGTGATCATGATGAGTGTTTAACATTCAACTCTTTCCTTGTCTTGCACCGAATATCAACACCACACGTTAGCTTCATAAATTTTATCTATCTCTAATTTATGTCTTGCTCTAACTTTAATGATTCCGACTGATGATGATCTCTAGCAAGACTAAAACTAGCTTCATCAAATAACTTTGTTACAACAAAAAGTTTTGAATAGGTGGAAACCTTTTAGGTTTTGTTTTGTTACAGAGAGATGACTTTGCTGTTGAGATGTAGTGTTTATCATGCACTATGTCTCCTGGTATGGGCTAGAATAAATTTGTTACTACCGGGCGAGTTGGCCGTGCGTGTAGAGGTGCGCGGCTGTGAGCTTGCATCCGGGAGATAGTAGGTTCGAATCCCACTATCGGCAGCCCTGAAGATGGTTTCCCGTGGTTTCCCATTTTCACACCAGGCAAATGCTGGGGCTGTACCTTAATTAAGGCCACGGCCGCTTCCTTCCAACTCCTAGGTCTTTCCTATCCCATCGTCGCCATAAGACCTATCTGTGTCGGTGCGATGTAAAGCCCCTAGCAAAAAAAAAAAAAATTGTTACTTTCATTGCCCTGTCTGTCTTAGTCTCGTTCTTGGCTTTGACAATATGAAAGTGACCGAAGTATGAGCGGTGCTAGTAATACCATTCCTTATGCAGCCAGTCCCTGTTATGAATGGTGTGATGGGCTTGGCAGACTGATATGTAATAGCAACTTCTGGCTCGGTGAGGAAAGCAACGGGAAACTACCTCACTCGTCATTTCCCTAGTATGCCTCTTCAGTGACGCCTAGGCTAACTATGACAGCTGTTCGTGGAACTGTGGAGGATCAAACCAGCCTTCGGGCTGAATACCCAACATACACACACATACACATTTCAGAGAGGGACCAATGTATTGCAGAATTGTAGTAAAAGCAGAGGATTGTATAAAATTAGTTCGCAAGGGGCAGGTGGACCACCTGGTATAGCAATACCAGAAATTTTGCTTCTATTTTAAATTAATCCCTTCTGGATGTAATATGTATGCGCATGAATTTTCTTGATTCTACTGTGGAGCAATCAACTCCACCGATCTGAATACTTCCCTTAGTGCTTGGCAACTTGAGCCTTTTGAACAGATCCTCTGAAATTTGACTGCAATCCTGATCTAAATGGACTCAAGATGCTTTCTCTTTCCCTCAAGAGTCTTCTTCATAAATTAGTGCTGTTGGCAATAAAATGTGGTAATGTCCTTTGACCAAGTTCACGCTGGAAAGGGCAGGTGACACTTGATTGTAAACATAGTTGTTCACACTTGTTTTTCTTTATTCTTCTCCTTTTTCCTTGGCATTACTGTCAGTCTCTTGATGTAAGAGGGTATTGTGGGAGTGACCATATTTCTTGTACTTAGACCACTTACAGTTTTTTTTTTTTTTTTTTTTCTTTTCTTTGCTGTGTCCTGATTTTAGACAGTTGAAACACTGTCTATTTTCTATAAGAATATTTCTTCTTTCTTCAGTGGGTCTTTGAGAAATTCCTTGCAGTTAAAAATGTTATTGGATGATTTCCACACAAATTACAGCCCATTTCCACATAAATAACTGCCTGATTGTGTTTCCAACATAACTTAATTTCCTTACTTTTTGTCTTTCATATTTAGCTTCTTACTTAGGTCCTTTTTAATTTTATTTTGTTCCAGTAACATCCATGATTGCAAGCACTGTCAGAAACTTCAAAAAAGTCTTCCAGAGTGGGCCTTTCTTCCAGATTACACCCACCTCCTTGTTCAACAAAATGTAAATTATTTGTGATTGATCAAAACTGTTGCCAGTAACAATTTTTATTAAATGTTGTACTCCACAAAACTCAATGGTTTCAGCAGGACGGAACCATAGCACACACCTCCAGGGATTCCTTGCATCTGCAGTGTCACTTTCATCAGCAGTTATGGTCATGCAGCTGTGAGCTTTCATTCTGGAGATAGTGGGTTCGAATCCTACTGTGAGCGGCCCTGAAGATGGTTTTCCATGGTTTCCCATTTTCACATCAGGCAAATGCTGGGGCTGTACCTCAATTGGGCCACGGCTGCTACCTTCCCAATCCTAGCCCTTTTCCATACTTCAGTCACCAAAAATCTTTGATGTGTTAGTGCTACATTGAAAAACATTCACTGCCGCATCATCTCAAAGGGAACACATTACCTGTACACTGTGAAAGTGCACATGGCCCTGAGGTTCACTCAGCCTACACCAAAAATGAGTACCAGGTTAATTCCTGGGGGCAAAGGCGGCCAGGCGTAGAGGTAACCACACTACCCCACCAAATGCCGAGGTTACAGATAGTGGAAGCCTTTACCTTCCACCCCTCCAATGTTTGATTTTGGATGGGTGACATTTGGACCTTGTAAACTGTTTAGATGTGTTGATACACATAACATTTTTCGTTTATACTTACACAATTAAATTAAACTATGTTTCTTTTCCAGCCATACTGTACATAATATTATTTGTCTTTCCCTTTTGTAACCTCAGCAGGTTAACACCAAGTAAATATATAGTGCAAAATGCTGTTTGGTAGTCATCACTATAAATCGCCCTGAATATTGAAAAATGAAAGTACTATGGTCATTGCTATTAGGACATTCAACATTAGTATGCTGCTGATTTGATTTCTTTCTTGCATTGTTTCTAACAGATAGAATTCTTCTGGAATGTGTGTCTTTGTCTTAAAATTATTCTTCTTGCTAGTAATTGACTTGTAAATTCTGGAATTTTTTGTGTGTCCTAGACTCCTCTGCATGTGAGTTCCGAACATGGGTATGTGAGCAATGTGCAGTTATTGTTGTCTCATGGAGCTGATCTTGTTGTTCGAGATACCAATGGGCTCACTCCCCTGGATATTGCTGAGAAGAGTGAACACATGGAGTGCATGCACATACTCAAACAGGCAGCTGGTAAGTGTTCCTTGGTACTTGTTTGCAATCTGTTTGTACATTTTATTGAGTAATCCTTTGTTTTTATGCTTACTATACATTAATGATTGGTGAAGTGATACAGCTGACTATTTCAAAACATTCGATACAGCTCAACGAATTGCTTCAAAGCAGTATGTCGACGCACAGCACACTTCTGTCTTGGACTGCATTACAGACAGTGTTCCTATATGCAATACCTGGACAGTGTCTCGTGATGGCACAGTGAAGCATTGTGTCGAGGGCGTAGTGAAACCTGAACCATGCTTCATAGCTAAGTTTAGTTCACTGAATAAACTGTTCAGCGTTCTGGTAACAATAAAATATGAGGTTCATGAAATACTTGATGAGCAAATGTACAAAATGTCCACCTCTGTGGTGTAGTGGTTAGTGTGATTACCTGCCTCCCATGTGGCCCAGGTTTGAATCCCGGTTCTGCCACGAAATTTGAAAAGTGGTACGAGGGCTGGAACGGGATCCACTCAGCCTCGGGTGGTCAGCTGAGTAAAGGGGTGTTAGATTCCCTTTCAGCCATTTTCAAAGTGGTTTTCCGTAGTTTCCCACTTCGCCTCCAGGCAAATGCCGGGATGGTACCTAACTTCAGGACAATGCCGCTTCCTTCCCTCTTCATTGTCTATCCCTTTGAATCTTCCCATCCCTCCCCAAGGCCCCTGTTCAGCATAGCAGGTGAGGCCACCTGGGCATGGTACTGGTCCTCCTCTCCATTTGTATCTCCCCGACCCAGTGTCTCACACTCTAGGACACTGCCCTTGAGGCGGTAAAGGTGGGATCCCTCGCTGAGTCCGAGGGAGAAAAACCAACCCCCAGGGTAAACGGATTAAGAAAAAAAGAAATGTACAAACAGTATGATAAACAGATGATGTAAAGTATAATAGTACTATAGTTCCATTTTTATGAGTTTCGACTTGACAGTTAACCGGAAGTCAGGCGATGGTGCCAAATTGCTACGAATACAAACAGCTGGTTTACGATGCACAACATGAATGGAAATGAATATATTGGAATAAAAATCCATAATCAATTATTCTTTGTAGCAACATACATAATTCACATAAGACAAACAATAACACACAACACATTTAGAATAAGGCTACAAGATAAAAATATGTCAATCCTCGAACAGGTAAACCATGAGAAAATTAAATTAAATTTCTACTAACCCTGTAGAAGAGCTCACGTTGCTGTTAGATTCAGTTTCCCCTGAGGAAGGAAATAATCATACAAAGGGAACACACCACTCAGTTCTGAGTCACTATCGGCATTGTCATAGTCTGTTGAGGTTTCAGTCTCGCCTGACCCTAACGAGATAATAAAGTCTTCAGCATAGTTGTCTGTGAGACTTTCCTTCTCCTAAGCTTTAATCATCTTCGATTTTGTGTGTTTCACAACGTTGGTCCAGTCCTCCGCACTTATACGGCCTATGGCTTCGAAAATAAGTCTTTCAACTTCCAAAACAGGAGTTGGTTATTCTCAGCTACGTAATCCTTCGCTTGGGCCCAAATCAGTTCTATGGCATTAAAATGGCAATGGTATGCTGGAAGGCGAACTACTTTATGCCCATGCCTCCTGGCTATTTCTTCCACCACATAAACTGGGCAATGGGGCTTGTTTTGTTTCACAAGATGCATGAGATCCCTCTTCCTCATGTCATCGTGAACTGAAATATTGTGCTCCTTCAACCACTTAATCAACTCATTCTTTCTAGCCGCCATTGTTGGTGCTTTGTCAAGAATGACTGTGTGGTATGGGATGATTGTAATGCTCTTTTCCAGCAAGTTGCTCAGCGGGCTTTCCACAAACAACCATTTCTAGAATGTACCACTATTCATTTCCTCGTGGTAGTCTACGGTTTTCTTAGATCGGAACACATACAAGCAATTTGGCACAAAAACTTGCGAAGTACCGGCGTGAATCACTATGACTCTGCCCCCCTTCCCAGCAGGTACTGGCATAGTGCCTTCTACTGAATCATCTGTCCAGCCTTTGCTCTGGGAATGAGAAGCATTAACTCAAGTTTCATACAATTGAATCAAAATTCTCGTCAATAATCTATCTCAGAAATCTGCAACGCCACATCATAATATCGCTTCTCTCCATCAGCACTCTTCACCCGTTAAACTTCTTGCACCTCAAACCCAGATTCTCAACTATTTTTCTAATTGACGATTTGCTCCCACTGAAAAGTTCACTCTTTTCAAGAGAATGACTCGATTTATTAAGAGTAGGATATTCTTTCCTACGGTAATAGGTGTAAATATGCCGATGAATGCATCTTGTTGAAGAGAATCTATTTCCATTACTGATTTAGGCTTATTTCCCTTCTTCCCTGGAGTTTCAGATTTGGACAGCCCCGCTGTCTGGTCCTCGGCAAAGTACTTCTCCTTCCCTATGCTTATAACTATGCTCCTTTTAAGTTTGGTCGCATCAGCTGTTCTCTAAAGTGCTTTCGCAACAGGCAAGAGAGGTGTGACGTTATCTTTCTCCTTATAAATTTGAAACAATTAAGTGACCACTTCAATAAACTTAATTGTTTCAAATTTACATACAATTTTCAATACTGACCAACCATGAAGTTTATTACATGCAATCTGTCTCCTTCTCGAAATAATCCCTAACATTGCAAACAATTTACCGGGCCTGGCTCGTTAGTGGAGTACCGTGTCTAAAGGGCTTTCTTCTTTTGGGAGCTTCATCCTTAGACATAGACGTCGACATGACAGAATATGAAATTCACGCACGGGTGTAAAATTAACTTACTATATAACTACCGAATGATATATTAAACTAAGCTACTATATAAACTAGATCACTATTGTAACTTCTTACACACTATTCACCACAATACAACGTGCTATATTATTAAAAAATACTAGACAGTAAATTTATAAACTCTACACTACGAAATATAAATGAACAACCTAGCACAAAGACACACAAAGACCGGAAAAGAACTGAGCACAATACAACACATAGCTGATATAATGTGGTTACAGTAAACAACAGACCGATAACACTGGAAACCAGAACTGGGGTCTAACGTGCTCTATCGGCAGCGATTGGCTGTTGATTAATTTGTTTACCTTCCGCCAAAAGGCAGCGCTCAAATGTCAAGTCGAAACTACAGATGAGAGTTACATATCGTAACATGATACTGTATCCTATTCCATCAGTATAAGCTGTTCCAGAAATATTATATTCCACCGGAGACCCTAATACAAAAGTAAATATCTGAGCGAAACCAAGGGGGAGAGTAGGAGTTTCTGATTGGCTATTGGATATTAGGAAGCATAGCAGCTCGCTTTAAGGGCGCACTCCTGCGCAGGCTAAGCAAATATTTTGTAACAGTTTAGAGACGGTACTGATATTTCTACCCTGTTACTTGCTGGCCGGTTACAGATATTCTCTAGTAATTCGAAGTGCTTTGTATTAGGCTTACAGGTGGTGACACATACAGAAGCTTAGTTCCTCGAAATTTGTGCGCGTGGTCTTCCCACTTTGCATCTCGTGTTTCATGCCGTATTGTGGACAGAGAGCTAAAGACCTGGTACGATTGATGTGGACAAAAACTCGATTACAGTGAACCGGTTTGTTAGAAACGCGTTGTAAGAAGCTATATAATCTGTCTGTCTGTTAGGTCATCAGCCCAGAGGCTGGTTGGATCCTCAAACAGCACCACCAAAGGCTATGCAGTTATAGGGAAACCGCAAAAACCAATGGCAGCACCAAAATGAGCCGTACGAGGCAAGATGAGGAGTGAGGTAGTTTGCTATTGCTTTCCTCACTGGACTAGAAGGTGCTGCTGCGGCACGACTGATCCTATGAGCAACACCTTTCATAACACTCAGACACTAGTTGTGCTCCAAACGTCATTACTCAGCACCACCCATACCCCAGCAGCTTCCATATTGTCACAGCAATGGATGAGATTGGGACTTCGGTGGAAGCTACACTTTGCTCTGGCCAGTGCCAAGAGACGGATACAAAAATACTGCATCCATCAAGAAATGGCAACAGGCGGAGCTATATTAATAATAATAATAATAATAATAATAATAATAATAATAATAAAACGCAAAGGAGGCATGGTTCAGTGAGGTACAGAAAGATCTGCAGGAGATTGGGATCTCATTTGAAGATATCCAGGAGCGTGTCCCACTTAAGATAAAAAAAAAAAAAAAAACTCCAAGAACATCAGAGTTTCCTGCCGAAGATGAAAACTGGAAAGGCATGGACAAAAGAGCGAAAGGAGCAACACCGTATACGAATAAAGTAATACTGGACCAACATTAAAGCTCAAGGGAAACAGTTGAAATGACGTGATCCTTAGTTGGCTGAAATGAAACAATAATAATAATAATAATAATAATAATAATAATAATAATAATAATAATAATAATAACTTTTAAAAATTCAATTGTTTAGATTTCATTAATGTACATGGTACTCAAGTATCAGGTCCTGAAAAGCCATCATAAGTGCCATCACGTGTATCTGTCCCTCCTGGAACTTCGTCATCGACCGCAACCTGCAAGGCAGTGCAGCAACAGCTGTTATCATAATTTTTACCAGTACAAAGGAAAAAGAGTGGTATACAGAATAAGACGCTGGACAAGCCACTTACTCAGTTGTTTACCGCATATTCCCAACCTTCATCCTATGGCGGAAGACAAAGATTTTGGAGACTTTTATACTGGATTTCCAGAGCGAGTTGGCTACACTGTTTGCATCACGTAGCTGTTAGCTTGTATTCGGGAGATGGTGGGTTCTAACCACACTGTCGGCAGCCCTAAAGCTGGTTTTCGGTGGTTTTCCATGTACACACCAAGCAAATGCTGGGACTGTTTCTCAGTTGAGGTCACGGTCGTTTCCGTCCTAGTCCTGTCCTATCCTATCCCATCATAAAGATTCTTGATTCTTGATCACCATAAGATCAGTCTGTGTCCGTGCGACATAAAAGGATGAAAAAAAAAGTTCTGGACTAAACTCTGCTTACGCCTTGTCTGACAGAACTGTTTCCTCATCTCTTATTCCGGCAGCATCTGAAGTGTATATGACACTCGTTCAACATATTTTACAATGTCAGGTCCGAGTGTCTCTTTAAATACAGATCCGTGGACATCTAGGAATGCACAGAAATACCTAGCAATCACGGCGATATTTACAAATGAAGGTTTCAAAGTATTCGTTTTCGGAGTGTATATGGGTCCCTGCAAAGCATTTTCTAGGAATAGTCAAGAATGTGAGTAACGAGCTGACAAAAGGAAGAGTGGGAGAGAAGGAAGAGAGATGGAGATATAGTATTGCTTGATAAGGAGCGGTTAGGAGCTGCAAGAGACAGCAGGTATAGTGAATGTTCCTCCCAAAAGTTGACCTGCAACTTGTATTATGTTACTTTTATATCCTAATACTCCAACATAATACTGCGATGTAACGGACACACAGGAACATGATACTGGAAAGTAACCGTGTCCATCCCTAGTCAAAACTCATAATAACTGAACTATAGTATATAGTAATATTATGCATTTGCTTCTTCACTAAGTGCTTAGAATGATACTAAAATGGATCAGTTTTACATTTAAAAGTGCACTAAAGCAGAATAATTTGAATAATTATAAAACGATTAATGAAATTTAAGAAGAGTTCAAAATATGTATTCTATGTACAGTAGCAAACATCCCTTCGGGAGCACCTGTTGACCACTAGAGGTCGCGTCCCCTGCTGGCAGATAGGGGGCCCATAGGAATGTTGGCTGGTTCAGACACCCCGGAAATGAACCCGCGGACCGATAGGCAGCCCATTTCCTGGGGCTTAATAATACTGGGACACCTCTCCAGGGGTCATAAATATGGACGGCCCTAGTTCAGGGTAATGAGTTAAGATCTCAGGGGCATCTGCAGTGGAAAAGAAAGTCTTTGGTACAGTGTAGGTCTCGGGATGAATCGAGTTAAAGGTATCTGTCCCAATTAAGGGGCAGATAGCAGTCGTAGTGTCTGTTCCAGATCAGACATCTACAAATGGTGTCTGTACTCCATGATAAGGGGGACCAAATTATACACTGGCAGTAGCTCTAAAATGCCTCCAATGACAGGTGAAGCGACACATTGGTTAGAGTATTTTTTGTTGTGCCAATGAAATAATGGCCATACCAAACGGATCAAACGCTAGGGCGTCCCCCATTTCAAGCGACGCACATCGTCCTCACCTGAATGATGTGAAAAATGGATAAGGGCTCTCCACTCATGGACGGAGGGGGCTGAAGAAGAGAGTCCATCATCTCCGACTAGCAACCATCAATGTTGGAACGCTCACCGGAAGAAGCCGTGAGCTTGCAGACACCCTGAAGAACCAGCATCTAGACACTGCTTGCATTCAGGAAACAAAATGGAAAGGTTCAAAATCAAGAGAAATCGGTGAAGGTTACAAGGCAATATACCATGGCACAAGTTCAACTCGGAATGGTGTTGGGATAGTTAAAGGAGAACAATAAAACTTTGATTTCCACCTATTCGATACTTTAATAATTAATTTATTAATAATTTAGCAATAAAATAAGGATGAGATCCTAATTTTATAATTGCTTTTAAAGTATTGAATAGGTGGAAATCAAAGTTTTATTTTTCTCCTTTAACTGACTTTCAATACGGAAAAATGAGGATAGTCTCCTGCGATGTTGGGGTAGTTGTCGGTCAAAAACTGCGAGACTATGTAATTCAGGTTGATCGTATATCAGATTGAATTATGTCGATTAGGATCGACTCTTCAATAATGAATATGCGAATAATATCCTGCTATGCTCCACAAACTGGATGCCTTGATAAAGATAAAGATGATTTCTGGGAACAATTTGGCACTTGCATCCAAGCAGTCCCTCCTCTGGAGCATCTGTTTATTGGTGGAGACCTAAATGGACATTATGTGCACATATGGAAAAAGTCAAAGATGGGTACACCCAGTGTCATGGTGGCTATGACTACAGAAGTAGAAATGGTGATGGCTACAAGATTCTAGACTGCGCTGAAACCCATCACCTAATTATAGCCAATACATACTTTAAGAAAAGACCTACCCACCTCATAACCAATACCAGTGGAGAATGGTCCACTCAGATTGACTGTTGGCTGATGCATAGGCATGACATGATAGTAACAAATGCCAAGGTAATTCCGTCTGATAACATAACCCCACAACTGCTTGTTCTTGATGTGAAAACTATGGGGCAACTACATTCAACAAGGGTCCATATGACTGGTCCAGAGAAGATAAAATGGTGGAAACTAACACAGCAGAGAGAACAACTGGTATCAAAGCTAAGTACATTTGACATAAATACTGACCAGTCAGCTGAGACCATGTGGAATTAAATCACTGATTGCATACACTGGACAGCAGCTGAAACACTTGGCAAGACCAAACCAGGGAAACGGTTCATTGATAAGCAGATTTGGTGGTGGAATGAAGATGTTCAGCTAGCTATCAAAGCAAAGAGAGAAGGTTTTAAGACCTGGTGACAAACAGGACTTAGCGAGGATCTTCAGCAGTATAAAACACTCAGGTCAGCTGCTAAACATGCATTCGCTACTGCAAAGAACTACTATTACCAAGACATTTATAATCAGCTGGATACATCAGATGGAGCAAACAAGATTTATCGCCTTGCCAAATCCCGTCATAGAGCGACCCAAGACGTTGGTCACGTCATGCAAATCAAAGACAACAATCATCAAACCCTACGTGACCAAACCGCCATCCTTCACAGGTGGAGGGATTATTTCAAGGGTTTGAGTAATGAGGATTTTTTTTTTTTGCTTAACGTCGCACCGACACAGATAGGTCTTATGGCAACGATGGGACAGGAAAGGCCTAGGAGTGGGAAGGAAGCTGCCATGGCATTAATTAAGGTGCCTGGTGTGAAAATGGCAAACCACGGAAAACCATCTTCAGGGCTGCCGATAGTGGGGTTCAAACCCACTTTCTCCCGGATGCAAGCTCACAGCCGCATGCCCCTAACCGCACGGCCAACTTGCCCGGTAAATAATGAGGAATTTCCCCATCCACCAATAGTATGTGGATGCCCAGTTTATGGACCTATCCCACCCATTACCATTCAGGAAGTCTTAGGGGCTATGCAATACATGAAAAATAACAAAGCACCCGGACCAGACGATATTCCATCCGAGGTCTGGAAGATCCTTGGACAGCGTGGAGTTGAGATTCTCATGAAGCTGTTTAACAGAATTCTCCACGATGGTAGCATATCTGGAAAGGCATAAGTTTATTGTGTCAGACGATGAAAATTTTTGAACGTATTCTTGATCGTCGCCTACGAAACATCATACAAATTTCTACAAACCAATGCAGCTTTGTCAAAGTCAGTACAACTAACACTATTCACATAGCCCGTCTCCCAGTGGAGGAACATAGAGAGAAAAACAAACCTGTACACCTAGCCTTTTTGGACTTAGAAAAGGCTCTTGACCGGATACCACATAAGCTTATTCAGTAAACCCTCCAATCCCATAACGTTCCAGAAGCCTATGTCCGATGGACCCAACTTTTCTATAACAAAGCCACCAGTCTGGTTCGCTGTCCGGTAGGGATCTCACTCTAATTTCCTATCAATGTTGGGGTTCATCAAGGTTCAGCACTGTCACCTCTCTTATTTATCCTATGTGTGTATAGGCCATACCCGTGGACCATCTTATATGCTGATGATGTGTTCCTTGCGCATCAGTCCCGAAGGAATCTGGAAAATCTCCTGCAAATTTGGAAAAAAACGTTTAGGGGAATGCGGCCTGCGCCTTAACATCACTAAAACTGATTATGTGCAATGTGGCTTGCAGACTGCTAGTAGTATTTGCATCAGCGGGAACGACCTACTTAAAGCCAACCAATTTAAATACCTTGGATCACTCGTCACCTCAGACGGAAAGACATTACCAGACATCCGAGCACGAGTAAATGCTACGTGGCTGAAGTGGCGTCAGGTCACTGGTGTGCTATGTGACAAGAAAATTCCCACCCACCTGAAAGTAAATGTCTACAAATCCATGGTCCAACCAGTTGCACTCTATGGGTCGGAATGTTGGCCTACAACTAAGAAGCATGAGCAGGTTCTACATGGTATGGAGATGAAAATGTTACGTTGGTCACTGGGTCTTACAAGACTGGACCATATCAGTAATGAAGATGTCCGAAGGCGATTGGGAGTGGCATCTATCCCAGAGAAGATGAGAGAAGTACAACTTAGATGGTATGGTCATGTCGTCCAAAGCCCTGCAGGCTCAGTGATACATACAGCCCTTCAATTTGATCCTGGAGGTTCCCGTCCCAAGAAGCGATGGCTCAACTGCATCAAGGAAAGCATGCGTCTTCCGGGCATCGCTGAAACAAACGCCCTTGAACGCAGGAAGTGGAGGATGGCATGTATAAAAGCGACCCTGCACCAATGTGGGATTAAATGCTAGGAAAGAAGATGTATAGTAACAAACATTACCCAATCCAGTTACAAAAGCATAGTAAAATACTCATCTAAGTAAATGAATTAACTAGAATAATTAGAAATGAGTAATGAAATCCAAGAAGAGTCAGAAATTGGAATTTTACATACATTAACATACAACCTAAACTAGTTGCAAAGCGTAGTAAGATAGTTAACAAACTAAATTAAATAATTTGAATGATTATAAAATGAGAAATTAAATTTAAAGAAGAGTTCAAGATTGGTATTATATGTAAAGTAACAGACTTGACCTAATCTAGTTTAAAAATCCACTTCAGATTGAAGTTTAAAAACATAATTGTCAAAAAAATTTGCACTTGACAAACGGGAGCGCCTTTCTGTTATAATATGACCCTGCTTTGAAAACAATAATGTCCTTTTTCTGTGTAAAACTAAGACCTTACATTGCGGAGTACATTGTTCTTTTAGTAACTTGAATTGCAGTTCGGAATATGAAGCATCTTTTAACGAGTTTCGGCTCATCTTCAAGGCAGTTCACCCAGAATGTTTCTATCGAGGCGAGAAAATAAACAAAACACCGTCGCTGTTTTAAAGCATCAATTTAGCTGTTAGTATGGAACAACTGTTGTTTCACATGACACGACACATGAAGCAATCTCACTGCTTCAAAACAGTGAAGTGTTAATGTGCCGAGGCATCGAGACAGCTGATTGCGCCAGCTCAGTATTTCAAAGCATACACACACTAGCCAACTCTACTGTAAATTACTTATTGGTCTCTCTTCTTAACAGAGAATGCTAAGAAAGTTTTTTTCCAATAGAATTTCATGGAGATTTGAGCTAGATCTAAGCATAAGTGTAAAGGTTCTTGATGAAACCGTTCTTACAGAATGCATTTATCATTGAGCTGGCAAGAGCGAGTTTCAACTCCCACTCTAATGAACCGTAGATTTAAGTTCTTTGTGGTCCTTGTTAACCACATGTGCTTTTAATTTAATGTTATTCTGTGGAATAATTGGTACTTGTTTATGAGAATATCATTGCTTTCATTAAATATATATCTGTAGATGGCAATGTTATTTCTTCTGGGTGGTATTACTTCCAGTGCTGACAAATGTTAGATATGCATCTGTTTTTGTCAGCTACATGTGTTGTTGTTATTCTTTTACTGACAAGTGCAACACAAAAGGTGTTTATTGTTGGCTACCATTTAAAAATAGGTATGTGGTCCCTTAGATTTTTTTTTTGTAGAACTTTCTATCCTCTACAGTTCTTTTGTGGATATCTTGTACGGTTTAGACTATGTAAGTTGAGAAAGTGTCCGTGTGGCATCATAAGCTGAGTCTCTAGTGCAGCATTACTGTTAACAGTTACAAAAACTATTATTGTGGGCAAACTTTCAAATGTAGCTATATAATAGCCCATGGACTTTCTTGTGGAACTTTTTATAATTGGGTATCCAAAGGTTTAGGCAGCGCAAGCAGAGAAAGTGTTTTCATGATGTCATTTTATTTGAGTTGTTTCACAGAAACTGTTATTGCTCTGCTTAATTTTATTAAAGTTCTTTATTTAATACACGGTACCTTCCCGGGAGATCCTCTAGGCAATAGCAAAAACCATATAAAAATCTGTTTTGCAGTTCTCAAGTTACATAATTTCTCTTTTTGCCTGTAGCGTAAGGTTTGTACTGTTAACGAACATAAAAACTGTTATTGTAGAGGAACATTTAAAGATAGGTATGTGGTTTCATGTTTGTTTGTTTTTCTTTTGTAGAACATTTTATTCTCTGCAATTCCTATCATATAGTATGTGGATATATTTAATAGTTTAGGCTGCATAAGTCGAAGTGTTCACTTCACATCCTAAGCTGAGCCTGAAGAATGTTCTTGCCATTCCTAGCGTAGGGTTTTTACTGGTAACAAATATAATAGTTGTTATTGTGAGCGAACAGTTTAAGATATGTTTATGTGGATAGATTTAGGCAGTGTAAGCTGTGAAAATGTTCACATGGCATCATTTTCTTCACATTGTTTCACAGAAATCATTGTTGTTTGGCTTTCTTTTATCAAAGTTCAATATTTAATACATGGAAAACCTTCTCTGGGAGATCGTGTAGGCAAAAGCATAAACCAGGTTTTAAAAAAATCTGTCTTGCAGTTCTTGAGTTATGGAATTCTCTTCCCATACCTAGCACAGGGTTTGTACTGTTAATGAACATAGGAACTATTATAGTGGGGGTGATTTTAGATAGGTCCCACAGATTTTTTTTTCATACAACCTTTTATACTCTACGATTCTTGTGCATATTGTTTGTGGATATCTGTAACAATTTAGGCAGCATAAGCTGAGAAAGAGTTGGTGTGCATAATTTTCTTCAAGTTGTATCGCTGAAAAATATTACAGGTAGGCTTCCTTTCATCACAGTTTGGTATTTAATGCACAGAAACCGTACCTGGGAGATCCTCTCAGTAATGGCAGAAACCACATAAAAATCTGACCAGTGGTTCTCGTTATAACCAAACACCAGTATGTCCGTCAGTACCCAGATCCTGAACTAACTTCTTTCTTGAACCAGTGTCTCAGAGACACTGGCCAGATCCTCCTTCACAGCAGTTTCCTGTTGAGTGGTGAATTTCCAAGTTATGAGAAAATCAAGAATTCTTCGAAATATTCTGGTATTAGGTATTTGAGACAGATGATCATAAAACAAAGATGACACTTCCTTGTAACAGGCAAGAGCTTTTCAAATTTAGAGTACAGGCCTGTATTTGACCTCAAGGGTATTTGCTCTCAGAATTTTGATGTGGACTGAAGATCTTTCATAGGAATTTCCTTTCTTTTATTTGGATGTTGTCTATCTCATCATGGTCAGTGAGGGCAACATTGAGCATTACAAGCATTCAGCAACTTATAAGGCTTCAGTGTGTACTGCTGTGGTGTAGGGAAAGGATGGCAAACATAAAGCGGTTAGTTACAGGCCAGTCAGCTTGACGTGGTGTTTGTAACCTCTGGAAAAGCATTCTTTCTGATTATACTAGACATGTTTGCAAAATTATTAACTGATTTTGTAGAAGAAAGTTTGGGTTTAGGAAAGGTTATTCCAGTGAACCTCAACTTGTAGGATTCCAGCAAGATATAGCAGATATTTTAGATTCAGGAGGTCAAATGGACTGTATCATTATTGACCTATCCAAGACTTTTGATAGGGTTGATCAATGGAGATTACTGAAGAAAATGAGGGCTATTGAACTAGAAAAAAGAGTGGTTGAATGGGTGGCTACATTTCTAGAAAATAAAACTCAGAGAATTCGAGTATGTGAAGCGTTATTTTATCCCACGATAAAGAGGGGGGGGGGGGTCCCCGCTGGGCAGTATTATTGGACCTTTATGTTTCCTTATATATATAAATGAAATGAGTAAAGAACTGGAATCATGGATAAGGCTATTTGTGGATGATGTCATACTGTATAGCCTAGCAAATGAGTTGCAAGATTGTGAGCAACTGCAGGGGGACTTACACAGTGTTGTGAGATGGACAGCAGACAATGGTACAAATGTAAATGGGATGAAAAGTCAAGTTGTAAGTTTCACCAAGAGGAAGAGCCCTCCCTTTCAATTATTTTGTTAATGGGGTGATAGTACCTCATGGGGAAAAATCTAAGTACCTAGGTGTTAATATAAGGAATGATCTTCATTGAGGAAATCATATTAACGAGGTTGTTAAGAAAGGTTACAGAGTATTTATGTAAAGGAGAGAGCATATAAGACCGCAGTTAGTCTGGCTCCAGTATATGGGACCTTCACCAAGACTACTTGATACGAGAACTGGAAAAAATTCAAAGGAAAGCAGCTTGGTTTATTCTGGGTATTTTACGATGAAAGAGTAGTGTTACGAAAATGTTGCAAACTTTGGTGTGGGAAGACTTGGGAGTAAGGAGAAGAGATGCTCGACTGTAACGTCCAATAATGGACCGACTATATTGGTATTATTGTGTGGTATAATTCGAGCTGTCAGTGGAGAGTTGGCGTGGAATAACATAAGTAGATGAATAAGCTTGAAAAGTAGGAAAGATCATAGTATGAAGATAAAGTTGGAATTCAGGAGCACAAATTAGGACAAATGTTCATTTACAAGATGGGGAGTAAGGGATTGGAAAATATTATCAAGTGGAAGTTCTTTGAAAATGTTTCAGAAAAATCTAGGTAAACAATTGATAGGGAATCTGCCACCTGGATGACAGCGTTAAATGCAGATGATTGATTGATTGATTGATTGATTTGCTCTAAGAAGAAAAAAGACTTTTGTGTGTAAGTGACATCATTATCGAATAAGCCTCATCTGCATATTTGCTCCAGTGTATGGTTAGTAAATTCATTTTTGGATCAACTTTTTACACTTATCACTTATTCAATTCCTCTGGAGGCTATACTCCGACCTGAACGCCTGGAATGTAGGTTAGGATATTCTTATCTGTACTAAATTCTCTGAATTTAGATAGCATTCTCGGCACTCGACAGTTTAGTAGGTTATTATTTATCACTAAAAATAATGTGTTACAAGGTAGTGTTTAAATCATTTCCACATTTTTATTCAGAATCATTATCATGCATTCACATAAAGACAAACATAATATAACCAAGTAGTTTGAGTACTAGTATACAGTATGTATGAGATAGAACTGAGTGTTAAATTTTAATTCTGATAGGCAACAGTTGCTCCCCACTATTCACTGCTGCTCGAGTGATTACATCGTTACATTGCAGCCGTATGTGAGCGCCTCTTAACAGTCGCAGGTTTGAACTAACACTACAGGCAAGCGATTTGTTCATGATTCGATTATGTGAGCTTTGTGTGCAGGTCAATGGAGATATTTTTGAACCTCTTCTGTAAAGTACACTGAAGTATGCAACTTTTGTGACACTGTACTCTACATCAGAGGAAAATTAAATGTGTGGTATGTATCCTCACTAAGCAAGCCTCGAAGGGGCAAAATGGCATTGGAAGAAGTTGTTTGTTCTCTTGTCCTATACTACCTCTATAAATTGTTGGTCTAATTATTATACATCCTGTATAAAAGATCTCTGTCTGGCAAATCATTCTCTAAATACATGAATCTGAAAGTATGAAAGTGACTGAATTTTCAAAGTTCACAAACATTACTGAGGCTATTAGATGTTGTGATCATGTACAGTGGTATACAAATTCATTCAAGGAACATCACACTACCCTTACGTATCAGTCTGTAGGGATAATTGTAGGTGAACAGGTATAAAAGCTCATACAGTTGAGGTTTCGAAGAGAGTAAACTACAAGATTGAGAGGTCCATTGTTCTGGAAATTAAATTTATAGTGATGGGCTAATACTGTATATCATATTTTACTACTACTACTACTACTACTACTACTACTACTACTACTACTACTACTATAATAATAATAATAATAATAATAATAATAATAATAATAATAATAATTCCATTTTCAAACAAATTGCTTGAGTTTTATAACAGCTTTACTGTAGGGATATATAGAATTAAGTATGAATACATTGAAGACAAATGGTGTATATACTGTACTAACTTTTTTTTAACATTATGTTATTTTCTATTAAACCTCCCCTCTAGAGTAAAGATTTGGAATATTAATTTGAAATAAAACACTATGAATCCATGTCAACAGTGGATATTCTGTTTTGCCATCTTAATGGATTCATTTCAAGATTTGCATACGACTATATAAACTGTTATAGGACACATCCCAGGATGATGAAGTTCCTTGTTAATCCATTAAGGCCTGCTATTGGAATTTAATGTTTGAAATTCATGAAACTTACTAGTATTACTTACCAGTAAGTTGCTTTCACAGTTAAAATAAAAAAAGATATTGTAAGTTAATTATAGGGTGTCCACACTAGGTCTTGAGAGATATTCATATTAGGAATTTTCCATTACTATATTAAATTGATTTATTTACTGTAATATTTTTTTCAATTTTTTAATTTTCTGATACTAGGATCATGTGAAAACACTTGGATCATTTCTTTAAATCCAGCTGACATTTATTACTTGTTACAAGCAACAAAACATATAGAAGCAGGTTTTTTAACTGATCAGTATAAGATAATACTGTACATGAAATATCCTTTTACTGTAAAAAGTATCAACATAAATGTTACTTCATATGACATAAATTAGTGATTACAAATAATTCTTCATCATCATCATCATCATTATCTAAAGGCTTTGCCTTGTAGCTGCAACCATTGACCTTTTCTCTCTGCGATCCTTTTCATCTGTCCATAACCTTGGCATCCCATCATCTCAACTACCTCTTCAATGATCTTCTTCCGTGGTTTCCTCCTGCCTTTCTTTCCCATCACCTTGCCTTCGAACAAGTTCTTTATGAAGTCATTATGCCGGAGAATGTGACCAAAAACTGACGCTTTTCTTCAAAAAGCTCTTTTAATCTTTGGGAGAATTTAATAATATAAGCAAATATGAAAACACGCCATTTTACTGTATCAACAGAACATTTACTTATGACTTTGTGTGATAAAGCCTAAAACATTCAATGTGTAGTGCTACATTGCATTTTGTGCAGATAAGTGTCACTGCTTTGTGGCAACGTGTAAATCGCCTTTGGGTAGGGTTTCTTGCTTGCTAGTGTTCTCTTCCATCAAATCTACTTCTGAAAGTACATTACTGCTATGATGCAGAGTCACAACTCTGGGTCGAGGCATTATTGATGATGCAAGTAGTGGAATTATGAAGTAAAATTAGCCCATGTTCAATTTATCTGATGAGAAGCTACCAATTTACAGCAGCAGCATTCAAACAAAACTGTACTAGAGGCCAGTACCACTTTTTAGACCATATTCCAATTCTATAAGCACCACTTAATTGATCATATAAATCAACTACCCCCTATTCCTTTATTGTATTCATTGAACGAAGTAGGCTGAGGAACGTTTATTTTGCTTTTGGTAGATGCACTGTACCACGAACATTTGGTGACTTTCGTAACTAGCATCAGTTCTATTTGAAGCCGACTATTGTTATGCCAACGCATTACAGTAATGCTGCTTTCTTGATCTTGCAGAACATCATATGAACCTCTCAGTCTTTTTCAGATTCTTTTTTGGTGCTTTCTCTGTCCTATCGGATCTTATTATGCCTGTAACTTGAATTCATTGTACTGTATCTTCATATCCTGCAGTAGAGGCAGACAAATGAAATAATTATCAATAAATATTTGACTTCCCACTAGAACAAATCCTGACACCATCTGTTTTGTAACAGCACTTCCCAAAGTCATGCCAGGTTTCCCTTTCCTCTTTTCCCTCATATAACTTGAAACAGCAACAATACCCACTTATGTTCTTTAGACACCAGAACTTGAACCCAAATTGAATGGGTTTTCCCTTCATAAACTGTTTTATGTGGTATCTTTCATAGTTTGGCTGTGTAGCCTTATCAAAGGAATAAATGGAAGTGGTTTATTATATTCCTCAGAACTTTCTACTAAATATGAGTGTAAGTAAGAATTTCACTTTTTGTATATTTCGTGCATTCCCATTATTATCACTGAAGTGAAGGTATTTAAATGTTGTCAAAAATCGGTCTCTTGACATACAGCTTGATACAGCCACATTGTTGACATCAGCTTGGAGTTCCCGTTACATTCTTATGTTCGGTAGCTGGCAGTATCCGGAAAGCAACAATATTCCCAACACCTCATACATTTCATCACAGTCAACTGTGTAATTGTTGCCCCATACTTATGTTTGGCACATTTTTCTCTTTCTATGCAGATTTGCTTTACGAATTCTGGGTCCCAGAATAGTTGAAAACCTATAGCTGCAGTCAATTAAGTGCAGTCTGTATCCAGTATTCGGGAGATAGTATGTTCAAACCCTGCTGTCAGCAGCCCTGAAGATGGTTTTCTGTGGTTTCCCATTTTCGCACCAGGCTGTTCCTTAATGAAGGCCACGGCTGCTCTCTTCCCACTCCTAGCCCTTTCCTGTCCCATTTTCGTCATAAGACCTATCTGTGTTGGTGCGACGTGAAGCAAATGGTAAGAAATATTTTTAAAAAGGAATCGTGACAGAAAGAGTCATTGCTACATGCAGCTAATTTGCAGTACAAAGACATTGAAGAGAATATAATACGTTCCATTGCAGTGCTATTGTACCGCTGCTTAAAAGGAAGAGTTTTTCACATTTCAGGTGTTCTCATTGCTGCTACAGACAAACTGCTGCAATTTGATAATCAACAGGAGGGTCCTGAATCTGAAACTGAAGAAGTATTCTCATAACTCTGTTTTAATATGCTGGTTATTCAAATCTTCTGCAAAATTATAGGTTCCACTTAAATACTCACTAAATTAGTATAGAAGATTTTTAAAAAAATATTTCAGATGACCCTTTCATCGGAGCCAGCATAATTGCCTGGTGTGTGGCACTTGTATGGCCGTGTTATACAAGAAAATGATGTAACAAATTCATTGTCAGTTAACACTTCTGAAGATGAAATCACCACATACCTGAAAGATTGTTTAACCTCCTTTCAAGTGTTTACAGTTATTGGAAAACAAATACAAAGTTTCCAAAGCTGCAAAAACTAGCTGTGAAATCTATATATATAAAATAACTTGTCCTGACTGACTGACTGACTGACTGACTGACTGACTGACTGACTGACTGACTGACTGACTGACTGACTGACTGACTGACTGACTGATTCATCATCGCCGAGCCAAAACTACTGGACATAAAGAAATGAAATTTTGGGGATATATTCATATTAAGATGTAGGTGCTCGCTAAGAGAGGATTTTTGGATATTCCTTCGCTAAGGGGGTGAAAAGGGGGGTGAAATTTTAAAATGAGTGTATCTATATCTCAAAACTTTAAAAGTTTACAGATGTAAAAATTGGTATTTAGAATCTTCTTTAAAAATAAGGAAACACGTATTTTTTTGTTTTCAGAAAATCCCAATAGGAGGGATGAAAAAGGGTGAAAATGGGGGAAAATGGGTTGAATGCCTTTAATCAGGATACCGGTACTTATATCTCAGAAACTGAAGATATTACAGACCTGAAAATTGGTACTTTTGATCTCTTTTAAAAATAAAGAAACACGTATTTTTTTGTTTTTGGAAAATCCAATTAATGGGAGGGTGGAAAGGGGGTGAACTTTTAAAATGAGTGAATCTATATCTCCAAACTTTTAAAGTTTGCAAATGTAAAAATTCGTATTTAGAATATTCATTAAAAATAAAGAAACACGTATTTTTTTGTTTTCGGAAAATCGCAATAGGAGGAGTGAAAAGGGGTGAAAAAGGGGTTGAATGCCTTTAATGAGGCTACTTATATCTCAGAAACTGAAGATATTATAGACCTGAAAATTGGAGTTTGGGATCTCCTTTCAAAATAAAGAAACCCGTATTTTTTTGTTTCTGGAAAACCCAATAAAGGGGGGGGGGGTGAAAAGGGGATAATATTTTAAAATGAGTGTATCTATATCACGAAACTTTTAAAGGTTATAGATGTAAAAATTGGTATTTAGTATCTTCATTAAAAATAAAGAAACACGTATATTTTGTTTTCGGAAAATCCTAATAGGAAGGGTGGAAAAGGTTGAAAAAGGGGTCGAATGCATTTCATGAGTCTACTTATATTTCAGAACCTGAAGATATTACAGACCTGAAAATTGGTGTTTGGCATCTCCTTTAAAAATACAGAAACGCGTATTTTTGTTTGTGGAAAATACAATTAATGGGGGGGGGGGTAGAAAAGGGGGTGAATTTTAAAAATGAGTGTATCTATATCTCAAAACTTTAAGTTTTTTAGAAGTAAAAATTGGTATTTAGAATCTCCTTTAAAAATAAAGAAACACGTATTTTGTTTTCGGAAAATCCCAATAATAAGGGTGTAAAAGGGTGAATAATGGGTTGAATGCCTTTCACGAGGCTTCTTATATTTCAGAACCTGAAGATATTACAGACCTGAAAATTGGTATTTTGGATCTACTTTAAAAGTAAAGGAACACGTATTTTTTGTTTCCAGTAAATCCTAATAGGAGGGGTGTAAAAGGGTGAAAAATGGGTTGAATGCCTTTAATGAGGATACATATATCTCAGAAACGAAAGATATTACATAACTGATAATTCGCATATGGGATCTCCTTTAAAAATAAACACGTATTTTTTAGTTTTTGGAAAAGCCAATTAATGGCGGTTAAACAGGAGTGACAAATTGGGGTGAATTTTTTGAAAGACTATATCTACAGAATATCTTGGAAACGTAAAATGTTACAGACGTAAAAAGTGGGTGTAAATCTCCTGTAAATGTAAAGAAATATAGGTGATTTGTTTTTGGAAACTCCACTTAAGGGGAACTCAAAAGGGGTGAAATTTTAAAATGAGAATTTTTACAGTATATCTAAAAAAAACTTAACATGTTACAGAAGTGAAAAATGGTATTTTTTATCTCTATTAAACATAAAGAAAAGTGTGTTTTTAGTTTTCGGAAATACCACTTGGGTGTAGGGGGGGGGGTTAAGAGTGACTGAAAATGGTGATGAATTATTTTAATTAGGCTACTGATATCTCAAAAATGAAGATGTTACAGACGTGAAATTTGATATTTGCAATCTGCTTTAAAAGTAAAGAAACACGTATTCTCGGAAAATCCAATGAAGGGGTGGGGGGGGGGGGTGAAAGAAGTGAAAAATTAATTGACTTAATTGTATGAGAATACATACATCTAATAAAAACTAAAGTTGTTACAGACGTGAAAATTCGTATTTGGATCTCCTTTAAAAACAAAGAAAAACGCGTTTTGGTGGGAAACCATCTTGGAGGGCGGGAGTGGAAAGGAGTTGAATTCCTTTCATGAGGACACATAAATAAAAAACTGAAGAAGTTAGAGTCGTGATAATTGGTAATTAGAAGATCCTTTACTATTAAAGAAACAAGTATTTTTTCCGGGAAAATTATTTTTATGGGGATACTTATATCTCAAAACTGAAGGTAACAGACGTGAACATTGGTGTTTGGAATCTCCCTTAAACATAAAGAAACAAGCATTCTTTTAATTTTTTTTTTTTTTTGGGCGGTGGTGGCGGTAAATAAACTTAACGGCGGTGGGGTGTAGAAGGAGGCGAGACCAATTTATTTTACTGTTATTAATGTACTTATAAGGATCCACCGTTGCTCAGGCGGCAGCGCGCCGGCCTCTCACAGCTGGGTTCCGTGGTTCAAATCCCGGTCACTCCATGTGGCATTCGTGCTGGACAAAACGGATGCGGGACAGGTTTTTCTCCGGATACTCCGGTTTTCCCTGTCATCAGACATTCCAGCAACACATAATAGTAATAATAATAATAACAATAATAATAATAATAATATTCCGGACCGTCGTCAAATGTGCGGACCGCGCTGGAAACGGCTCCTGGACGGGTAATGACTAAGAATGCAGTCAGGCCGCGGGTTCAGTGCCGCCAAGGCACCCAATATGACAGCACGCCGGATCTCCTGAAGGATTTTATCCATATTAAAAAATATTATAGGAAAAGATGGCAAAGATTTACGGGCCCAACTGACCGGGAGGAATACCTGAGCCTAGCCCGGGAAATACGAAAACGATTGCTGGAAAGGAAGATTTAAAAATGGGAGGAAACGTGCCGTAAAATAATAGAAAACCAGTCAGATCGGGAATTTTGGTGGATTCTCGCAGAAAACGAGTCAGATCGCGAATTTCGGCGGATTATATATCTAAAACAATAAGCATTCAATTATAAATTTCAGTATAATACCGTAGCGAAGCACGGGTGTCTTGCTAGTTATTAATATAAACTTTACTTTTGCCATAATGCGCATCCTCGTAAATAGTTTTAGAAAAAAATACAAAATTACACCTCGTCATCATCATATTCTAAAGGCTAAGCCTTGTCGCTGCAGCCACAGTTGTCTATCTTGAGCCAGTCTTTTCAACTCAGCGTAGGTCTTGCACTTCATCTTCAGAAGCAGGTTCTTGAAGTAAGACACTCGGGGTCGTCCTCTTCCTCTTTTTCCAGCAATTTTTCCTTCAATGATATTACAAAGGAACTCCTCATGCCGCAGAATGTGACCAATAAATTTTATTTTCCGTTTTTCAATTTCGGTTATCAGACTCCGTTCTTCTCTTATCTCTCTGAGGACTACGGCATTGCTCTTCATTTCCGTCCAACTTATCCTCTGCATTCTTCTCCAGATCTACATTTCAACTGCCTCTAGTTTTTTCTTTTCTTGCATTCCTAATGTCCAGCTTTCGCAACCATACAGAAGCACGCTCCATACAAAGGTTTTTGCAAAGGCCTTCCAAGTTTGAATATCTATATGTTTGTTGGCCAGCAGATGCCTTTTATCTTGGAATGCTCTCTTTGCCATGGCTATCCTCTTCGTGACTTCTGATATGCTCCGATTATCACTCGTGATCAGGGTTCCTAGGTAGCAAAACTGTTTCACTTGTTCTATTTTATCAGGGCCAATTTTTAAGTGTGTTACAGGTGTTTTCTTGTCTTTATATATTGTCATGGTTTTTGTTTTCCTTGTATTAATTTTGAGGTTCCATTTGCCTAAAGTTTCTGTTAATATGTTGATCATTCTCTGCATATTTTAACCTGTTTCTGCTAGTATGGTAATATCATCAGCAAATCTTACAGAGTGTACTTGTTTGCCATTAATTTTGATCCCCGTTGTTTTCTCCTTCATGACTGTGATGGCTTCTTCGATGAACATATTGAAGAGATAAGGAGACAGTGGACATCCTTGCCTAACTCCTCTTCTTATTTTGGCATTTTTCTTTGTCCCACTGATTTCTAAATCAGTGTTCTGCATTCTGTATAAATTTAGTATGAGGCGTCTATCCTTCCAATCAATTCCTGCTTTTTTTCATGGTAAGGAAAAGTTGTTCCCAGTCTACTCGATCATAAGCTTTCTCTAAGTCGACAAAGGTCACGTATACTTTCCTATTCTTCTCAATTCTTCTCTCCAGAATCAAACGTAATGCCAGAATTGCTTCCCTAGTACCCCTTCCTGATCGAAATCCAAACTGGTCATTATCGATATAGTGTTCTAACTTCCCTTTAATTCTATTCTTGATGATGTTGAGCAGTACCAAAAAAGAGGAATGCCACAGACTGTTCAGATTATCGAACTGTCACTCTCCTGTCTCATGCTTCAAAAATACTGCTCAACATCATCAAGAATTCAAATTATACCTTGTGATGGGAATTATTTGATATGATACATAACCTGAATCTTACCTTTTGCGTCCAGGTTACATTTTCAGTCTTTCTATTTTCTACAACAGTCTCTGAGTTTTGTTACATTGGTTAATTAATTTTAACATTCCTTCGTATGTATAGATTTCAGTCCTAATTCTCTTTTTGACCTGAACTTCCACATTATATAGCTTAACCCCTTAACTGGGGAATAGTTTCATAACGTCAACCAGCCAGTGGATAATTATTCAGCGCAAAGTGCACTTTTGGAATGGGTACAGTAGCGTGCGGCAGATGTGAATACTCAACAGAAAAATATATTTTACTTGATTTATTTAAATTATTAGTGATATAGTAGAAATTCAATAGCATTATGTTATTACCGTTTTTCTTGTAAACCTGTAAATATATACATATATACACAGTGTGTTCATACAAATGTGAATATAAGAAGTGTTCCTTTCATTATTATGATGACATTTTTCAAGTTTTCAGATATGCATCAATAGGTTCTACATATTTTCTGGTTCTTAGGTCATTCAGAAATTGCGCACAGTACGGTAAATACGGAAGCACGGGCAAGCACAAAGTTCCATGTCACATTCCTTACAGCAGTAGACAGTTTCCCTTCGTCTCTGTTTTGACAGGCACACAACACAACGTTTTCTTGAGTGATTCCTACTTTCGGTCGGCAGGTTCTCAGATAATTCAACGTCTTTCCTAACCAAGCCATCTTCACGTCACACGGAACAGTTTACCACCATATACAGACCAATTTACAAAAAGTTATCAGAACATGGACAATGGAGTTCGCAGAACAACTGTATCGTAACAACAACAACGACAACAACTAGCAGATATAGTAATTTCAATGTACATATACACAAATAAATTCTTTACGAAGAATTTGGCGCAGACCGTACGAGGCAACGCGAGACAGCTGTCGGACTGCCGCCTAGGCGCGAACTACCCGACTGGCGCGAGACTGGATAAAAATGACTAGGACAGCAATAATCACATCTAATATGAATGGAATTAGTTTTAAATTACGATAGTAGATGGCAGAAGTGATTAAGAATAGCCAGGCGCCTATAGGCAACTAACCCTACGTAAGAACACATTTAGAAGTACAAGAACGCCTAAAGGCGTGAAACCCAATACTCGTGCAACAGTTGTTGACGCCTTTAGGCATCAAACCCAATTAAGGGGTTAATAAGAGTCTGATATTGGACTCTAGTAATACATTTTCAAAAGGAATAGCACTAAACAAATTAAAACACCAGGGAATACGTATACCACCACAGTAAATTTCACTATATTTTCAGTAACCTTATTACCAATGCAATAAAAATGTTACTACATCCTTCGCATAACAATACCATTGTTAAAATTCGTTAGTAGTACGCAAGAAAATATTTAACTTCTAGTTTGCAAAACTGCAGCGTACGTATCTGGCTGTTTATCTGACAGTCGTAGTACAGGCCCTTAGTCTGATTGAAATTAAATGGAACCACACTTTTCCAGTACAGTTTGTGGAAGAGCGTATTTGGAGAAATCAAATTTGCTCTCAAAATATCTCTTTGGTAGTAATTACAATGTTTTGGAAAGATATGGATATCTTCAACTTGATACATTTTTATCAACACCTTTACAAAATAAACACAAACTGCAGCATCTAACATTTGCATCCAAGTAACAAATGGTTGACATCTGATTTTGTGTTGAACATAAACAAGACTTTCATTTCATTCACTCATATTTATTCACTATCCAAGCACAATTTGAACATTAACAATATTACTTACTACCAACGGCTGTTCCTTTGACTAGGGGAAATCGGTGAAATGGCATGAAGCAGAGAACAACTGAGCTCTATGGATCCTGTTTGGAGAATGTTAAGGATAAAGTTGGGATAGGACTACAAATATGGCTTGAAGGCTACATAGGCATACATCATTCAATCACTTCATATTTTTAGCTTGACATGCATTCTTCAACAAAATCTAGATTCCTTTCTAGAACTTGTAAAATATTCTTTCAAAGAATAATTATAATTTACATCGACTTGGGTTTTATGAGGTGCTCAAAAGAACTTTCATCCAACTTTTACAAATAATGTTAAAATATCCCTTAGATTATTTGATCCAGATTTTTGACGTTAAGGTTATGGGGAACAATAGAATTGTAATTGTCTTATTCTATGAAACATTAAAATCGCTACGGACATACACATGTAAATCTACATAAAATATAATTACATTTCTTCAGTTTTTTCTTTAATATTATCATTCTAGAAATTCAAAATCGTGTGTGATTATTTCCAACAAAATACTGTTCTTTCTTTGAATTATTTCATCAAGGACTGTTTCTGTTGCACAAAATGTTTTCAATAATACTTAAATTTGCACTATCTATTTAGAAGCCTGAACTAAAACATCACCAACATTGCATTGTGCTGATTTCTTTTCAAGTTCTTAACTACTCATGACTGCCACTCAGTGCAGAATATTCTTTTTAAAGTACTGTATCTGGCACCTTATTACTTGACAAGCTTCGTGTTTTTGCCCCTGATGTCACCTTTTTGTGTTTCCTGCACAAGACTTATATCATATATACTGACACCTTGAAGATAACCTTCATGGGGGTAACTTTTTGAAAGTAGATGCAGTTGAAGGAGTGTTAACAAATCGCAGTATTATTGCTTAAATAATAATTGTTGTTGTTATTTCATCTTTTGATTATTATTCCCATGCACTAAAAGCCTACGTAGTTTTGCCTGATAACTTGTGTCTGCATTGCTGTATTTGAGTAGTGTTGGTAATTAACTGGGACTAAGATTGTGATGGAAATTTCTGTGCTTCATACGTTTTGACATTGGAAACCATAGAAATCCCCTTCTGCGATGGACGAGGGTGAGATTTTTCTCTACTCAGTTATATCACCTGAAAGAAAGTTCCCTTTTCCAGACCACCAAAATCAATCTTACATGCTTAGCACTGCCATGTATGGAAACTAGACCAACTGGGTGAGAAGCTACTACCCTAACCCTTCGACCACTGCAGTTGATCCTTTAATAATTTTAGCAAGTTTATACTAGACCAGAATACTGCCTTTTTTGTATTTATCAACATTTTCGTTTTATATTGAAGTGAAATTTAACTTCTAATTTTTGTAGGTAGTGTTGGTTTTTACCTTTCTTAGTAGGCTATGCAATGTCCAGCCTTTAAGGGAAAATGGATTGCATCACAGAGAATATTGTAATTAAACCTCCACTGCTCTCCCCTCGGTCTTTAGACGTTCGTGACAAGAAATATTTTTATAAATTCTTGTTCACTATCTGTGTTTGGGGACTTCAAAAAAATATGTTTTGGCTGCAAGAACATATATCCTAGTCTCGTCTATTTTTTAATTGTAATAATGAAATTGGTATTACATCTCACCAACTACTGTTATGGTTTTTGAAGACGCCGAGATGCGGGAATTTTGTCGCATAAGAATTTTTTTTTATGTGCCAGTAAATCTACCCATACGAGGCTGGCATATTTGGGCACTTTCAAATACCTTCCGACTGAGCCAGGATCAAACCCAAACCCACCAACTTGGGCTCGGAAGGCCAGCACTCTGGCCGGCTTTTTGTACAGTAGTTGTATTTTAAAAATTAAACCTTAAAAGTATTCTGCTTAAGATAAAAATTTTAAAATGTGACTATTACAAATTTTGAAAATTAGATTCTCTGCAGGAGGTTACACATTATTCCTTTTTTTTTAAAATTCTAGAACATTTTGCATTTCTTTACTTTATATGGATGTTCTTTGTACGCTATACATAATCGCATGGATAAATAAACTATAATTGATTATTGAATGAAAATTCATTCATTCATTCATACATACATCCAGTCTCTGTAAAATTAAGTGAGAAACAGCCTTACTACAGAGAGTGGGTAACCGAGTGAGTTGGCTACTTGGTTATGTCACGTAGTTGTAAGCTTACATTCGGGAGATAGTGGATTCGAATTCCACTATCGGCAGCCATGAAGATGGCTTTCCGTAGTGTCCTATTTTCACACCAGACAAATGTTGGGTCTGTACCTTAATTAAGGCTACGGTCTCTTCCTTACCATTCCTAGCCCTGTCCTATCTCAGCGTCGCACTAAAACATGTGTCGGTGCGACGTAAGCAAGTGGCAAGAGATCGGGTAGTATGACAGTGATTGTTGTTTGAAAGATCGAAACAAAATTATCATCGGCCCCTATACTGCAGAGACTGAAATATTAATTATTCCTGCTAGGACCTGTTTTAGAATAATTTGGTGAGCCGTGAACCGACTGAAGTTGGGAACTGTCGTTTTTATTCACGGAAAGATTAAAGAATTGCCAGTTGTGGTTTTTTAAATTGCGAGATAAAGATATACAGCCTGTAAGATATTTTTTAAATAATCGAGTGAATATTATTCCTAGCACCGCCGTCTCAATCCTGTATACTGCCTGCTCTATGCCATGCGGTTAACATGCTTCTCAGCGTGAGCTCTTAGTGTCACGAACCTCCGCTAGGGGTGACAGCTAACGCACCCAACTTATCTCCGTACCCACGTTATTGTGTTCCAGTGCGTTTTCTTCGAGTATTTATGTGTGTGCCTCTGGTTGTAAAATAATTAATTGTTGTGTTCCTCTCTGTATATCAAAGCAGGAAATCCAAATTCTTCAGGTGTGAGGATTCCTGTTATCCCCCAAGTAAAGAACTTTGGGAAAATTGGCTTAACGCTATATCAAGGTAAGGATCAACCAAGGGTAATGAATGGATTCCATCCGATTATTCTCGTGTTTGTAGCCTGAACTTTAGAGGTGGAAATAAAAGATAAAACTAAAAGAAAAATATATTGAAGCCAGAATGCGTGTCTAGACGGTCTTAAAATTATCCCCATTATCTTCAAAACAGAAAAATTGCTCCACGAAAGACCAGGCAGCGACAACATTTCTTCGGAAGAAATATATGATGAAACAAGCTCTTCAACCCCAGGAAATGCATTTGATGACGAGTACGAAATTCATTTGAACAACGATGCATCAATCCAAGTCAGTATTCCAGCGAGGAATCAGACATTACGGGCTCCGATCAAGAATTCTGAGGCTGCGATAACAGCTAATGACTAACCATAATGAAGTTAAAAGACTACAGAGACAATTCGAAGACGACCCAGAAATTGATCGTCTGAATAAAGTAAAGGAAGCAGCCAAATATAAAGGGAAAAGGTCGGTTTTTAAAAATCAAATCCATAATTTTCGCAAGACAAACTCCGGGCAGTCAGAACACTCACGCGGTACCATGTGGCGTGGGGAATAGTATCCCAAACGGTTACGAATATGGAAGGACTCCTGGTCTAGTGTCAGCACCGTCACAAAGTACTCTGGACAGGTAGCCTAAATGGAAAATGTTGATAGTGTTTTGTCGGGATTTCCCAATTAGTGGAGGAAAGACTTAGAGTTGAATGTAAAACTCTCAGACCAACAGAGAGGAGTGTAACAGTAATCGAATGGCTAATTAGGTACGGCTCCTCTACTACCGAACTAGTGACAAGTTCGTTTGCGTGGTCAATGTTCAAGGTGTATGCAGCACAGATATTGTAAAATCTCCTGCTCTCGCGAATAAACGGTTGTGTTTTCTTGTAATCCAACTTTCAAAGAAGTTCTCTAGTCCTGCTGCCTACTTCCTCGTTAAAGGCTTAGAAGTCACCGATCTATCCCTTTTGGTTCAGAAATGATTACTGTAATGCCTTTCGGCAAAACAATCTAAATTGTGTGCATTTCTATTCAACAGCAGATAAAATACTTACAATGATTGAATGATGATTTGACTGAGTACGTTAAAATAATTCGGTTGGAATCAAAACGTGAAAAAATGAAGTATCTGACTGATGAGACGGCAGATGCTGTCTCGGTAACTCTGAAATCTATAGTGGAATGTGTGTCTTGTCTGTAACAAAATCGGTTATTTTATTTTCTCATTAGATGATTTTCTGGAGAAGCAATAGAAGCTCTGTTTAGTTAACTGAGATTGGGTGGTGGATGTAATGACACTGCATTACGTGCTATAAAACGTATCTTGAAATCTGGTCATGAACAAAGGGTCAGCGAAATAGTGATAGAATTATTTTCGCGTCCACTGCTGGGAAATAACAGTAAGAAAAGGACTGAAAAGGTGCTCCGTTATTCGTGTCGAGAAAATTCTGAAATTTTGTATGTACTATGTAGCATGGGATGATCCTAATATATCTACTACCGGGCGAGTTGGCCGTGCGCGTAGAGGCGCGCGGCTGTGAGCTTGCATCCGGGAGATAGTAGGTTCGAATCCCACTATCGGCAGCCCTGAAGATGGTTTTCCGTGGTTTCCCATTTTCACACCAGGCAAATGCTGGGGCTGTACCTTAATTAAGGCCACGGCCGCTTCCTTCCAACTCCTAGGCCTTTCCTCTCCCATCGTCGCCATAAGACCTATCTGTGTCGGTGCGACGTAAAGCCCCTAGCAAAAAAAAAAAAAAAAAAAATATATATCTACTGTAACTGGTAATATTGTATATATTTTACGTTTCTATATCTTAAGCCAAGCTCAAATGTGAAATGTTAGTTTCTGTATGTGCATTATCTTCTCAATTAGTAACATATTAAGGATTATTTTTCATTTTATATTGGTGTTACGGACCAACTCTCATTTAACCAACATGTGCTCTGGGTGCGGTAAGTGCTGCCATCTGCAATGTCGCTGTAAACGCAATTCTCGCGGCACAGAGCAGGCAGTATATAGAGATTGAGATGGCGGTGATTCCTAGTTAGCTTTTTAAAAAATACCTTCATGTTTTACGCTAGGTCGCAGCAGCTGTACCCCTCTCGCGATGACGACAGCACACGAGGCGTGTTCGCTGCGCGTGGCTGAAGGAACCCGGTCGATGGCAGTTCGGCAATCGGCTCAGTCCCCGCCGTGTGCGGGTACGGTTGGGTGATGTGAACGTGTGCTATGTCAGTTAGACCAAGACTTTGTGATATCCAGTGGCTTATCTTTCTTTAACAAGTACTTTTTGATCAATACTTTTTTTTTTACAGTTCGTGGAAAATAATTTATGGAGTGGGTAGTGTCGATTTTATAAATATGGTAATAAATAGCTAGACATATTTACCAGTTCATTCGATTTAGCGTTATGGGTAGAATACTTCGGAAAGATATTCTTAAAATATTTCTGCTGGTGTATCATACGGAAACAAACTCTGTTACCGATAAAGTCGCATATATGCATTTTGTGTTATCAGTATTACTCGCCTTACGATTAGCTTTAAGATAATACAGCTGTATCAAATGGAGATGTGCGAATTCCTAAACTGTCGTTTGAAATCGGTGTGAACAGATTGCCTGTTTGGTTGATTATCGTATTGTTTGTCGACTCGTTTCATCGGAAGGCTCGTATATTTCTGAAAAATCATGAAACCGAATAGCAAAGTTAAGAAAACTTGTGCTAAAAGGGTTGCAGAACTACTACAAACTATTTATGTTTGTAAGTTAACAATATGTAGGTTGATATTAGGGCCTCCTATAATTGACACTTCAACAGAGATACGGCAATATTTAAGTACGCGAAGTTGTTGACTGCGACGTCTATTGCCTCTAAATTAACAAGTAAGCGGTTATCACACGCTTTTATAGAATCATGTAAAGTGTCAGTTTAAAGACAGGTTTAGTAAAACTCGAAGACCCTACTTGAAGATTTGCCATTTCATATAAATTAATTAGTACGTTTATTTAATTTTCTATGCTACACCTTATTTGATATTTGGTCATATGTTAAAATTCAAATTATGTCTCAAGGTGTTTATTGTATGACTGCCAATGATACGTACTTGACATTCCCCTACTAATTATCACCAAATATTTTATAATACAACAAGAAAAAGCCAGATCTCAGTTTACATCCCATTTTCAAATACCGTATTGATACTTACATGTTTTGTATTTTCTTCCAAGAAACCATATTTTAATGGAATTTTAAGATTTATTTTAACTTATCCTTTGTTTCTACTCATTGCAACCGAACTCGATAGCTGCAGTCGCTTAAGTGCGGCCAGTATCCAGTATTCGGGAGATAGTAGGTTCGAACCCCACTGTCGGCAGCCCTGAATATGGTTTTCCGTGGTTTCCCATTTTCACACCAGGCAAATGCTGGGGCTGTACCTTAATTAAGGCCACGGCCGCTTCCTTCCCGCTCCTAGACCTCTCCTGTCCCATCGGCGACGTAAAGCAACTAGTAGCTACTTATTGCAGAAAGAACAATGTCAGTCTCTTGTTATCATGTAGGCCTACTTCGTTCATTGTTCCTAACGTTATTTGGGTGAGTTGTAATGCTATATTACTCAAGTGTCGATCCGTCTTCTGTATGTACGAACCGGTGTATTTTCCTAAGCGGCCGTGTATCGTTTGTCACTATTCCCCTAGCTGAGTCTGCAATTACTTTCACTTGTCAGTCTCCTCATTTTCACCTTTTCTGACTGGCCTATCATAGTCGATTCTTGTTCTTTCCCGACCCCAAAGGAGGTTTGCGAGGTCTAGGATGTTTTTCATTTTCTCACCCTTCGTGAACCTTCCCTTCTTTTGCCGATACCTTCATGTATCAAAGTGTCGCGCCCCTTCCATTTTCACTCTAATTAGTGTTAAGAGAGGATAGTTACCCAGTTGTACTTCTTAAAATACTGATCAGCACCATCATGACATACGAGACAGCTAATAAGTTCGTGCTTCACGTGACGTAATTCCTCACGTGTTGGGCACGTTGTTCCGCGAGCGTTCACTATTGATTTTCGTGTACTGTATGTTAAGTTCACTGGACTTGCATTAAAACAGCACGACTCTCTTCTGTTTGCATAACCTCACAAACAGTCTTTAGAATTATGGATTAAGTTATGGGCGGCGTAATTTTCGGGCATGAAGAAAGTTGGAATGCTTATGCCGGCAGTCACATTTTAACTTCCATTATGTACAGATTAACAGATGTTTCGTTAATTTCATTAATTTTTAGGTTGATATGTACAGAAACCTTAATTACCATTGTTGTGAGTATTTAAGAACTTAAAGGGAAATTCTTAAATGCCAAAACCCTACTTCTATTGTTAAGACGCAGTTGACTTGTGCATTATTTTTCTGTCACCACCACAAATTCGGGAGAGGTTGGGTGATGTTTCAGTACATTAAAAAGTACACAGAACAAGTTTTCACCACAATAATACATATTCAGTAGGCTAGAGTAAACTATTAATTCCATAAAATACAGTAGAGACAATACGCGTCACTTCCGGATTTAGCCTTGTTAAAATGGGAGACAAGTCGCAAGTGGCGCTCCTAGTGGCCTGACCTGAAAATTTGCGCTAAATTCAAATATCAATGGAAATGTATATACGGAAATAGATAAAAAATTTCGTCTAGAAAGAAAGTGTTACCAAGATATTAACTTCAAAGTTGCTAAAGCAATTCTGGATAAATGAATGAAGAATTATTTAACAGGTTATTATTTAAAGACTGAAATGGACTGCTGTGAAAGGGCTTGATCTTTCATTTATGCATTACTTTTTTAGCTTTAGAATTCCTGCCTGAACGTTCACGGCTAGATTTTTCTTTTTTCTCATTTAAAAGCATTGTATCATATTGAAACATTTGTCAACAAAAATATCGGCACATTCCTTACACACAGGATTCAATGAATTTACATTTAAGAGCTGGACAATTTTCCTGTTAACTTGAAGCCTGCTAACAGAAATAAAATCTATAAATTTAGCCTCAAAAACATTCAAACTTTCCCTATAAGCAATACTTCCGGGGTTGCTTTCGTACGTGACCGGTAATTAATTCACACCCGAGAAACAGCGAGGCATCGCCAATGTTCTGAACATTAGAAGGTTGTTTTTCGGTTCACGTCATACTAGCTCCCAGCACCACTGTAAGCAATACTTGCCATAATGCCATTACATTAGGGCAAAGCAGATTTGCATCATCATATTGTTTCAACAAAATATGTCCATTTCTTAAATCACCCATATTTTCTTCAGTGCTTGACAACGCATTACGGCATTCCAAATGGGGTAACTTGGAACACAACCAGCCACACTCATATGCATATATATTTTCCTGAATTAAATCAAACCCACAGATCACACCTACAACACCACATCGGTATTGAAGGTTAACTGCTGCACTATACAATAAAATATGCGTATTATATTTTAAGCCACTTAAAATATGGGTCGAGCAGGTCAGAAGATTATGAAGTACTATAAAAATCTCTTTGTCACTGTAAGAATATATTATATGCTAACACAATACAGTATTACTTACATTTTCTTGTCACGAGGGATACGGAAGATAGACCGCGCATTCTTCTCTACTTCATAGTTACTGCAACCAAACACAGCACATACCTTTCCCCTCATGTTGAGAGAAGATGTCAAGGAATGACACACGCTCCTATTTAATTATGTCAACTCACTGGAAACGCATAAATAACACCAAAAACTTCACACACAAATACACATGCTCTTATGACAGAATCAGTAGTTCTCAGGTCAATCCGGTAGAGAGAGCTCTAATAGCTGTCCCTCGATATCTCGCTCATTGTCGCGTATTATCTCTACTGTATTTGATTCCATGTGATATACTGTGGAACCTCGATATCTCGAATCATCTCGGGAGCTTAATTTTATTTCAAGTTATCGAAATTTCGGCATAGTGAGAATGCCGTTTTTGAGCATGTATACCACGTAATTGAATCATTTGCATCTACGGGCTTATACTGAATACATTATTTTTAACAGTATTTAAAAATATACAAACTAACTCTATTTTACGACATCACTTTAATTATAAACCTCATTACAGTAACTTTTTAGAAGACAGGATACAGTACATGCAGTAGGCTAGTGAAACAAAAAAAACATACCTCGGTTAACACCTTTGTAAAAAATCCTCTAGTCTCTTCTGTTTGTTACTGTTAATCTTTCCTCCGTTCATGTTGAAACTTCCCGTCGATACCAAGTACCCGAGATTCGTAAATGGAGCTTGTCATCTGAGACTTCGGGGGTTGCTTTCGTACGTGACCGGTAATTAATTCACACCCGAGAAACAGCGAGGCATCGCCAATTTTCTGAACATTAGAAGGTGTTTTTCGGTTCATGTCATATTAGCTCCCAGCACCACTGTAACCCTTTCTTTGCTTGTTAACTGTCCCTCATAAACCACAAATGGCGTATTGCACAGTTAATGTTGCACAAAATTCGAGTCATAGTTTTTTTGCTTAAAGGGAGGAAATGTTTGCTTCGAGAAATCGATAAATTCGTCTAACTGAATTTCGAGCAATAGAGAAATAAACACACGTGAAGAATAGGACAAACGGTCGGGAAATTTAAGTTATTTCGAAAAACTGAAAATTTGAGTAATGGAGGTTCGAGATATGAAGGTTCGACTGTATCAGTCACTCATCATTTATCTGCAGTTAGAGCTGTCGCCCACGTGGCGGATTCCCCATGAGTTGATTACCTAGTCTTTCCTTAAATGATTTCAAAGATCTTGGAAATTTATTGAACATTTTCCTTGATAAATTATTCCAATCCTGAATGTTCACCCCAATGTTTCCTCTTGAATTCCAACTTCATCTTCATATTATGATATTTTCTACCTTTAAGAGCTCCACTCAAGCTTATTCGTCTACAAATATCATTCCACGCCATATTGTATCTCTACTGACAGCTTGGAACATGCTGCTTAGTCGAGTAGCTCATCTTCTTACTCCCAAGTCTTCCCAGCCCAAAGTTTGCAATAGTTTTGCGACACTACTCTTTTGTCAGAAATCTCCCAGAACAAATCTTGCTTGAGACTTACACTTCCTATCCTTACTACACCCCTGAATATCACCATAACCATATGAAGAGGTCTGGATAGTTCTGCCTTTTGTAAGTCCTCACATATACACTCTCCGTGTTCATTAATGATTTTTGCAATGTCCTTCCTGAAACCTGTTTCTGCCTTGAAATACCTATGCATACCCTTCCATTTTTCCTATAAATTCAAATTAGTACCAAGTATGTTTGCCATCAAGTTATTCTTAGCTGCCTTTGCTTTGCTAAACGCAATTTCCTATAAAGTTCCTGCAATCTCTCCTTGCTTCTGCAACGATTCCCAACTCTTTCTTTCTCACCTGCATCTCTTTCTTAATCAGTTTATTTTTCTGGAATAATATAGTATCTCTCTTCCCACTCCTTACCTCCTTTAAAAGTATAGGTCAGTTTTCACACTCCTCAACAATTGCTTTAAACCCAACCCATAGGCTATTTGCATTTTTATTTACCATTTTCCACTGATCATAATGTCTCTTTTTAAATTCCCCCATGCCTTTTTACTTTATCAACTATATACTGCCTAAAATCCTATTTTTGAAACCTTCCCTTCTATCACTTTTTTTATTACAACAGAAAAGCAGCTTTATGATCACTTACACAGTACCATCGATCACTTCTGTATAGAGCTTATCCGGTTTTATAAGCAACCCATCTAGAATACTTTTTTCCCTCCAGTTGGTGTCATCACTTTCTGATTCAGCTGTCCTTCCCAGAATAACGTATTTACCATTTGTTTTCATGCTTTCTGTCATTTGCATTACCTTCCCACTTAACCTTTGGTAAATTGAGATCACCCACTACTGTGATGTTCTTTTCTGTGTCTTTCCCCACATAGCTGATTATCTTACCAAATAATTCTGCATCAGTATCGGTACAACCCTTTCCAGGTTTGTACACCCCCAAAAAGCATCAAATTGTGTATTACTCTAGAAATGAGCCTTACACTTGAAATTTCAGGTTTTGATCCTTAACTTTTGCATAGCTTACAAATTCTTCTTTCCCCAGCATGAAAACTCTCCTTTGTACCATTCTTATCCTGTCTCTTTGTTAAACACTCTAGTTCTGTGGGAAAATTCCTGCATCCATAATATCACTTCTCAGTCGTGATTGAACAATATCTGGTAAATAAGGTCTCTTTTAGCTATGAGCTTGCATTTGGGAGATGGTGGGTTCAAATCCCACCGTTGGCAGCCCTGAAGATGATTTTCCATGGTTTCCTATTTTCACACTAGTCAAATGCTGTGGCTGTACCATAGTTAAGGCCATGACCGCTACCTTCTCAGTTCTATCCTTTTCCCTTCTGTGTGTCAGCAGAAACCTTCATTGTGTCAGTGCTACGTTAAACCACTAGCAAAAAAAGATTATTTATTAAATGAATTAATTCTGTTCCTTCCTTTAATTTATGAATATCGTTGTAGAATTTCACATTGGCATTAACTCACCTTTGGTTTAAAAGAAGATTCCACCTTCCAGTACCTACTTTCATTTATTGGAAGGTGCAATCTTCTTTTAAACCAAAGTTATACTTTTACACTTTAACATTAACAACTTTGTTATCCTTATTTGACCTCCAGCTCTCTCGTCGCTACTCGCTAGTCCACCCCATTTCCCTGAATGTACCTCCTTGTTGAAACTCTTCTGGACGAACTCCTAACTTATGCGTACCATTGCACTTCATGTGAAGGCCAACTGAGCACAGATCCCTGTCTCATACCCACCCATTACGATCTGCAAATCTCGCTCACAATTTCCCAAATAGCTATTCCATAATCTCATTTAAATCACTGATCACCCTCCAGTCAGTATCCCTCCTGTACAGCATCCAGCTGATAACAACCGGGCGAGTTGGCCGTGCGCGTAGAGGCACGCGGCTGTGAGCTTGCATCCGGGAGATAGTAGGTTCGAATCCCACTATCGGCAGCCCTGAAGATGGTTTTCCGTGGTTTCCCATTTTCACACCAGGCAAATGCTGGGGCTGTACCTTAATTAAGGCCACGGCCGCTTCCTTCCAACTCCTAGGCCTTTCCTATCCCATCGTCGCCATAAGACCTATCTGTGTCGGTGCGACGCAAAGCCCCTAGCAACTGATAACAATCTCTGCTCCCTGAAACATCTCCTTTGCTGCCATAAACCAGATCCCATACATCCCAAGTGTGTTAGTACCTATTTCTGCTTGATTTATGTTGTTGATACCATCATGGAAAATCACCACCATCTCCTTATCCCCTTCCTTCCCTTCTACTTTCTTCAACATCTGCCTTAACCTGATTCCTGGATAACACTCTCTTCTGGTTCCCTTTCCTCCTCACATTTTACCCACATGCTTAACAATAGAGTGATTCATGACCAGAGCTTCAACCTCACCTACCTCAGTAGATCCCCTCCTTTCTTGGTCGCACTTAACTCTCTTACAGCTGCAGAACTTACTTCCCCCTTCCTTCTCTCTCTCTCTCCCTCCCTTATGACCCTTGTACCTCTTCCTATCCTCTACTCTTTCCATTTCCTTTTGCCTTGCCCGTCCTTTGTAACACTTCCCTGTTTCCCTTTTTCCCTCTGCTGTTCTATCTGCAGTGACTTGTGCCAGTTCCTCATCAGTACCTCTCGTAAACTTGCTCTCCGATGAGAACCCTTAGCTCTCATTCTCCTTCTGCTTAAAACATTAGCCCATCTGTCTTCTGCAACTTCTCTTCATCCTTCCCCTGCCTCCTGCCTATGTACCCATCCTATACATTGATTGAGGAAGATCTACCTTCATTCATGTGCTCTGCTAAAATCCTAATTATCTACCTCAAACTCACTATCTCTTCCTTCCTTGTTCACAGAAACGTGAAATAATATGAAAATATCGATAGAAATAAGTAGTGTATTATGTGAATAAAAATGTACATATCAGAGGAAAGAAATACACAAGGATTTCTCGACAGAAAGCAAGAAGATACTGAGAAATGCTACAGTACTACTTAGGCGTATCCTAGTTATAAGATAACAGGAGTAGCAGTCGAACTGAAGCATAATATTCTAACTGGAACGTCATGTTTGTAATATACAGTGTGATCGGAAACAACGTGAACCTGATATATGAGCATTAGAGGGTTGGTTGTCCGGCTCCATGGCTAAATGGTTAGCGTGTTGTTGGCCTTTGGCCACAGGGGTCCCGGGTTTGATTCCCGGCAGGGTCGGGAATTTTAACCAAAATTGGTTAATTCTCCTGGCACGGGGACTGGGTGTCTCTGTCGTCTTCATCATCATTTCATCCTCATCACGATGCGCAGGTCGCCTACGGGAGTCAAATCAAAAGACCTGCACCTGGCAAGCCGAAGTCCTCTGACACATCCCGGCACTAAAAGCCATACGCCATTTCATTTCAGAGGGTTGGTTATGCGGATAAATAATATAAAATAAGTAATTCGATACCTCGCACCGTTGTCATTTTATCAGCTGCTGAAATTAACCTATCAGATTGCTTCGCGGACGAATTCAAACGGGCCTTGCGCGGCATTGTTTCTAATAGGGAGCTAAGATTCTTCTCTGCTCCCTGGTTTCTAAATCTGCAGGGCCGATGACCTTAGATGTTAGGCCCCTTTAAGCAACAAGCAAGCTCATCTAAATCTGCGCGTGGTTTAAGTCATGCTGAGAAATCAGCATCCAACACAATCACACCGTTGGTTTCAGCCATTGTCACCGTAGCTTTGCGCGATCGTTTCATCTAGGAGGTCTCCTCCCCTGGCGAAGTTTTATTCTTCGACTGGTGTTCTTAAGCCACGTACAAATTCAAATTGGCTCGTAAAACCCGTTTGAATTCGCTTGATAATTCGATAATTTCGCAGCCATCTCCGAGCTGTCCTTTCTGAATTGTGGTAACTCATAGCTGCTTCGGATGCCGAAAAACCATGTTCATTCACAGCCCATATTACACTTTCGTTCGTTCCATTACCACTTTGTGGAACCATATCAAGCAATCAGTCTCGAGCAGAAATGGTGTCTTTAGTTACCGGCATATCATAGTGTGTTAGTCTCTATCTAGGTTTTAAAATAACGGGAAAGTATTCACAAATATAAATTTCAGAATTAAAGCTTAATAATATATTAAATACATTTAGTCTTGTTAATTATTATATTGTTTGCAGACATGAATTCCAAAGTTATAAAAGAAAATATTGTTCATAATCTCGACCTCAGAGCCGTAATGTTGTTTATAAGATCTGCATTGAAAGTAACTGTCTCCACAAAATAATTTCTTAATTATTGCTTTGGTTTTAAGTTAAACAATATTGCCGTGGCTACAGCTGCTACTGAAAATGAAAACCCACAGCCTGTTTCTAGTATTTTTTTCCTAGCGGCGAGGATAAGAATTGTGCCGGCTGCCGAAGCCTGTCGCTTTCCCCTAGGGCAATGGTTAATGACTGACAGATGAAAAAAATGATGTTGGAGAGTGTTGCTAGAATGAAAGATGACAGGGAATGCCCGGAGAAAAACCTGTCCTTCCTCTGCTTTGTCCAGCACAAATCTCACATGGAGCGACCGAGATTTGAAGCATGGAACCCAGCGGTTAGAGGCCGGCGCGCTGCTACCTAAGCCACGGAGGCTCTGCAGTTGCTACAACTACAAAATAATATAATTATAATAAATGAAAATATTTAATAATAATGTTATTTGCTTTACGTCCCACTAACTACTTTTACGGTTTTCGGAGACGCTGAGGTGCCGGAATTTAGTCCTGCAGGAGTTCTTTCACGTGCCAGTAAATCTACCGACACGAGGCTGACGTATTTGAGCACCTTCAGATACCACCGGACTGAGCCAGGATCGAACCTGCCAAGTTGGGGTCAGAAGGCCAGCGCCTCAACCATCTGAACCACTCAGCCCGGCTAAAAATATTTATATAGCATTTATTAAATAATTAGAATATAATCTAAATGAAAGTTAAGTTGAAGTAATTATGCAAATGAATTTAGTCAGTACGTAGTAAATCCCGTATAACTTAGTTGGAAGAACGTCCGAATTTAGAAGACAACGTCTCGGATTCAAATCCATTGAATTCAGAAGCAATCCCACTATGCCTGCGTGCAAGGGCGCGAGGTCATCCGTACAGAACCTCACACATTTTCCTAACCGTATCCATTTGTCTCTTATGTAACTATAGAGAGAATGAAATATTTCTTCTCCGGTTGTTCGGGTTGGTAAAATTCTACAAAACAAGATGATATCGTCATGTCTGTCGCCACAATGTGCATATCTAACGTAGGATATTAACTGTGCATCATCTGTAACATTAGTAGTTTCGTCTATTTGTAATGCATAATGCGGACTCATTTGAATTCTGTCGACTAACTGAAATTTCATGTTACCGGCCATATCTTTAATTCTTCGACCGATAGAATCATTTGAAAGAGAATTCAAATCGTTAACTTGTTGCCAAACATAGTTTTCACTGCACCTTTTATTGCTGGAAGAAGTAAATCCTCCCCGGTAGGAGGTTTCGCTGTCTTAGTTATGCGGGAACTTGAGTGCCTTGCTGTTAATCGAACCCATGGCCGAAACCTTACATTTCCCATTATTTAATGTTCCTTAAGTGTCACTGAAGAAGTTCGATAGGTTTATTTTTTTGCATCATAATGCTTTGTTTCTAAATGTCATCGGAGTTTTGCAGGTTTCATGCATTCGCTCGATAACACTTCATGGTATGTAAAAATAGAACACTGAGACAGGAATTTACAGTAATTACAACATAAGAAGAGAGAAGTAATTTGCTCGTGCAAAACGTACTCTACCTTAACTTCATAGTGACAGTCACTCACAGTCAACTGGGCGAGTGTTTGTCTCAAGACCCTGGGAGAGCGAGGGCTGGTTTCCGTATACACGTTGAGTTTCTTACTCTTAAGGCTGCGGTCAACTCAGACCCTCGTCGTCTTAATGATTCCCCAATATTAGAACTCTGTTTTGTCAAAATGCTTATACAGATAGCCACAAAAGTATCCGTCCACCTGCTGGTGTGAGAAACACTTTAGTAAAAGGGCATCCAGATACCTTCACGTAGCTCCGAAGATAGTATCTAGCAAAGTAACATTAAGGCGGAATATAATGGTATCATAATATATTATGTGAACCTCTGTTTCTGTTAATAATTCAGGAATGTACGAACGTAGCGTAATAAGCGGTAAAACTGTTTTCTGTGATGTCTGAGATCATAACATGGGGAAACATGAGTCGGGGTTCTTGCGAGCAGTACATGCTGAAGGTGCAATACGTAGATATTGCATTCAGAGCTAGAACGGGTAAGGCAAAGGAAAACACTCGTTGAACGGGAGCGAATTGTCGAATCCCATGAAGGACATTTGCAACGGCAAATTGCTGAGAAGACAAGAATACCACGATGAACAGTAGAATGTATTATTCACAGGTTCAAAACCACTTCGACTGTGATAAATAAATCGAGAACGGGACGCTCTAAGAAGCTCACACAACGTGAAGAGAGACAGCCTATGCACCGTGGTTCAAAAATCAGCTTGTTTCTGGTCCTGTATTGTGAGCAGATGTAAATTGTGAAGTGGGGCGAACATCAGTATTGACACTGTAAGACGAGTGTTACACAGAGCTGCTATGAAAGACCGTATAAGCAAAAATAAACCCGGGATAAGTAAGGTAAACAGACAGAAAAGGTTGGAGTTTGCAAAACAATATGTAATCAAGCCACTTACATCCAGGAAATGATAGTTGTTTACAGATAAATGTAAATTCACCTTGTTTGATACGTCCGCAAAGCGTCGTGTCTGGAGGAAGAAGAACGAGGAAATCCAGAGTAAAAACATTCAGTCTACAATTAAACATATTGGGGGATCAATCATGATACGGGGGTGTATGTCGGAGGCTGGTGTAAGCAACTTCTACATAATACATGGAACACTGGATAGGATGGTGTATTTAGTCATTTTAAGGCAGCATCTGAATCCCAGTGTAGAAAAATTAGGGTTTGCTGGTGACAACTATTTCCAACAAGATAATGACCGGAAACATTCTGCTTGATCGGTAAGCACTGGTTGCCTTACAATACATCTTATGTGCAGCAAACACTGATCCAGTCTCCAGATTTAAACTCCATAGGGCATTTATGGGCGGAACTAAAACAGAGACTTCGGAAAAAGTAAGGAAAGCTGGAAGCCAACATTTCTTGAAGAGTGGCAGAAGACAGGCCCAGAAATCATGGAAAAACTAGTCCAGTCCATGACGAAGACGTTTCAAGCTGTCATTGCTGCCAAAGAAAATTCGACTGGACCCTGGAGATTTATTTGTTCTGTGAGTCAAGTGCTTGTAAAAGTACAAGTGGAATACTTTTGCTACACTACTTGTCGGAACAGACAGCCACAGAACCCACTATTTTTAAACTTATTCGGTTATTATTTGATGTTCTCAATAAAAGGTAACTAAGTATTACAACACGAATTCCCTTACTACCTTTCCTCTACTGACCGTTAAATCCGTTCATACTAAGGAGTGGACGGATACTTTAGCAACTATCTGTATGCAGTGAATGGATTTTAGGAAGAACTAAAGTGTAAAATAATAAATAAAAAAACCCGTGGAAAATCATGACAATTTTTTGTTTGTTTGTTTTGGAACAAGAAACTCGTGTCATTCTGAAAACCACTCACATGATTAGTTCAACATCCGAGAGTTACCAAATCGACAATCGGAAGAATGGCAGAAATATAAAACGGATGCATGGTGAGTCTTGTATTAAATGTTAGACTACTATATGCTGTATTAAAATACGAATAGTATTTATTTTTAATTTACAATAATTGTGTATTGATTCTGTGATTATTACGAGATGATAGGTTCGAATCCCACGTTTGGCAACCCTGAAGATGGTTTTCCGCGGTTTCCTATTTTCACATCAGGTTGGGCTGTACCTTAATTAAGGTCACGGTCGCTACCTTTCCAATCCTAGCCCTTTACCATCTTTCCGGTGCCGAAAACCTTTTATGTGTTGGTGCGGCATTAAACCACTAGCAAAACAAAGCAAAGACCGTAGAAATTACACCCAAGTGCAAACACACTACATCCTTTCCCAGCTTAGAAATGGGACAGGGGAAAAAAAATCAATGCGCAGCTGGCAGTCCAGGCGACGTTGGCTCTGTCAACAAATGCCTAAGCTAGTGCAGTAACTCCATGTACTTCCAGTACTGTGTCATCTCATTATTATTATTCTTTGCTCGGTCTTCCTTCTTCATTCGTTGTTATGAGAGGCTGATGTTGATAATTTTAATAGACGAATAAGCTTGAGTCGAGCCTTTAAAAACAGGAAAACCGAGCGAATGGCTGCCCGGTTTGGTTCAAGTAGCTGTCGGCTTTCATCCGGGAGATGATGGGTTCGAACCCCATTGTCGGCAGCCCTGAAGATGGTTTTCGAAGGTTTTCCATCTGCACACCAGACAGTGCTGGGGCTGTACCGTAATGAAGGCCACGGTCGAATCCTTACCACTCTTAGACCTTTCCTGTCCCATCGTCGCCATAAGACTTACTTTTGTCGGTGCGCGTAAAGCAAATTGGAAAATAAAAAAAAAGGCAGATAAATTTGGAATTCAAGAGGACAAACTGGGGCAAATGTTCATTTATATGACGAGGAACAAGAGATTGGAGTAATTTGTCAAGGGAAATGTTCGATACATTTCCAAGTTTTTGAAAACATTTATGAAAAGGCTTGGTAAACAATTGATAGGGAATGTGCCAGCTGGCCGACAGCATCATGAATCATGCGTTCATGAATGCATTAGTCATCCCTGTCCCTAAAAAATTGAAGTCATCTCCAAAAGATGTGTTGCTAGTCACTGCACCTGTAGAATGTTCTGAACGTATGGCTTCGCTGTCCGTATTCCTTTGATTACTAACAGCGAGGACGAGGAATCATAGACGATGGCTTTTCTCATGTTGACGCTATCAGTTCTCGTAGGACATAACGCCGTAATGAACTACGGAGCCGTGCACTGATCAATGCCCTGCGTTCATGCATACAATAGTCATCCATACCCCCAACAACAGCGGGATTTATTTCCAAACGATGGATTGCTAGTTCGCAACCATTCTTACCGCCTGCTCACACTACCATTACAAAGAGAAGTCGCCAACGACGAGATGTCAAAAGCATATAGTGGAGAGAGTGTCAGTAACACAAGTCTTATTTTGCAGCTCGAATTGGAGATATCTGGTGACGTGATAATACCGCTCCTGTAAAAATCTTTAACAGTAGCTGAGACGCTGCTTAATTTACGTCATTCAGCCAGTCAGACGATCCTCTCGCATGTTACAGATTTGCGAAAACGTATTGTAATAATTTTAAGATTTGGTATAAAAGCCTGTTTTATCAATGAAGTATTCATTCCGTTGGAAACGAATTACATTTTTAGTATTTACTCGTAGTATGCATGCTCGTGACTTAATGACGGATTCTGTGTGTTTTAGCATGCTTTCTTCAAACTTGTAGGTTAAGTAGTAAGGTACTTGTGTTTACAAGACGAAACTAGAAAGTTATATTTGGTCAGTTATTCTAGTTACTTTCCGCCGCATGTGCTTTCTCTCATATTTTCATTGCCCCTAACACTTGTACGGCCTTCTAAGCAGCAGCTTGAAATTCTCCCATTTGTTCAAAATGTATCGTCCCGGCATTCTGGGAACTACTCAGTATGCCATTTGTAGCTCTGCATGTGACAAAATCTCTAGTCTCGAATCTCGACATGTCGGTCAATAATATACGGAATGGCTCCTGCAGAATCCGCGTACCGTATTAAAAATACCCGTTGCTTACTTTTATGGTTGTTCTTCAGATTACTTTCCATGTATTGATTCTTACGGCCACGCTTTCAGAATGGGTAAAATTGCCGAGAGAGATTAGACATTCGATGAAAAGTAGGATTTCATTACTAGTCATTAATAGTCTGGGGTGATAAGAGCTGTTGTAATTAATCTGCAATATATTTGTCTGTTTTTGAGGGGCGTATAGCCAAATGGCTTAGTGACTAACTTCTCACATTGCTTCCACCTACTTGTGCCAGGCTCCTCACTTTCGTCTATCCTATCCGACCTCTCTTGGTCAACTCTTGTTCTTTTCCGACCCCGACGGTATTAGAGCATTCGAGGCCTAGGGAGTCTCTCATTTTCACGCCGATCGTGGCCCTTGTCTTTCTTTGGCCGATAGGCCTACCTTCAATTTTCGAAGTGTCAGATCCGTTCCATTTGTTCTCTCTGGTTAGTGTTATATAAAAGATGATTGCCCAGTTGTACTTCCTCTTAAAACAATTATCACCGCCACCACCACTCTCGCCAAGGCGCCAGCTGCCGGAGTCCCAGCGTTTGCTCATGTCATTTTTGAAATGAAAAGTGTCGCCCTAGTGGTTCAAATTCGACGTAAAACTGTAGATTCCTTGCATATGATTGTATCAGGAGTCATACAAAACTACAACCTTGCTTATCATTTTTTTTAGTACAAAGATAAAATCTCCAGAAAACAGGTAGTATGTAAATCTTACACATACTGATATTCTGCTTATTATTTAATTTAACCTTGCATCTGTATCATGTTATCGACCCTGTTTTATATTGCTATACATTCTTGATTCTTAAATAATGCGCGCTATTCATGAAAAACACAAAGATGTGAAGGGACGAGATAAGATATCACGTGCACAGGAATTTTGAAATTCGTTGGAGACGTTACATTTCTTATCCTGGCCGAGCTCGATAGCTGCAGTCGCTTAAGTGCGGCCAGTATCTAGTATTCGGTAGATCGTGGGTTCGAGCCCCACTGTCGGCAGCCCTGAGGATGGTTTTCCGTGGTTTCCCATTTTCACACCAGGCAAATGCTGGAGTTGTACCTTAATTAAGGCCACGACCGCTTCCTTCCCAGTCCTAGCCCTTTCTTGTCCCATCGTCGCCACAAGACCTATCTGTGTCGGTGCGATGTAAAGCCAATAGCAAAGCAAAAAAATTCTTATCCTGGAAGATCTTTTTATTATTTTGTTACTATAATCGATGTCTTCCATGACCATGCAAGACAACGGATAGGAGTTGCACCAATTTCGGACAAGATGCGAGAAGCTCGCGTCGGATGGTATGGACATATCATGAGAAGAGATGATCGATCAGTTACAAAGACAGCTATTCAGTATTACCCAGGAGGAAATCGACCAAGCGGCCCTCCAAAGAAACGGTAGCTTGATCATCTGAAGGAAGACATGAAGATCGTGGATGTCAAACCTGATGATGCCCTTAACATGTTCAAATTGAGAGAGGTGTGCAAAGTAGCGGACCCTGCACTGCCGCTGGAAAAGCGTTAGGAAGAAGAATCGATATCTTCTATACCGAGGGTGAAACATTGTATATTTGACTGTCCATAACGACGAAATTCTTAGATTATGTTACATATTGTAAGTTTCCTTTCTCGGGTGGGTTAAGGAGCGTCTAGACTGGGAATGTTTTACGATTCACGATATGCGGTGGACCTGATTGTTGCACCAGGATTATAAAGAGGGTAAGAGCTGTTTGAAATGTCGACATTGAAACATTGAAGTTCTGCTTTTCTCACTGCAACCTGCATACGGACACACTAAACAGGTACCGGGCGAGTTAGCCTTGTGGTTAGGGCGCGCAGCTGTGAGCTTATATCCTGGAGATAGTGGGTTCGAACCCCACTGTCGGCAGCCCTGAAGATGGTATTCCGTGGTTTCCCATTTTCACACCAGGCAAATGTTGGAGCTGTACCTTAATTATGACCACGGCCGCTTCTTTCCCACTCCTAGCCCTTTCCTATCCCATCGTCGCCATAAGACCTATCTGTGTCGGTGCGACGTAAAGCAACTAGGAAAAAAAACTAAACGGGTATGTCCGTGGTGAGATAAGAACGATGCTCTTTGCTGCAAGCCAATGTCAGCCTTGAGAACAGCGTCTGACGGAGTTTGCATTGTTATTGTTCTCATCCTTATCATCTTTCCTTTCTTTATCTGGAAAATATTGGGATTATGACGTGGAAACCGTAGACGTTTTTGTACTAACAATGAAGGCTCCAGATATAACATTCTTAGTGAACTAGCGTGAATAATTGGCGGTTTTAATTACTGGGAATATGCCATGTTTTGTTTTTCACAGCGTAAAGAAAGTGTATACTTTTAGAACATTGACTTGAGAAGTTAAGAGTTCACTGACAGTAGTAGCTCAAGGTTGAAGTGAGATGTGTTCCATCTATTGCTAGTGCTGGTTCGAATCTTCGTAGTTATTACCTGTCACACTAAGGTAGATATTTTGTCGCGACACTCAGTCCTCGATTATGAGGCTGTATTTTGTGTGTAGCAAGTGCTATGCTTTTTATTCACATGCCACAAACACATCTTCGTACATTGCCGATCCGTTACCGGATGTTGGCGGTGTGCATGACAATTTTATTTTTGTTTGCTACACTTCGAAATAGTTCTGTGGATGAAATGTTGAATCAAGTCTCCAAATTTTTCCGCCAGGTCATCCGAGATCTTCCGCGCTCACGGCTGCCAACTACTTTCCCTTCGAATATTAACTGAAAGGGTCCAAACCTCTCAGGACGTCTCATGAAAGAAGTTGGGATCGAACCGAAAGATATCGGGAGTAAAAATGTGTCTGGAACTAAAGTTAACAAGTTAAAAGGGTTCCAAGAAAAACAGAGTCAAAAGTCCAGGGTCATCTAGTCGGAGGAAAGGAGGAGAAATCTCAGCGAAAGAATGAATACATTCTGGGTGGAAAAGAAAATACTAACCAGCAAACTAGATGATTCCCGCGGTCTACCGTTGCCCCGACTCGAAGAGAGGAACAATCTTCTTCTGCTAGTTTTTCCACACCCTGGTGAGGTCGCAGGTGCGAACTGTGCAGCGTATGCAGACTTCGCCCAGTTTTACGGCCTTCTTGACGCCAATCCAATATGGAGGGAGGTATTCACTATTGCGTGTTCGACGCGGCTACAGTTCCAGGCCCCCGGATATATTTTTTCTTTTCTTTACAGTTTTAACAATTTATATCCTTGCTGAGTCTCCGTATGATTCGTTATATGGTCTGTCCAGGGAATTTTAATATGTGTTAATATCTCTCATAAGTACATTAAACATAATCATAATACAGTACTTCGATATAAAAATAATGACGAAACCCTGAGACAGTGTTAATATATCTCATAAGTACATTAAACATAATCATAATACAGTACTTCGATATAAAAATAATGACGAAACCCTGAGACAATAAAAAATTCAAAGGAAGATTTCACAAAATAATGTCCAGATTGTCCAGCCACTGTACTGTATGGCCCAAGCCTCGCTTGTGAACTGACGAAGCACATTGTTCATGGCCGCTTCGAACACTGTTGAAAGCAAACCAAGTTTTCCATGGCAGATCAAAACCCGGCGAGATGTTTGTACATTAAATGAAGGTTCCATGCATGAGAAATGTTGTTGCACCAATCATTGCGCCATTCATTTGCAGTGCTGAAGTTGATCGAAAAGAGCTCTCGAGCTGTTTGAATCAGTGGGCACCTAGACTTCAGATGTTAAAATCCACCAGCTGTATCGCCGTGGAAGGAAAAGACTGGTTCATTACAATTTTTGAGTACTCTCGGACCAAGTTCTTCATTCTCCTTAGTCTAGGAGTTTCGGTGTGACGGAGTACAGACAGCCGGAAAAAGTCAGTGGTGACTTTTCAGGCCGGAATTAACCTTGACAAAGGGATTTCGTGCCTGTTCTATTAGATATTTGATTTCGACGGCTTGGTTCCAATCTGAATTCACACAGCTTCCTAAGTATTTAAACTTCTTCACTCTTTCAGTTTCTGTGCCATATAGAAATTTTTCTCGAAATGTTTTGTTGTTTTCTAATGACCTTTTTCTTTTCCACATTAATTTCTAAACCATACATTGTACTTCTGCTAGCTTATTCCATTAATTGTTGTAACCCTTCCAAGGAATCATCCAATACAACTATATCATTTGCGTATCTGATATTGAGACGATCACTGTTGATAAGAACACTCTGGTCCATATCGATCAAGGCTTCCTTGAAAATAAATTGAAGTGTACCGGAGACAAAACGCATCTTGTCGGACACCAGACGGGATGGCAATCTTTGTTGAGTTAACTCCTTCAACTCTTATATCAGCTACTAGCAAAATACCCGTGCTTCGCTACGGTATTATACTGAAATTTATAATTGAATGCTTAACGTTTTATATATAATCCTCCGAAATTCGCGATCTGACTCGTTTTCTGAGAGAATCCGCCAAAATTCGCGATCTGACTCGTTTTCTTAGTGATTACGGCAAAGTTCCTCACATTTTTCAATCTTCCTTTCCAGCAATCGATTTCGTACTTCCCGAGCTAGGTCCAGGTATTCCACGCGGTCAGTTGGGTCCCTAAATCTTTGCCATCTTTTCCTATAAGCATTTTTAGTATGGATCAAATCCTGAAGGAGATCCGGCGTGGTGTCGTCTTGGGTGACTTGGCGTTACTGAACCCACAGCCGGACTGTATTCGTAGTCATTACCAGGTCAGGACCCGTTTCCAATGCGGTCCGCACAATTTGACGACGGTCCAGAACATTATTATTATTATTATTATTATTATTATTATTATTATTATTATTATTATTAGATGTTATGGACCCCACAGCAAGATGCAAGACCGCTACTTAGCGGTAAATTACATCTGCTGCCATTGTCATTGTTGACAATGTGACCAGCACTATTGTCGCACGTAGGCAAGTGTGCGGGATTTCTGGCGATACGATTGACATACTTCCGTGCATTATTGACCTTATTATAGAGATGAACAATTATCGGTCAATCTCATTCCTATCGTTTATTTCAAATGTGTTTAAATTGTTATTTATATGCCAGGAGAGTCTACTGTAATCTAAGAACGTTCTCCGAAGGAAAAGATGGCTGTTGAAATCGAACCCAGGAAAGATTAAAAATGATCGGTTTATGATCATAATAAGTACATCGAAAATCTACAGCCTGTTTCCAGTCATTCGACAGGGTCAGGAATGGAATGAATAAAGCCCCATCTAGCGGCGACAGTACGAATTGTGCCGACTGCCGAAGCACTCCTCTGGGGCAATGATCGATGAATGACAAATGAAATGAAATATTGGACAGTGTTGTTGGAATGAATGGTGACAGGGAAAACCGGAGTACCCGGAGAAAAACCTGTCCCGCCTCCGTTTTGTCCAGCACGAATGTCACATGGAGTGTCCGGGATTTGAACCACGGAACCCAGCTGTGAGAGGCCGGCGCGCTGCCGCCTGAGCAACGGAGGCTCCTTATAAGTACATTATGAACAGTAAAATCAATTAGGCCCACCTCCTTTTACACCCCACCGCCGTTAAGTTTATTTACCCCCCACCCCCTCCCCGAAAAAATTAAAAGAAGGCGTGTTTCTTTATGTTTAAAGGAGATTCCAAACCCAAATGTTCACGTCTTTTACCTTCAGTTTTGAGATATAAGTATCCCCATAAAAATAATTCACTTTTTTTCACTTCCTTTCACACTCCTCCCCCCCCCCCCCAAAGTGAATTTTCCTGCAAAAAAATTACTTGTTTCTTTAATAGTAAAGTATCTTCTAAATACCAATTATCACGACTCTAACTTCTTCAGTTTTTGGTTTATGTGTCCTCGTGAAAGGAATTCGACTCCTTTTCACTCCCGCCCCGCAAGATGCCCCCCCCCCCCCAGAACGCGTTTTTCTTTGTTTTTAAAGGAAATCCAAATACCAATTTTCACGTCTGTAACAACTTTATTTTTATTAGATGTATGTATTCTCATACAATTAAGTCAATTAATTTTTTAATTCTTTCACACACACACACACACACACACACACACACACACACACACACACACACACACACACACACACACACACACACACACACACACACACACACACACACACACACCCTTTCATTGGATTTTCCGAAAATACGTGTTTCTTTACTTTTAAAGCAGATTCCAAATATCAAATTTCACGTCTGTAACATCATTTTTGAGATATCAGTAGCCCAATTAAAAGAAATCAACACCATTTTCAGTCACTTTTACCCCCCCCCCCCTCCACCCAAGTGGTATTTCCGAAAACTAAAAATACACGTTTCTTTATTTTTAATAGAGATAATAAAATACCATTTTTCACTTTGTAACATGTTAAGTATTTTGATATATACTGTAGAAATTCAAATTTTAAAATTTCACCCCTTTTTATTTCCCCTTATGGGGAGTTTCCAAACACAGATCACCTATATTTCTTTACATTTACAGGAAATTCCAAATACCCACTTTTTACGTCTGTAACATTTTACGTTTCTCAGATATTCTGTAGATATAGTCTTTCGAAAAATTCACCCCAATTTGTCACTCCTGTTTAACCGCCATTAATTGGATTTTCCAAAAACAAAAAATACGTGTTTCTTTGTTTTTAAAGGAGATCCCTTATACAAATTTTCTATTCTGTAATATCTTCAGTTTCTGAGAAATATGTATCCTCATTAAAGGCATTCAACCCTTTTACACCCCTCCTATTGGGATTTACAGGAAACAAAAAATACGTGTTCCTTTATTTTTAAAGGAGATTCTAAAACCAATTTTTACATCTGTAAACTTTTAAAGTTGTAAGATGTAGACACACTCATTTTAAAATGTCACCCCCCTTTTCACTCTCCATTAATTGGATTTTTCAAAAACAAAAAATACATGTTTCTTTATTTTTAAAGGAGATCCCAAACACCAATTTTCAGGTCTGTAATATCTTCAGGTTTTGAAATATAAGTAGCCTCATTAAAGGCATTCAACCCATTTTCACCCTTTTCCACCCCTCCTGTTGGGATTTTCCGAAAACAAAAAAATACGTGTTTATTTTTAATGAAGATTCATTTACCAATTTTTACATCTGTAAACTTTAAAAGTTTTAGGATATAGATGCACTCATTTTAAAAATTCACCCCCCTTTTCACCCTCCCATTAATTGGATTTTCCAAAAACAAAAAAATATGTGTTTCTTTATTTTTAAAAGAGATCAAAAGTACCAATTTTCAGGTCTGTAATATCTTCAGTTTCTGAGATATAAGTTCCGGTATCCTGATTAAAGGCATTCAACCCCTTTTTCACCGACTTTCACCCCTCATATTGGGATTTTCTGAAAACAAAAAAAATACGTGTTTCCTTATTTTTAAAGAAGATTCTAAATACCCATTTTTAAATCTCTAAACTTTTAAAGTTTTGATATATGGATACACTCATTTTAAAATTTCAACCCTCTTTTTACCCCCTTATCGAATGAATATCCAAAAATCCTCTCTTAGCGAGCACCTACATCTTAATATGAATCTATGCCCAAAATTTCATTTCTTTATGTCGAGTAGTTTTGGCTCGGCGATGATGAATCAGTCAGTCAGTCAGTCAGTCAGTCAGTCAGGACAAGTTATTTTATATACAGTATATAGATCATCAGTTCCAGTTTCTTAGAGGATGAGTAGAAATTTAGAATGTTGTGTAGTGTCGAAGGCCTTCTCATAATATATGGAGCAAGCACTACATCACAATTTACATATCAACATCTTTGATATATACAAAAAAATGGCTTCTCGGGTGCCAAGAGCATTCCCAAATGAATATTTAATTTTCCCGACCACAATGTGTTCAAAATATACTTTCAGTGTATTAGGCCGTGTTCAGTACGTATAGTACATATACAGAACAAAAATGACCAACCGGACACCAGTGGGATACGACCCCACAACCTGCAGCTTAGAACTTTTCCAGTGGCCGTGTAGTCAGTGTCGCGCAGCTATGAAATTGTATTCGGGAAATGGTGGATTCGAACCCAGCTGTCAGCAGCTCTGAAAATTGTTTTCCGTAGTTCCCATTCTCTCACCAGGAAAATGCTGGAGGGAGCTGTACTTCAATTAAGGCCACGACCTCTTCCGTCGTCTCCATAAGGCCTATCTGTGTCATTGTAAAGCAAATCGTAAATATATGTATAACCTTTTCAACATTACAACCGGGCGAGTTGGCCGTGCGGTTAGGGTTGCGCGGCTGTGAGCTTGCATCCGGGAGATAGTGGGTTCGAATCCCACTGTCGGCAGCCCTGAAGATGGTTTTCCGTGTTTTCCGATTTTCACACCAGCAAATGCTGGATCTGTACCTTAATTAAGGCCACGGCCGCTTCCTTACAACTCCTAGCCTTTTCCTATTCCATCGTCTCCATAAGACCTGTCTGTGTCGGTGCGACGTAAAGCAAAAAAAAAAAAAACACCAATAGAACAAATGATAACCTAGGCCACCATAGTTCAATGTTAAGAGCATCCGACGTGAAATCGGAAGGCGGTAGGTACGGATCCTGCTAGTGTTCGGTTGGCCATTTTTGTTCTGTACTTAAACATTAGAAATACATTGTATATTTAAGCTTTCATTCCGTAACTTGGAGGTGGGCCTCTTACAGGGTGACGTCCTCTCTCAGGCTAGAAAATGTGCTATGATTTGCGGTGCGGTGAAGGGCGAAGGGAAAGGAATCGACCATTGGAACTACCTGGGCATTTGCCTAAAAGTGAGAATAGGCAACCACGGAAAGTCATTCTCAGGACATCCGACGGTGGGGCTTGAACCCACTCATCTCCCAAATATAAAGTTGCACCATTGCGATCTGCTCGTTCCTTAACACGTTGAACGCTTATTTCGAGCATTGCTAAAGTCCAACAGGATGGCAGACACGAGTTACTCAGCCAACAATATATACGACTGTGTGTACTTTTGAAAAAGGTTTCTAACATGTGGAGTCTTATGGTGATACTAATGGTTCTGTCATCCATAAGTTTTAAAAGTTCCACCAGGACTCCATCGTGTCCTGGAACCTTTCCATCCTTGCCAATTTTTGTTGCTGTCATAACTTCTTCCTTGAGAATACTAGGGCCGGATTCTGAATTGATATCATCAACCCATGATGTCTATCTCAATCAAAAAGTTTTCTGTGACACATACGTAAACCCGCTTGATTCTGTAAATCTTGTAGCTTAAAACATGATCAAAACTCGACAACAGTCTTAAAAGTGCTATAGAAGCACGGACCAAGGGGTACCATTGCTTTCGTTCTAGAGAACAGTAAAAATAAAATACCTAATTTTAAAATGTAATGCTAGTAAATCACAGGGGTAGTTATTTTCCTTGAAACAATACAAGTCTTATTCAGTTTTCGAACAGTTCTGATCAAAAAGAACTGTCATATTCTGATACAGAAATTTGAAGCCAAAACATTCATAATAATTCTTTTCACAGTTTCTTGATAAACGGAAAATAATACTTTTAATAATCCATTGAAATACATCTATTTTAGTTTCGCAGCTTAAAATAATCGACTATTAGCCCAATGAAAATGAAAATAAACACGACCGGAAGGCTGTTGCCGGATAAGAGATTGAAAATTGCCCTCGAGTCAAACCGGACTAGTTAGATACTAGTCGTTAGCCCTTCACTAGAGAAACATTCGTGCCAATTTGCAAACCGCTGTTATTTGCCTCAGATGAGGTATCAGCATGAACATGCGGATAGGGCCTACAGTGAAACTCTGCGAAATCCAAGGTAGAGAAATTCCGCAAAATATCAGTATCAGGAACATGCGGGTATATCAATACAAATATCCTATAATGTTTGCGAAGTTTAAAATTAAATATGAGTTTCATGACATTGTTATTGTTTATAATGCAGTGATTTTGTTAAGAACAGATAATAATGAAAGGTACAGTGCCTCGTAAACCCCACTAGGATGGTATGATACCATATCAATCGTAATCCTCTCTGGCAGGTGCGTCATATTGGAAGCAATAAAACCATACTTGTAGCACGGGTTGCCTAACCTACAGCAAAGCCTGATAGCAGCGGCATTTGCTGTTTACTCCTACAGCATTTTCAGCGAAAAACACACATGACCAGTTTTCGACAAGGTGCTGCCAATAATAATAATAATAATAATAATAATAATAATAATAATAATAATAATAATAATAATAAGCCAATAATAATAATAATAATAAGCCAATAATAATAATAATAATAATAATAATAATAATAAGCCAATAATAATAATAATAATAATAATAATAATAATTGCTTTACGTCCCACTAACTACTTTTACGGTTTTCAGAGACGGCGAGACGCCGGAATTTAGCCCTGCAGGAGTTTTTACGTGCCAGTAAACCTACCAACATGAGGCTGACGTATTTGTGCACCTTCAAATACCACCGGACTGATTGTGAGCCAGGGTCGAATCTGCCAAGTTAGGGTCAGAAGGCCAGCGCCTCAACCGTCTGAGCCACTCAGCCCAGCGAAAGAACAACTAGTTATCTTCTTTTCCACGAGGACAGCTATGAGAATTAAAATAATTTACTCATTCGTTTTTTGTTTCATTTAATTATAATTGGTTTTTGCATACAGTGTTCAGCAATCTGTTGTGTATACTGTTCAGCTGTACCAAAACACAATTTTGTAGGTTGACGTTTATGTGCAAAATAAAGATTTATTTACAATTTAGAAAATACGCTGCTGACAAAAAATGTAGTCAAGTCTTTAGATGTTTCTAACCACATTGAATGAATGCATAGTGGCAACCCGTGCTACATGGATGGTTTTTAATTGTTTTGGATATGATGCATCCACTGGAGAGAGGTGATTTTATGCCAAACATGCTACCGGTTTATGAGGTACGTAGCGTATACCAAGGACGTTAGTCACTCGAATGTTTCTACTCGTTCTTAACAAAAATATAAATAACAAAAATATCAAGAAAATTGTCATATTTAGTTTTACATTTTGCAAACGTTATGGTATATTTGTACTGATGTCCCACGTGTGTTCCTGATATTTTGCGGATTTTTCCTACCTCGGGGTTTGCAGAGATACACTTAGGCCTTATCTGTACGTTCAAGCTGTCACGAATGTTTCTCTAAAGAAGGGGCTAACGACTGGTGTATGACTTGTCCGATTAGACTCAATGTCAGTTTTGATTATCTTACCCGGCTACAGCTTTTCATTCAGGACAATACAGGATTATTAAAACAGGAAGGTGCAAAAGTAAATATGATTTGTTCTATATTGAATTGACTGTTCTTCAGAGGTGTAATTTGTGTAGTTTACATGCTCACTGTCAGAGGGTTTTTTCTCTCTTCAGTTTAGTGCAAAACGGTGACCTCGCAGCAAGAGAAAGCTTCTGTGTGACAATTATTTGCACTAACGGGGGCTGTAGTACCAGTGCAAAGACACTTTGGAACGCAATTTAACAAGCGTTCACCGCACGGGAACTGCGTATCACGTTGGTTGCAACAGCTCCAATTCACTGAATGTTCATACCCCAGGAATGCTATCCCACTAGTACACTGGATCGGCCATGCCGGAAATCATCTTTGCCGATGCTGCTCTGGCCTCCGCGATAATCCGATTTGACATTCTGCTGTTTATTTTTGTGGGGATACGTCATGGATGCTTTGTATGATCTCCCTTACCACAACTGGACGACTCAAAGAACCACATGTCTGGTGCAATGGAACGGACACCCGTGGATATGTTAGGACGCGTCTAGGAAGAAATGGACTACCGTCTATACATCTGCCTTCGCAATAAACATGCGTTTCGAATTTCTCTTATTGTTGTCAGACAAAATGATGAACTGTCAAGCTAGGTGGCCAACGAAACCTCGACAGTCGTTGGAATAAAGGTATCAAACTTTGGTCCTGACATTTTACACTAATTTTGATTGTTAGGAAATGGAAGTGAATGATCATTCTTTCCGTTAGGGAAAAAATAATATCAGTGTAATAACAATAGATGTAATAACGAAAAATCATTTCATCCTCGTTTATAATTAATTGTTCTTAGTTCTTCCAGCAGCTTTTCTCAGTGGTTATTCCACACTGTCTTAAATAAAATGCTGTTACAACGCATCGTTTTTCAAGTCTCGATGCACTTAATCCATAACACGCTCTGCTATATAAACAACTACACATGTGTTCTTTTACTCACATTATCAGATGAAACTGATTACCAAGATTAACTAGCTCCTAATTGCAGCACGGATAACTCCATTTATTACGTATAAATGATACACCCCATTATCGAACAATTTTTCTTCTGTCCTGAATCTGCCACGGGAGCAAAGGCCTACAATAAAGTTTGGCACCAATTCCTATCCTCGGCCAGCGTATTAAGATCTATCCAGGATATCTTCTCCCTTTGTCTGATTTCCCTGGGGTTTCCTCGAATTAGTAGTCCAGTTTTCACTTTGTTGTAATTTAATTAATAATTCAGTCTCGAGGATTCAAATTGTCGACCCGAAGTCGTGTAATGCCTATGACGTTTATCTGATACGCTCTATTAGTGTTTCATTGGGGCTTTTAATATGATGTGCCAGCCATGGTCTTCCACCAAGCATAATTATTCTGATATCCACATTATACAGGGTGTTAGGTGTATACGTGCAGATATTTCTTGTAGCAATAGAGAACGATGTGACGAACAACTATATATCAAACTTTTAGTAATCCGCGGAAGTTATTTTCGAGAGCAAAGTGATATGATGTTTTTAGAATAGGTAGTATGCCTCGTTCTGCGAATGAATAGCTTTCCGTTGACAACAGGCAAGTCACGCGCCATCCGTACCAAACTGGTTCTACTGTAACAGCTGAACGCTACCTTTGTAATGGCACGAGATGTTACGTAATATACTTGCCAAACTGGTTTTATGTTTACGAGCAACTGAACTACGATAACAGCTGAAGGCTGCTACCGGTGTTCACCATGTTACGTTACATTCTCGCCAGACCGGTTTTGTTGTTAGTATTTAGTTTCCGTCAGACAACCCTAGTTATCGGTTTCGGACCCTGGAGCTGTATCGAATTGTCAGCGTTAATACTGGTTCATTTGCTGTTACGTCACTTAGGGGATTGGGATATCTGTGGTCGTCAGCTCCGTGGTCTAGTGAGTATGGAAATGACCTGAAAACCTATGTCTTTACGCCAACGAAAGCAAGCATGGGATTGAATTGAATTAGGCAAGCACAGCCAACGTTTTACTTCAAACGAATAATGGACATGTTATACAAATAAATAAATTAAACGTACCTACATTTCGTGCCTCCTGTCGGGCTGTGTGGCTCAGAAGGTTGAAGTGCTGGCCTTTTGACTCCAACCTCGCAGGTTCGAACTTGGCCCAGTCCGGTAGTTTTTGAATGTGCTCAAATACGTCACACTCGTGCCGGTAGATTTAGTGGCACGTAAATAGAACCCCTGCGGGACTAAATTCCGGCACCTCATCGTCTCCGAAAACCGTAAACGTAACGTACCATTATTATTATTATTATTATTATTATTATTATTATTATTATTATTATTGACTACTCGCCAATAATGTCTGCCTAGAAAATACTTCTCATCGTTTATAACTATGGATCTCGACAGTTGTATAATGTCCTAATTATGATGATTTTCAAAATTGGCTTTAAGTCACAACCGACACAGATAGGTCTTATGGCGACGATGGGACAGAAAAGGGGTAGAAGTGAGAAGGAAGCGTTCGTGACCTAAATGAGGTTCAGCTCCAGCATTTTCTGATGTGAAAATGGGAAACCACGGAGAACCATCTTCAGGGCTGTCGACAGTGGAGTTCGAACCCAGTATCTTCCCAATGAAAGTTCACAATTTCGCGCCCCTAACCGCACGACCAACGTATTTCAAGCTCTAATGCCGGGCTGAGTACCTCGGACGATAGACCGCTGGTATTCTGATCCCATCTTGGCAGGTTCGATGGAGGCTCAATTCGGGGGTATTTGAAGGTGCTGAAATACGCCAGTTTCGTGTCTAGATTTACTTGCATTAAAAAAAGTCCTGCGGTACAACATTCCAGCACCTCGGCATCTCCAAAACCCGCCAAAGTAGTTATTGGGACGTAAAAAATTACATTATTATTTCGTGCTTGCAAACGAAAAGCATATGTGTAATGGTAAAATAAAGCAAAATATAAGTGGCCAGTCTGACTTGCTCAGACGTTTAAAGCACTGGTTTCTTGTTTCCAACTTAGCAGGCTCGATCTGGGGTCCGTCCGGTGGCATTCGAAGGAGCTCGTCAGCCTCGTGTCGGTAGATTTACTGGCACGTAAAAATAACTCCTGCGGGACTAAATTACAGCGCCTCCAGAAACAGTATGAGTAGTTAGTGGGACGTAAAGCAAATAACATTACCGGTATTATTATTATTATTATTATTATTATTATTATTATTATTATTATTATTATTCAGTCTTATTATTATTGCTACTACTCATATTGAACTTCTTCTTATTACTCTTTTTTCTCGTTTGATTATTATTATTATTATTATTATTATTATTATTATTATTATTATTCACCTGTTCATACTTTCGTCTTATTCCTCTTTTTACTCTCCTTTTAAGTCGTATACTTGTTATTCATATTTGATGTTTTGTTATTAATATTATTATTTTTATATTATTATTTTTATTATTTAGTTTAGCTTCATGTGACACAATACTTCTTCCGTCTTTAATTCAACTTTTGTGTCGTGTGCCGGTATACTTCTATGTTTCTGTCCTGTGCTTCAAGACAGTGCTGCAAGATCTGTGTTTGTTTCCCCAGCCCGGGTGTGTTTCGTTTCTCATGTGACAGAGTTACATCTTACGTTCTGTTACATGTTTAAGTTCGGCCTTGTGATAGATCGCCTTTAATCTGCTCTGTAGCCTTTAAAAGTGTAGCATGGTCAATGACCTCAGTGCTTGTTTTGTTCACATATCTGGACTAAGAACTCGTCTCACTCGGCACAGCAAGTTCAAGGCCAACTACTTCTATCTGTTTGTTTGTTTATTTATTTACCCAGGTATGTATGTCAACATTGTACTATGTCAACATCGTACCACGAACATTTACTCAATAAACGGGGTGTTTGGGGGGGTCCCTGTCCTGGGTGGTGTGTTCTGCGGGCCTACTCTGGGGTCCGTGTTGTTGCTGCGGTTATCTCTCTGTGCGTTCAGGTATTTACTAATATGTTCAATTCAATTTATTGTATGTACAAGACATACGTCCAACTTGAATTATTTCATCCTCACAACTCTACTTCCTTACTCCATGGCCCAAGAGCTACACGTATAGCTGACGGCCCACCCACCCCTCTACGAGTGTGGGAATGAAATAACTAATTTGATTGAATTTTTTTCATATTTCAGTAGTGATGAATATAAAACAAGCATTTTTTGAATTTTTATACGTGTTAATGATGATGATGATTGCTGTTTTAAGGTCATCGGCCCTTAAAAACGCAAAGTGTCTTCTGTTTTAACTCGAGCTCGATAGCCGCAGTCACTTAAATGCGGCCAGTATCCAGTATTCGGGAGATAGTAGGTTCGAACCCCACTGTCGGCAGCCCTGAAAATGGTTTTCCGTGGTTTCCCATTTTCAAACCAGGCAAATGGTGGGGCTGTACCTTAATTAAGGCCACGGCCGCTTCCTTCCCACTCCTAGCCCTTTCCTGTCCCATCGTCGCCATAAGACGTATCTGTGTCGGTGCGACGTAAAGCAAGTAGCAAAAAAAAAAAAAAGAAAACAACATGCAGTGTAGGATTGAGCAACTGCCGAAATGCGTTCAAGGTCAATGTCTAGCGTTTTAACAAGCACGTCTTCCGCACTCGCGCACTGAAACTCTCGATTATAATTTTTGTTACCGGTACATAAGTTTCCCTGCTCGGATTTATGAGAATATCGACCTATCGAGACTCAAAATACTATAACGATACTGTACTGTACTCCCAAGCCATTACGTTGCACAAATGGCGTAACATCTGACATACCAAAGTAAAACTCGTAGCAATTGTTCAAAGTGATCACCCTGGGCTTCCCTGCAGGCTTCACTTCTCCGAATCCAGTTGCGACGCATTCGAGCCAAGACACCAGGGTTGTGTCCGACTCGTTGGCTGAACGGTCAGCGTACTGGCCTTCCGTTCAGAGGGTCCCGGGTTCGATTCCCGGCCGGGTCGGGGATTTTAACCTTAACTGGTTAATTCCAATGGCACGGGGGCTGAGTGTATGTGTTGTCTTCATCATTTCATCCTCATCACGACGCGCAGGTCGCCTACGAGAGTCAAATGGAAAGACCTGCACCTGGTGAGCCGAACTCGTCCTGGGATATCGCGGCACTAAAAGCCATACGACATTTCATTTCATTTCATTTCACCAGGGTTGTTCAGAATATCCTCTGCTGCTTAAACAATACGTTCACGGAAGTCGTCCGAAGTGGGTACTTCAGTTCGATATAGTTTGTGTTTCATGTTCCCCCAGACATTAAAGTCAATTGGAATAAGGTCTGGAGATCTGACTGGCCAATTGATAGTTCCTCATCGTCCTGTCCACCGTTGAGGAAATGTCTGCACCATCGTGTAAAATCCACGTGGTTCTGCGTAGTCGAAACGACACGTCCTCTGAAAGCTCAAGTAACGTACTGTATCTACAGGAGCAAGGTAACATTAATAAAAATATGATTAGTCCACGTAACCGACTTCCTACTACACCCATCCAGGTATTAATTCATAACCGGTGCTGGAAATTGCCTTCTCCTACTGAATGGGGATGTTCCACAGCCCATGAGTGGGATATAGTGGGTTCGAACTCCTCTGTCGGCCGCCCTAAAGACGGTTTTCCGTGGTTTGCCATGTTCACACCAGGCAAATGCTGGTGCTGTTCCTTAATTAAGGCCACGGTTGCTTCTTCACCATCAACTCGTAAGAAAATGGTAATCAGCTGTCAAAGACACTGCACCCGTTGAATATGGTCAGGATGCACTAGTTCTTCATGCAGTGTCCTACGTATGGTCCAAGTTGGTACACCAACGGCACGTGTTATACTACGCGTACGGCGCCCGGGATCATCGTTTACTATTGTTAGGATGCCCTGCTCCATGGCAAAACGGTTAGCGTGCTGGCCTTTGGTTACAGGGGTCCCGGGTTCGATTCCCGACAGGGTCGGTATTTGAACCATCATGGTTATTTTCCCTGGCATGGGGCTGGGTGTATGTGTTGTCTTCATCCTCATTTGATTATCATCAAGGTGCGCAGGTCACCTACGGGAGTCAAACCAAAAGACATGCACCTAGCGAGCCGAACCCGTCCTGGGATCTCCCGGCACTAATATCCATACGCCATTTCATTTCCATTGTCAGGATGTCTTCTTCCGCGTCTAGAATTACACGTGGCCGTTTAGGCCATCGCTTCTGAAAGCGTGATGTAACACAACTTGCGTCGCGAATACGCTGCAGTACAGCTAGTATCGTTGCTGGATTCGGCACCTGTCTGTTGGGAAGCCTTTTCCGATAGATTCATGGAGGGCGACCCGTGTTCTGTTCTGCCACACGATACACTAGCAGCATATCATGGTATTCGTGGTATTCATACACTGGAATTATTCAAATACAACGACGTTGCGCAACACATCTGCGCAGCGGTTCATCATATATTCGCGGGCGTTTGACTGTCGCTACCGATCGGACCTTGAAAAAAAAATAGCCCTCGTACTACTACGAAGTAACTCGCGTACTAGTACGGACGATAATTCGCCTCTCTGACAGCTGTTATTCAGGTCAAGGTCAGAGAGACAGCTCATACCTCTAGTCCGGTGGTTTCATGTAGGGGCGGGAACCCGTCCCACCACACCCCCGTCGCTAGGAACAGCACACGACCAAACCGGCACGTGACAGGTCTAGTGAATTTGTCAAACTGCTTACGTGAAATATTCTCCCACAGTGTGATTTCAATACCATGGATTCTTGGGAGACCAACTCGCCGTATGCAGAAACACCCCGTGTTGACGTGTACGTAAATAAAGTTTCTTACGTAAACGAAAGAATGCGTGGGATAGGATTTCCAAGTGAGTAGTATCAGAATTGAATTGTCAAAGCACATTGAACGTTTTGCTTCATATCAATAAGGGACATGTTATAAAAATAAATTAATTAAACGTACCTCCTCTTCGTGCTTCCAAATGAAAAGAACTTGATTAATGGTAAATTTCAGCATTCTGCTTTTGCAGTGCCTATTAAACGTATCAAAATAAATGTTGCCAGGCTGAGTGGCTCAGACGGTTCAAGCTCTGGTTTCATGAACTTAGCAGGCTCGATCCTGGCTCAGTCCCCTGGTATTTGAAGGTGCTCAAATACGTCCGCTTCTGATCGGTAGAATTACAGGCACGTTAAAGAATACCCGTGGGCAAAATTCCGAAACCGCGCGTCTCCATTGGCACGTAAACATTTATTATTATTATTATTATTATTATTATTATTATTATTATTATTATTACTGAGCGGGTTGGCCGTGTGATTAGGAGCGCGCGGCTGTCAGCTTGCATTCGTCGTAAAGCCACCTACCAATATTATAATAAAAACTGTGTTAGTCCATTATTACTAACTATTACTAAAATAAAAGTTAAACGCCCCACTCAAACTCCGTAGCTGGTAATCTGTCAGAAAACACTAAAGAAAATAGTGAACTTTTAACAAGTCCGAATTATTATTAATCTTATAATTGCAGACATGTCTCCGGAATTACCGAAACATGTACTTACAAATTGTTTTACGTCGCACCGACACAAGTAGGTCTTACGGCGACGATGGGAGAGAAAAGGGATACAAATGGGAAGGAAGCGTTTGAGGCCTTAATAAAGGTACAGTCCCAGTATTTCCCTGATGTGAAAATGGGAAATTACGGAAAACCATCTTCCCGGCTGCCGACAGCGGAGTTCGAATCCACTATCACCAAAATGCAAACTCACAGCTGCGCGCCCCTAACCACACGACCAACTTATTCTAACCTCTAATGCCGGACTGAGTAGCTCGGACGATAGAGCGCTGGTCTTCTGATCCCACCTTGGCAGGTTCGATGGCGGCTCTCAGTTCGGTGGTATTTGAAGGTGCTCACCAGTCTCGTGTCTGTAGATTTACTTGCACTAAAAAACACTGCGGTAAAAAATTCTGGCATTTCAGCGTCTCCGAAAACCGTGAAAATTAGTTAGTGGAACGTAAAGACATTATCATTATTATTATTATTAGTAGTAGTAGTAATATTATTATGATTACGGAAGTTCTAATTAAGCGGGTCCATTACAGTCATCACTTTACCTATCGGGACTTACTGTCCAGTAATAAGCCTTCTGTCCGCCTGTGTGGTATAGTGGTTAGTGTGATTAGCTGCCACCCCCCGAAGGCCCGGGTTCGATTTCGAGCTCTGACACGATATTTGAAAAGTGGTACGAAAGTTGGAACGGGGCCCATTATGCCTCGGGAGGTCAAATGAGTAGAGGTGGTTTGATTCGCACCTCAGCCATCCTGAAAGTGGTTTCCCGTAGTTTTCCACTTCTCCAGGCAAATGCCGCGATAGTACCTAGCTTAAGGCCACGGCCGCTTCCTTCCCTCTTCCTTTTCTATCCCTTCCCATCCCCCGCAAGGCCCCTGTTCATCCTAGTAGGTGGGGCCGCTTGGGCGAGGTTCTGGTCATTCTCCCCAGTTGTATCCCCGACCCAATGTCTCACGCTCCAGGACACTGCCCTTGAGGCGGTAGAGGTGGGATCCCTTGCTGAGTCCCAGCGAAAACCAACCCTGGAGGGTAAACATATTAGGAAAAGGCAGAATAAGCCTTCTATTACAAATGCCCGGCGGCAATTCCACAGTAGCTCTTTTTCCTTCGAGCAATGTTCACGATGGATAAAACTACGGTTTTTGAAATTTGTCTCATTAATAACAATTTCACTGAATACTTATAGTCTTTTCTTTCAGTGCCCACCGTCCTTTCATTGACCTGAAAAGTTTATGAATAAGCATAGACAACTCGCATTGTCTATTGTCAGAAGTTCATCGTAGAGTGTCGCAATAACAGCACAGAAATTTTTCGCCCATTTTTCATTACTTATTAACTATTTCCTTTAATTTTGTCAGCTTGGATCACTGAGTAATGCCAATGACGTCTTATAAATCACACACAACTACACATCACTTGATTCGCATGCATGTGGTGGTACGGATCTTCGACGTCACTGTAAGAATTCTGTGTACTTTTCACACAGACTACCCTAGACCGATTTTCGAGTACAGCAAGTGGCCAGGCACGTGAGTCAACCTCTCCTTTAGGGGAAGTGCACAACAACATGTGTTGGCCTGCGATAAGAAACAGGTTCAAGAAGCCCTATACTCTGCTACTGTACTTCCACTACGCGTGGACAGAATGACGTAATGGCGTATCCTACTACGGCCGTTCAAAACACATTAGCTCCTGAAATATTTGGCTCAGTTATGGGCAAACTAATAGGACAAGGTAAAAAGTACATAGCATATATTGTGAGATGTATTTTTCTTTGCCGACTAGCTTAATATCTGCACGTATACCCCTAACACCCAGTATAGGCCTATGGCCTATCGGAAAATTGTTTTGACATAAATATGTCTTAGAGCTGGGGTCAGCCGAAAATTTGTGTAACGAAGTAGTGTCGTATAACAAAATGTGTGACGGAAGTGTATCTAGCAACCGTGCAGACTGTGTTGTAAAGTATGGATGGATGGCCAGACATTGTTACCTAGCAACTGTGCACGCTATATCTTATGCCTGGCGGTCATCTGAAGTTAGCAACCGTTGATGGATGGCCATGACCAAAAGACATATACGACATAATTTATGATCATTTGATTTTCCCATAGGGAAATTTCACACCATTTTTTAAAATAAAAATTTTATTTTGCTTTACGTCCCACTAACTACTTTTATTAGCTCAGTCTAAACAATCTGGTTACTTTCATTTATAAAATATATTTTCGTGAGTTGAAGACAATTTAGTTTTGGATATCAATAGAAATTACAAACATTTAATAGAAGGGAGAATATTGGACTTCCTCGAGCGTAATTCCATTGCCGTTATTGTTCTCTTATTGAACTCTTGTTGTCCATAACATCAACAAAGATTTCCTTCTATCTAGAGTTTACGTGTTTGCCCAAAATACTACATCTTTCACTTTCCAGTGGAAACATTTACACAAGTGTCGGAATTAGGCGTTTAATTTGCAAAGGATTGCTTTCTTCGATGTGTCCCGTTTTCCATTCATCGAACGGATTGATAGTGGCGTGTCGGACGAGAAACAACAGAAAACTAACAGACTGCAACTACTGCTAGGATAATATAAGTTGGTGGCGGAAACCTAACGGTGGTTAGTGTTGTCGTGGTACTTTCGTGGACCACTCATCCATATGGAAGGCACTTGCGATTGATTTCGTAATTAATCCATCTTCGTAGATCGCGCATACCCGTGCGTTTTACTTGTTATCCCTGGGACGAATGGGATCTTCAGCTAGACAATGCGCTATGTCGCACGAGTGGGTGGAAGGGCATGGCTAAGACTTTCATGTACTTCGCTGGTCCCCTTAATCAATGAACTTGAACCCAATTGGGACCAACTCGATCGTCGTGTGCGTTATATACTGTAGACCTTCCGTTATACATCCTCCAGCGGTTGTGGGATGCGCTGCAAGCAACATGGCTTCAGTGTCTGTGACAACCTACCAGCACCTTTTTCTGAGTCACTTCCAACCCGCCTAATGTTAGGTAGTGATTATAGTAACGTGCACTTACACTGTGTACTAATATATATGTAGTGGGAGCGAGTAGTCATTCATTCATATTCACAGAACCTTTTCTTGAACGTTGTGGAGTAAATAATTGCTCATAAAATACAATGGATATGCTAGGGAAATCATGAAAACTTTTGGCCATAACGATATTTTCTTACGTAAAAATACTCGCTAGTTCATCTTGTTTATTTATTTATTTAAATATAGACAAAGAAATGGACAGGTAATTACACAAACTTTCGTTATTTCGATGGTGTTCATTACAAGACAACGATATTGTCCACGTCGTATTATCCAGTAATTTGACCAGCATTCATTACACAATTTCGGTCGAAATCAAAGTAATCAGATATTTTAACATAAGGATTATGAGCGATAAGCATACGTAGCGTGGAGTAAATAACGCTCAATACAGATTAGCCTGTGGTTGATTCAGAGTTATTGTATTGTGTGTACCCTAGTGGAGGAAGTTGACTCGTTCGACGCACTTCCTTTTTATGAACGACCAAAGTTAATTGGGTCTCCACAAGTAGGGCTTTACGAAAGCAGCGCCTGAGACAGAGAACAATGACCTTCGTGTAAAGCATTCACTTCCTATTATTACTATCTAACATTTTTAAAAAAAATGTGTCCCTTAGCTGAACCAGGCTGACCTCTATACTACTTACGTCCTTCGACCGTGCTTGTTAGAGGTGGGGGAGCAGTTTAAGCTGATCCGCCAATTTCGTGTTCACACATGTCACCTCCAGTATCCGTTACAAGGCTGCACCACGTGACGAAATGTGGACGTGCAGTGAAACATTATTTAATGAAGTTTGGAATTCCATGATAAATATTGCTATCGCTCAAATTAATAGCAAAATTTGTCATGAAATTCCAAACTAAAACCACATTTTTCGCCTAAGAGGAATTCTCTTCGTTATCACAGGATTAAGTATTTCTTGTTGTTTGGTAAGAATATTGTATGTATTACAAAGAGATGGAAAGTGAAACAGTGGGAGGAGTTCAGTTTGCGCACCCTTCTCTACACTTCCGGGGAGGGTAATGTATGTGTGTATGTAAGGAATGTATGTATGTATGCTTGCTTGCTTTCTGTTTTTCGTCGCACCAACACAGACAGGTCGTATGGTGACGATGGGATAGGAAATGGACAGGGCTGGGGAAAAAGCGACAGTGGCCTTAATTAAGATACAGCCGCAGCATTTGCCTGGTGTAACAATGGGAAACCTCCGAAAACCATCTTCAGGGCTGCTGACGCTGGGACTTGAACCCACTATCTCCCGAATCCAAGCTCACGGCTACGTGACCCAAATCATGCTGCCAACTCGCTCGGTTGTTTGTATGTATGTATGTATGTATGTATGTATGTATGTATGTATGTATGTAATGTATGTTGGAAACAACCAGTGTCACGTCTTCGTCATCGTCCTCCTCCTCTGATCGTTCTAATTTTGTTTCATGTCGAAATTTTCTCAAATAGGCTATATGGAGGTATGTCCGTTTATAGCAGGATGCCGATTGCACTAAATCTCGGTTGCTCGAGTGTTCACTCAACTAATCAAGTCTCGAATTTCGGTGGTAGTTTGGAATTTTGTATCTCTTAATAGCAAGTCCTAAGAGCCTTCGTGGCTCAGGCGGCAGTGCGCCGGCCTCTCTCCGCTGGGTTCCGTGGTTCAAATCTCGGTCACTCCATGTGAGATTTGTGCTGGACAAAGCGGTGGCGGGACAGGTTTTTCTCCGGGTTCTCCGGGTTTCCCTGTCATCTTTCATTCCAGCGACACACTCCAATATCATTTCATTTCATCTGTCAGTCATTAATCATTGCCCCAGAGGACTGCGACAGGCTTCGGCAGCCGGCACACTTCCTATCCTCACCGCTAGATTGGGGCTTCATTCATTACATTCTAACCTGGTCGAATGACTGAAAATAGGTTGAGGATTTTCAATAGTCCATCCTAGGCCAGAATAATAATTAACACACCACCACAGATACCAAAGTAATACACTAGTGTCCAAAAGTTAAGCATAATCATTAAATGAGGCTGTACCGCCTGATAGGAATGTCAGACGGATTGCTGAACAAACGGAAGCTGAATCACACACCATATGTCACATAACTTGTCCAAAAAAAAAAGTGTCAAAGGTTCTGATAGCTGAGGTACACCTTTGACAACAACTAACAAAACTTGGCAATGTCTTCCACAACAAAATATGCTCTCAATAGGGTGTATGGTTACCCGTAACGGCCACACATGCTTCGCAGCGACGTGGCATGCTCTCTACGAATATCAGATGGTCCAAGCGCTCTTGTGGCAGTCGATCCCATTCCTCCGAAAGGGCAATGCGAAGGTTTTGGAGGGTCCTTGGTGGAGGCTGACGGGGTGCATTTCGCCTACCCAATGCATCCCAGGCATGTTCCATCGGATTCATCCACCAGAGCAGCGCGGTGCGGTGGGACATTATCGATTGCAGCGGATCCTCTAGAAATCATTTGCACTTACATACTACGATCCTAGAAATGGACGAACAATCGTTTTCATTGGTCAGATTTGAAAGACGCCCTTTCCACGTCGTGGGCGTGAATTTATTCGCTGTTGACGATTAAGATGCCAGATACCGTACCACCTGGACTACGTTTACGAATTAAAAACATACGCCTCAACCCAGCATCGACCCCTCGACCTCCTGCATGCTAACCCAACTGTACAGCACGACTGATATGTGCTGACAGAGGTAGTTACCCTACATGTGGTTACAGTGTTGCCAGATTGCCACTCTTCAACGTCCTTTTTCTGTCGGATATACTCGCAGGACGAACTTTTGTGAGAGACATTTTTATTTTTTATTGCCGGCATGTGAGAAGTCGCGCTGCGACGCCCGAGTGCGCGAATTTCGGTTCATCCTGTATATCACAATGTATTGTTCTAGCTAATTTCCTGTTGTCTTCATGCTCTGAAAGTGAAACAAACAAATGCTACTAAATAAAGTTAATACAGGATCTGTCTTTAATCCTTTATTAAGTAACACAAATAGTACGGTAAATTTTTTATCGTGAAGTGCAGTGTGTCACCAAGTACTTCTCCACGTTTTTCATTGTGATGTTTTGGCGGTGATACGATAAAATTCTCTTGTAAGCCGAGGAGGATCGTACAACATCAAAGGAAGTCACCGGTGCATATTTTAAAATATAAAACTAGCTAGATGAAAAATCTTCCGGGGGCTCTTCTTGTTTGCCACTAATGATCTTGCAAAGAGATAGAAAGCTTTAATAACCTAGATTTTATTTCAAAACTACATGGGTTTTTTTTAGAAACTCTGACCACTGAAAGGCACGTAGCTATCCCATATTCTGAGAATGGATTAGTGTTGTTGTTATGCGGTTGAGGCATTCGGACCTACTGTGTTTTACAGACAAATGGTTCGAAATCCCAATTTTAAAGGAATGTTAAATCCAACTTTAGCAATTGAAATATATTCTGTATGAGATTAAATTCGCCAATTATTTTATTATAGTCTGAAAATTAAACAAGCTGGCACAATTTTTCATTTTTTGAATAATTAGCTAGAAATTTTTAAAAAAGTACATCCTTCACATAATGTGTAAACATATGTAATATTCCTAAAAATATGTAAAATGAAACTCAGGTATAACCATATCAGAGCCGCAACTCGCCGACATTTTTTCATTTCGAGTTGTTTACAAGTAAAGGAATGAAATTACACAAGAATTCGGGTCCTAACAATGGTGTCCGGGCATTTGCGGTCATCACAAAATCACGGACATTTGCTGTCATTGAGATAAACTTGTGCCCACACACAGAAATTCCCCAGTTGTCACAGGACATTTGTGGTCACTGCAGCAGGGGTTGGGCCTCATTAGTTTAATCTCGGGGTATCTCTGCTAACCTGCCTGAATTCCTGCTTGCTCCTTGCAGATCAACATTTTTCTCTCGCGGGCGTTTTTTAGAGAGTGATACCTTCAGACACATACATATTTCTATATCGAAACTTCCTGGTGTAAATATTTCCTGTTGTGTTCTGTAATGGATTTGACATTCTTCGTCTGCGTCCCCCACCCATAGGGGTCACAACCTCCAAGCTCGAGTACAGTAAATTATACGTTTTAAAATGCTGATTCCCATCACACTTTATCCAGGCTTTGGAGTGGCATAATTATTGTATTAAAATCATTTTGGCGTATTTAGAATCGTCCGTAACTAAGCTTCGTCAATTATTTTTGTCGGCTTTAGGTAAACGTCGTTATCATTTCGTTCTTTTGTACATACCTATTTACATTAGGAATACCTGAAGCAGCAAGAAGATTACGCTAGTTTTTCTACGTAAGAAATTGCCTTTAAGCAGGACCTGATGTCTGTTTTCTTCATATTTCTTAAGGGTTCTTTCAATCCTATCACCTTTCTTCACACATGTCGTCTTCCTCCTCTTACCTTCAAGAATGAGCTCCAGTTTCAGGTACATGCAATTCTTCGCTTCTGCTTCCTTCTTTAAACAAACCACTAAATCGTCGAATCGAGGATGTGGATTTCCAACTAAAGAGTTGATCCTGTGATGCCATCCCTCTACAGCATTTCTTGTTCGACGTCGCTTTTTGTAACAGCTCCACATAATGTTTGGTATCTCGCTGTTTTCAAGCCATACGTCTACAAAATAGTCGAAGAAGCCAGTAAGATTTTCTGTAGAAGGAGCCTGAGAATGTATAACCAGCCACCCCTCACTGACGACATCTGGCTTCAAAAATGCCAGAGAAGCGCACATTTGGACGTGGAGACGTATATCTTCGTTCTCCTTGTAGTCGCTCGTCAGGCCAAGTTCCTGTACTTTTCTCCACAGACATCGATTCATGTGAAAAAAAAAAAAAAAACCACCACTTAACTCTGCTGACGGAAATACTTCTTGTAGGGCTGATATCGTAGCTGCTTAGAAGTCAATAGTGATTTTCTTAGGATTCCATTTGGGAACCGTTTCCAAGATAAGGTGAAAGAAACGAATATAAGTTTCTTTCTTTTTGTTAGACAGGAACGCAAAGACGACTGGATAAACGTTGCTTTCATTATTCCGGCCTCCAAGGTCTGCGTGAATGGTGTGCTGGGCGAACTGTTTGCTGCAACTCTTGAACGTGCCATCCATAAATAAAATTTTAAAAATGCGCACAATGACTAAGACATTGTCTACCTTTTACGGCACTAAAAATTATAGGTTTCCATGGTTTCCCATTTTCACACTAGGCAAATGCTGGGGCTGTACCTTAATTAAGGCCACGGCCGCTTCCTCACAGCTCCTAGGCCTTTCCAAACCATCGTCGCCATAGACGTAACTGTGTCGGTGCGACGTAAAGCCACTAGCAAAAAAAAAAAAGGTTAATTCTTTTATCCCATGCCGTCGTCAGCTAAAACAAAAACGGGCTGCCATTGATCATCCTTAACGCCTCTTCATTAAGATTTGTCTGAGCACTTGTTTTTGGCTCTGCTTGAAGTCCGCGTGCATGATTTCGTTGCCGACGCATTGTTCTTTTTAGAGTTTCTTGAATTGGCATATCAGTGACAAAGTCGTAGCCCCTGTTATGCAGATCACCCAACTCCTGTGATAGTGGAGTCGCTTCTTTTCTTGCTCTCTTCTTTGCCTCTTGAACCTGCTTTTTCACTGTGAAGGCCACTGTTCAGGTGGTCCACACTGGTGAACGACGGTATGAAGTATTTCTTCGCCTCTTGTCCTCCAGCCGTCCTTTACACTTGTTTTTCTCCTTCAGGCACACCCAGGTGACGATACCAGGTTGAATCTCCCTATACTTGCTGTACATAGGCCTATAACCTTTGTAAAGTGCACAACGATTTCCCTGATTAGTAACTGTCAACTCCATTACAGCACACAATAGTAAATGCAGTACTCACACCAGGAAGTTTCGGTTTAGAATGGTGTTTTGTGGCTTCAAGTATCAATCTCTAAATAAATATTGCCCGCGAGAGAAAAATACCTGCAAGGAGCGAGCAGGTGCTCAGGCGGGTTAGCGGGGATACCCCCAGATTAAGCTAATGAGGCTCACCCCCTGCTGTAGTGACCGCAAATGTCCTATGACAACTGGGGAATTTCTGTGAGTGGGCGCAAATGTCCGGCGACCGCAAATGTCCATGACCACAATAGTTCGGCAACCCTAACAATAACTATTCGATCACCAGAACTGGCTTCCTGTGGTTGCATTATCATAAAAACGTTCATATTTGTCGGATATCTTCTGTCTTAATTGGTTCTCCCATTTAATTATCGACCCTCTCCAACTCGTTCAATTTCCTCAAGAAGCGATTACTCATGTGTCATGCACTACTCATTGAGTATCATCTCGTCATGTGAATTGATAGTCCGTCTCCGTGGCTAAATGGTTAGCGTGCTGGCCTTTGGTCACTGGGGTCGCGGGTTCGATTCCCGGTAGGGTCGGGAATTTTAACTATAAGTGGTTAATTTCCCTCATTACAACGCGCAGACTCCCTACGGGCGTCAAATCAAAAGATTTGCATCTGGCGAGCCGAACTTGTCCTCGGACACTCCCGGCACTAAAAGCCATACGCCATTTCATTTCATGTGAATTGATAAGGAAAGTAGGTTGTCAGCCTGCAATTAGATACATGTGGATACTGTTACGTCGTTGACAGAAGCATGTTCTTTTTCTTTCTTCAGGATAGGTCGCTTGAATGTTAAATTGGTTTCAGGTTTCGTTTCATGCTCTGGAGGCTGACGTTCCCCCTGTGCTGCTAAGCTAACGACAGTCCGTATACACACATCTTCGTCAGACGATGTACTACTCGTTCTGTCCGAACTGGAATAGTATTTAGAAAGCTGGTCTGAATCTTGATTGAATGTTAGCAGTACAGATGGAAAGTAAACGCTTATCTCACTTTAAAGGTAATAATATTCAATATTTTATGTAACTTTTACACATGTCCTTTGATGGTGGCTTGTTTAGTGAAATAAATTTATATGTTTTCAGTAGGGTTTATTAGTGGGTGTCGGCTCAAAGTTTTTACCTGTCGCGGAAGGATATTTTAAAGGGGAATAGATCAGATTGTCTCTACTCGAGCTTTGAAATGCTACCTGTGTGTTGTGTGTTGGCTTTGCTTAAAATATTCACCTGTGTGTGAAGAAGGCTATAGTGTAACTGTAAAGGATTCGTTTTGTGTTTCGATCGTTTATAGGAAAAAATGTCTGGAGGACGGCGTACTGATGCTTAGGTCAATCCAGCGTCTTATATGCTCTGACAACATTTGACACATTCTGTTCTTTTTGCATACATTATGTGAACATATGATCCAGTTTTAATTGAGTAGGTTATAGTACACTTTCATTGTAGAATAAACTATTATTTAGACTGTGTTACTGCATTTAAGTCCGTTGTATTTTTTCTTCTGAAACTCACAATATGACGTACTCCACCAAATTCTACATGTGTTACACGAGCTTTTACTGGAGGAAATGAAATAATATGGGATGGGTAATAAACTGTAAAAGTGTACTAATGCAAAGTTGTCATTAGTCCCCTTAAAACAATAGAAATCATCAGAGTTGTAAATAAAATACCGGCTGCATTGGGACATTGGTGAAATGCTCTCCATCCATGTTGTGGTTGTAGGATAGAATCAAACCCCAGTCGATTGGCATTTGCGCGCACTTAAATGTGAGAGAACTATGCCAGTAGATTTATTGACGTTAAAAAGAAACTTTTTTTCTGGGTAACGTTCCGGTGCTCCAGCAATTGAAGGAACTTTGAAAGATTTTTTCCCCACTGATATGCATTTAGAGCACTCGCCCACGTGGCAGATACCCTATCTGTTTTTTACCTAGTCTTTTCTTAAATAATTGCAAATAATTTGGAAATGTAAGTTATCGAACATCTCCGTTGGCAAATTATTCCTCTTCCCATAAATTAATATTTGCCCCAACTTGTCCTCTTGAATTCCAACTTCAGCTTCATATTGTGATCTTGCCTATTACAAGTTGTCCATTTCATGACCGTATCGATGTTTAATCAAGAAGTAAGTATAAATAACCACCTAATCGATACTTTATTAATGCCCCAGGCAAAATTGAATAAAATTAAAACTTACAGGACATGTTTCGACCACTTAGTGGTCCTCTTCAGCTGCCTGAGGCATTAATAAAGTATCGATTAGGTGGTTATTTATACTTACTTCTTGATCTTGCCTATTTTTAAAAACACACACAGACTTATTCGTCTACTAATGTCATCTCTCCACTAACAGCTCGGAACTTACCGCTTAGTCGAACAGCTCGTCTGCTTTCTCCCAAGTCTCCCCAGCCCAAAGTTTGCAACATTTTCGTAATGCTACTTTATTATTATTATTATTATTATTATTATTATTATTATTATAATTATAACACGTGCGATATTCAATGATAGAACATTAATTGTTCTTAATGTTTGCTTTAATTATTAATGTTGAAAGTACGTTTCGGAGATTTCGTTGGTGGGATACATCCCAAAATCCACCTCCACGCCCACACGTGTGCCTATCTCTTTTAATTGTGTGGTCGTTACGTACAAACCAGCTCTATCTGGTACATTCTCGTTCCTGAAAACAAAATGTGAACAAAAAGAAACATCACTGCATTATTTAATTTGTTTCTTCACCTTAAGCATCGGTCTTTGACTTCGTTAATAATTTCAAGCTATGAATATTTAATTTTTACTGCCGCATTGTACCCGAAATTAACGTTCACCGTATTCATAATAATGTTATTGGCTTTACGGCCCACTAACTACTTTTAACGGTTTTCGGAGACACCGAGGTACCGGAATTTAGTCCCGCATGAGTTCTTTTACGTGCCAGTAAATCTACCGACACAAGGCTGACGTATCTGAGCACCTTCAAGTACCACCGGACTGAGCCAGGATCGAACCTGCCAAGTTGGGGTCAGAAGGCCAGCGCCTCAACCGTCTGAGTCACTCAGCCCGGCATTCAACGTATTAGGTTGTATTCAGTACAGATGAATAGATGTTAAGTACAGAACAAAAATGGTGAAGCGGACACCAGTGGGAAATTTAGAAATCGGAAGGTTGTGGCCATTTTTGTATTGTATTTAACATCTCTTCAATAGGTATTATAATATGTACTGCCGGGCTGAGTTGCTCGAATGGCTATCTTGAGCCCAACTTGGCACGTTCGATCCTGACTCAGTCTGATGGTATTTGAAGGTGCTCAAATACGTCAGCCTCACTTTCATCTATCCTTGGTCAACTCTTGTTATTTTCCGACCCCTATGGTATTAGGTATCGAGGCCTAGGGAGTCGTTCATTTTCATGCCCTTCGTGGCCCTTGTCTTCCTTTGGCCGATACCTTCATTTTTCTAAGTGTGGGATCCCTTCCATTTTTCTCTGATTAGTTTTATATAGAGGATGGTTGCCTAGTTGTACTTCCTCTTAAAACAGTAATCACCTCCATCACCTCGTGTCGATAGATTTACTGGTACGTAAAAGAACCCATGCGGAACAAAATTCCGACACCTCTGTGTCTTCGAAAACTATACAAAATGTAGTTAGTGGAACGTAAAACAAATAGGGTAACATTGTTACTAGTACGGACCACGGCTAAATTCGTTGAAGAAGGTATGTGGCAACAGTGGGCGTTAAGGGATTACACAGGAGATTAATGAATTGTTAAGGTTGGGAGAGAAGTCTGATTTCCTCATTTTTGCGTAATATATACATAAATGTTGAGGTGCTGCAGATCTTTTCAGCCACACCCACCCATTGAGTTCTAGCTGCATGTACCATATCTTAGATTTTCCGTGTTGTCTCCTGTTCGCGAGAAACAAAATGTTGTCATGACTTATGACTCGACCTACGTATTTTACCATTTATTTCGAGAAAATTTCAAACTACTTCCCTTTTCTTATTTGGTTTCAAAGAATATGGTAACCGAGTAGTTGTCAGCCAATGCAGGTAGGATTTTTGAAATTAAGTCGCGCCTGTATGGTTTGGGAGGTCCCGTGGCTGTGATCGCGATGTCAGTAGTCATGAAAAATTACAAAGCTGGCTTTCTTTGCTTCCTTAATTTTCATCTTAGTGACATTTATACACTTAATTATTTTTCCTCACAAACCACTGCATATCTACTGCGATGGGACATCAAGACCCCAGTCGAAGTGAAGCACAGGGGCAATGGCAGAATTGTATTCATAATGAAAGATTGAAACACAATAGACAACTGTATATATGGATGACTTAAGTGATGAAGGTATGTGACACAAATTGGCGTTAAGGGATTACACAGGAGGTTAATGAACAGTTAAGTGTAGGAAGGAAGTCGATTTCCTCTTTTAATGCGCAATATTTGCAGGTAAAGTATGTTGAGGTGCTGCAGATCTTGTCAGGCACACTCCCCATTGAGTTGAGCTGTATGTACCATTTTAGTCCTCCTGGCATTCTTAAATCTCTGGCAGTACCAGGAAGCGAACCCGCCGCGCCGAAGAGCTAATAGAGTTACTCTACGGAGGCGGGCAATACTACGAGTAAATAGGAATGGGGAACATTCGCCCTGTGGGATGTGAAGAGTGGAGAATAGTTTAGTTTAAGTGTTTGGGTTCAAATCCATGTAGAATTTTTAAGTGTTTAATACTCACAATTAGGCGTGGATAGGAAAATAAATTATCCTTGTTACAAGTTGGGAAGCCAAACAGTTGCGTTCGTACTGAGCTTCGAATGTGACGATTCTTCACCAACTTGTTTTGTAAGAGGGCGTTATCTCGTTAGTAAACCCTAAATACCTGCAATTGGATTATGTGTTATCCTACTCCTGTTAAGCATGCCAAGTGGGTAGTTTTCGTGTTCATGTCTGTTACGGCGTTTCGATTCTTGAGAATCTAAGCAGTAGGCTGTTGCATACAGTAACCATCAATAACATTGTAACTGTAAACCACGACAATGTATTATTTATCGGCCATTATAGCTGGAATTGACGGAAGTCATATGATTAATATGCATTAATAGATTGCTGCGTCATATCGACATATTAATATGATCGTTCTTGTAAGTATTTTGATTTAGCTTTGTGTTTCAGTTTCTCAGTCCGATGGTAATTAAAGTTGCTCAAATACGTCAGCCTCGTGTCGGTAGATTTATTGGCACGTAAAGAACTCCTGCGGGACTAAAGTCCGGCACCTCGGCGTCTCCGAAAACCGTAAAAGTAGTTAGTGGGACGTTAAGCCAATAACATTTAAAAAAGTGTTTCAGCTTGGAGAAACTCGTTCATAGAATCTAGGTCAGGAAGTTTTATCGGGCATTTTTCCAAATGGTGTTGATTTTAGCCTGTGTTGGACGTTTTGATTATTGTGCCAGTCTTAAGAAAACCTACAAAAAAATTTAGTTCACAATGAAAATGTTCCCTTACTCACGCTCCGAAAGAAAAAAGAAAAACCTTCATTAGAAATTGAAAATACAGATAGTCGCAAAAAGTATCCGTCCATCCACTGGTGTGATAAACTCACTGGTAAAAGGCATACCGATGCCTTCACGAAGCTCCGAAGATAGTATCTAGCAAAGCAACATTAAGGCGGGATATAATGGTATCATAATATATTGAGTATACATCCGTTTCTCTTCATAATACGAACGTAGCGTAATAAACGGTAACGCAAAAGTATTCGTCCGCTGTTTTCTGTGATGTATTACACCATAACGTGGAGAAATACATGAGTGAGGTTTCTTGCGAGCAGTAGGTGCTGATGGCATAATACGTAACTATCATGTTCGGAGCTAGAATGGGTAAGACTAGGGAAAACACTCGTTGAACGGGAACGAATTGAACTCCATAAAGGACATTCGCTACGACATATTGCTGAGAAGACAGACAGTAATGCCACGATCAGCAGTAGAAGGTATTATTCACAGGTTCAAAATCACCTCAGCTGTGATAAATTAACCAAAAATAGGACCTCCTAGGAAGCTAAAGCAACGTGAAGAGAGACTACGCACTGTGCCTCAATATCTGCATTTTTCTGGTCGTCTACTGTAAGCATAATATGTAGAATATTGAAGTGGGACGAACATCAGCACCGATACTGTAATGCGAGTGTTCCACAGAGCTGGTATGAAAGGCCGTATAAGAAAAAAAAATCCTGGATAAGTTAAATATACGGGAGAGGTTGGGGTTTGCAAAACTGGAAACTAATGAATGTAAATTAATTCTCTTTTATTCGTCCGCAAACAGTCGTGTGTGGAGAAAGAAAAACGAGGAAATTCACAGTAAAAACCTTCAAACTACAGTTAAACATAGGGGCGGATCCATCATGATATGAGGGCGCGTGTCGGAGGATGGTGGAAGGAATTTTATATAATACCTGCGACAATGGGTAGGATGGTGTATTTGGACATTTAAAAGCAGCATCTGGATCCCAGTGTCTAAAAATTAGGGACTCTGGTGACTACTACTTCTAACAAGATAATGACCCGAAACGTACCGCCTGGGTCGTTAAGCACTGGTTGCAGACTTAAGCAAAAGAGGAAGAAGTAAGGAAAAGGTGGAAGCCAACATGCCTGGAAGAGTGGCATAAGATAGGCCCAGAAATCACGGCAAAGCTAGTCTAGTCCATGCCGAGGAGGTTTCAAGCTGTCATTGCTGCCAAACGAAATTCGACTGGATGCTGAAGTCATTTGTTCTGAGTCAAGTGCATGTGAAGTACAAGTGGACGAATACTTTTGCTATACTACTTGTCAGAACAAACAGCTACAGAAGCCCCTATTTTTAAACAGGTTGTGTTATTATTTTACCAAATGAGATTTCCGCTTCCGGAGGTGCTCATGGCCCTGAGGTTCACTCAGCCTACACCAAAAATGAGTATCAGGTTAATTCCTGGGGACAAAGGCGGCCAGGCGTAGATCTAACCACTATATCCCATCAAATGCCGAGGTTACGGATAGTGGAAGCCTTTACCTTCTACCCCCTCCAAGGGCTTTCATGGCCTGTACGGAGATGACTTTGCTTTGCGTTATTTCTTTGTTGTTTTATATTATCACGTTCTTATTCTCAAATAAAAGGTAATTAAGTATTACAGCATGGATGTCCTTGCTACGTTTCCACTACTGACCATTATTTCCGGTCAAACCAGTGAGTGGAAGGATATTTTTGCTATTATCTGTATATAGAGTAGTGTTCATTTGAATTCGTTTATTCTACTTCAGCCATAAAACGATTCTATTCGAAATAAGAATCGTATGAATTGTGATACTAAAATGTTACTCCTCGTTTCTTTTGAACAGAAATAATCTTTTATGAAATAATTGTATATGACTATCTTCAACTTGGTTCGGATTCCTCTTAAAAAATACTAGAGGTCGCGTGATTACGATAACGATATCAACAGTCAATTAAAACTGTAAGCTAGCTTGCTTGCTTGCTTTTGCTTCATTCTACTAGCATACTCGAAAACATTTATCATAAATATTTCAGGGTAATTATTCAACTGATTACAGGTAGTGGGGGAAGGGGGGAAGTACAGCAAGGTGGGTTGCATTTTAGTAATCAATCAATCAATACTGATCTGCATTTAGGGCAGTCGCCCAGGCGGCAGATTCCCTATCTGTTGTTTGCCTAGCCTGTTCTTAAATTATTTCAAAGAAATTGGAAATTTATTGAACATCTCCCTTGGTAAGTTATTCCAATCCCTAACTCCCCTTTCTATAAATGAATATTTGCCCCAATGTGTCCTCTTGAATTCCAACTTTATCTTCATATTGTGATCTTTTCTACTTTTAAAGACGCCACTCAAACTTATTAGTCTACTAATGTCATTCCACGCCATCTCTCCGCTGACAGCTTGGAACATACCACTTAGTCGAGCATCTCGTCTTCTTTCTCCCAATTCTTCCCAGCCCAAACTTTGCAACATTTTTGTAACGCTACTCTTCTGTCGGAAGTCACCCAGAACAAATCGAGCTTCTTTTCTTTGGATTTTTTTCCAGTTTTTGAATCAAGTAATCCTGGTGAGGGTCCCATACACTGGGGTCTTACCAGAGACTTATATGCCCTCTCCTTTACATCCTTACTACAACCCCTACACACCCTCATAACCATGTGCAGAGGTCTGTACTCTGTATTTACAATCCCATTTATGTGTTTACCCCAATGAAGATCTTTCCCTATATTGACACCTAGAACACACTTACAGTGATCCCTAAAAAGAACTTTCACCCCATCAACGCAGTAATTAAAACTGAGAGGACTTTTCCTATTTGTAAAACTTGTGACTTCCCCTCTCGGAGAACAATTATCAAATGAGAAATGCAACCAAGCAAGCAAAGGGCGCCAATCTTTAAGTTGAGGACTTAAAGATAAAATTTATAATCAAGCTTGGACAGACTCTTATCACAGGGGTGAGGTGATAGTGCACTAATCATTAAGCAGGAGAATTAAAAATCAAAAGGCTAATTAAGGCAGATTGTTTAAGGTAAACTAGAAAAATACTATTTATTAGATTTAATATAAATGACGACGGTTTAACGAGAACTGAATTAAAATGGAAAATGAATTTAACAAAAAAATTGAATGACTCTACTTCGCGAAAACTTGCAATATCTTTAACTCGCTTGCTCACCATTTAGTCTTGTTCTGCTGGTCCTTGGAAGGCTTCCCTCCTTGTAGCTGGAACATCATCGGTCGTCTTTGATATCTCTTCATCTGCAGCGAAGTACCATTCCTGCCTTGCAAATTGCACCCACCACTAATTGGAAGATGACTTCAAAACTAACACTCCCTATTATGCTCTATCCCATATTGGAGATAAGCCCTAAGTCATAGTTAGCAGAACCACCTTGGGTTATTTGGAGAGGATACTCAATTAAGAATCCTTCCAACTTTACTGAAAATATTCTCTGAAGTTTCATTTCTATCTAGATTAATACTACCTCTTGACTTAGACTGGTTCGAACCGGTCTTGTAGCCGTGCTGTACGTAATTACTGATGAGAGTGGCTCTACATCCCTCATTCAGAATTTCTAAGTACCACGTTGTGGTAATGAAGTAGAATGCTAACGCAGAATCAAACGAATAATAATACCGAAGAATGCAGCAGAGTCCAGTAGTAGAGATGAAGCCAAGAGCTCCAGCATGCCCTTTTATAACCTTTACTGGTGCTAATTACAGGTCGCAACACGTGGTCCAATCAGATGACATGTCTCTCCCCACTCCAGATATTAGAGTTGACGGGTCTTAACTCTGATATTAACTGTTCTTCTATTGGTCCATTCACTCATTATCCATGGCAACATGACGCTCCTTTCAAAATATAGGCGTTGATTCGTTTGAATAATTCTGGTCGAAATACGGTAGCTTACGTTGGGACGCGTGAACACGTGCTCGCTTTTCCCAGAACTTGATGTCTAAAATTGTCCTTTCTCCCTCCTCGGTGATGTAGCAATATAGAGGAAATCTACTGCAAGTTAATTTTAAACAAATGTCGCAAGAATCTAAGTGAATATTAGAATATTCAGCCCTCGTTTACAAGTCGTAGTTACAAAGTAATGAAATGATAGTGAGCAAATGATTAAACATGAATTATAATACAATTACATACCAAAATAAATATCATGACGTTAAATTCTTGAATTAATTACACATAATAAAATTAACATAATTACACTGTAACGTCTGGAACGTTACATACGCCCCCATGAGTTCTTAACAAATATCATATGAGTTGAGAACTCACACACTTACTCCCACATTGACTTGAAATACCTCTATTACCTGCCCATAACGAGCGACAGTATTTTCATACAATTAATTATCTCTCACTCTTTCCATCATATCTCTCTTAGACTGCTTACCATTGCGACTGTCTGTTATTTCAGTTCATCTTGAGGTTTAGATGCTAAATTATGCCCAACATGAGCAACTTTTCACTTTTGTAAAAAAAAAAAAACAAGATTATCCTAGAAAATATAACATAATATATATACAATTTCAGATTATAGACTCTGCCGAGCGTCTATCTGTCCTTTTACTCCCCATCTCTCAGACATTCTTTGCTAGATAGCAATAACACGTTCTCTTCCAATCTATTACATTAGAAACATGGAAAACAAATGATACAAACAATTTACACTTTTATCACTCTTTCGAATGTTTCAACCTTATCTTGAAGCAGGATGTAGTACACTTCACTCGAATACACACGTGATTTAAGCTCACGGTAAAATTATTGCAAGTTAGAAATGCACATACGGAAAAATTAATTATTTGCCGTCGTCAGCTTTAATTAGCCTTCTGTAACATCTCAGAAAACAAATATATAAAATTTCATGGCTTCACTTACGGAAAACAGATGTTCTATCGTCAATGAACGAGCGTAATTCTACCGTCACACAAACACCTCCCTTGTTTACAAACACAACTAGGAAATACCACCACAATAGAGACGTAAACTTATCCACTCGTAGTCTGACATAACAAGTAGCAACTTCCCCGAGTTACTGACCTATATCTCACAATCCGGTTCAGCCACTTCACACGACAGGTATCTCCGTAAGCTACTAATGTTATATGAGCCATTCATTACGCTCTCGCCATCCGCTAACTTGTAAGCACAGGGTCCTAGTTTACGATGTACTTTATAAGGGCCTTGATATAACAGAAAAAATTTCTTAGTCACCTTATCCTCACTATTTGACAACATGGGAACTCTCACCAAAACCATCTCACCTACCTCAAAGTTATCCAGTACCTTACGTTTCTGTTGCCTTTTACGTTTATCTCCAGATTTAATCAGGTTCTCCCGTGCCAGTCGTACGTAAAATTCAGCATTACGAGGTGGTTCCTCAGGCAAACCTAACACTCTCACTAGTTCATTCTGAGGCTTACAACCAAAATGAACTTGTGACGGCGTCAATCTCGTGCTTTCATGTTGAACTGCATTGATCCATGTCTCTATGCGGGATAAATGAGCCACCCAGGCTGTATGCTTATCGAACACTAAGCATCTAAACATGCGAGATAACTCTTTCATAACGCGCTCACACATATTGCCCTGAGGGTATCTAATAGATGAATGAACCTGTGTGATACCTAGCTCTCTAATTATGGACTTCCATTTTTTCGAAATAAATTGCGGTCCACTGTCTGATAATATTCTAAGAGGAGTACCTAATTCAGGGATATATTTCTCTTTGATTATACGACTACAAGATTTTCCAGTGGCTTTTCTCATACCGTATAATCTGACTAATTTCGAGAAGGCATCAATAATGACTAAAATATATTGGAAGCCAAACTGTCCCTTAACCACAGGTCCAAATAAATCAGTACACACCAAGTCACCAGGTCTTTCTGAGATTACTGCCTGACGAGGTCCTTCTAAATAGCGGTTAGGAACTTTGCTACGCTGACACAGATCGCAAGTGGAAAGAATTTTTCTTATATCTCTTCCCATCTTGTCCCATATAAAATTCTGTCGGATCTCATACAGAACTTTATTAGCTCCAAAATGTCCTAATTCCTTGTGGATAAACCAAATCAATTCCACACGTAGCGCTTTGGGTACACAAATCCCCCAGAGATCCTCGCTACATTTCCTGGCTAGAAACCCGTTAACCAGTTTGTACGTGTGCCTACCATGCGACACAGTGAGCTGCTCTCCTCCCTGAAGTACAGACACAGGTTCCCGACATTCTTCGTCTACCGACTGTTCAACCAATAGGTTACGTAGTCTATTTAGAGCAGTTTCATTTTCCTTAGACAGACATGTACATATAATAATGCCCTCACGTGGCTCTAGAAGGCTACCTTCTTCGCACAACTTCGGATCACGTGACAATAAATCAGCAAGGACATTATTCTTTCCCTTAATGTGAGTTACTTTAAAATCATACTCTTGTAGGGCGAGTATCCATCTACTAACTCTGTTAGATGATAATTTACACTTGGATACAAAAGAAAGAGCATGATGATCCGTCCTAATTTCAAATTCGGTACCTAAAACATACATCCTAAATTTACTCAGGGAGTATACGATAGCTAGGAATTCAAGTTCCGTTATAGTATAACGCTTTTCAGCAGCACTTAAACCTCTGGAAGCTAAAGACACAATCCCTAAATTACCATCATCATCTACTTGACATAGTGCACCAGCGATACCACAGTGAGATGCGTCCGTCAGCAACACATACTTCCTATCGGGCATGGGGTATCTCAAAACAACCGCCTGCCTGAATCCTTCTTTTAATTTTAGAAAAGCTCTATCATGATCTTGTGTCCATTCCCACTTACTGCCAGCTTTCAATAGTTCTCTAAATGGCTCTAGTAAGTTACCAAATCTCACTACAAATCGTCTGAAAAAATTACATACACCAATATACGATCTGAGCTCCTTAATATTTCTAGGTGTCGTAGTATTCAATATTTTTTCAATTCTTGTGCTCTCAGGCGTCACTCCCATTGCCGATACACGGTGCCCCAAAAAGTCACCTCTCGTCTACTGAAAACACATTTGTCAAGTTTCAGAGTAAAACCAGCATACTCTAATTTAGAAAAAACCCTTTCCAAGTGGTCCAAGTGCTCTTCAAAGGTACTAGATCCTATAACCAAATCATCGATATAAATAGTAGCATAATCTCCAGTATCATCTCCCAAGGCAATACTAAGTGCGCGAATAAGAGCTGCCGAACTCGTACGGGTCCCAAAAGGAACACGCCTAAATTGGTACAAACTATGCTTATAACTGAAAGCAGTAAGAGGCCTGTCTTCTGATCTTAAAGGTATCTGCCAAAAACTACTCCTAAGATCTAACGTAGAAAACCAACTCTTACCCTGAAAATTCTGTATCAACTCTTCAATGGTTTGTGATCTCAACTGATCAGCACCAATACGTCGGTTCATCTCCCTGCCATCAATACACAAACGTATTGATCCATCAGACTTAGGCACGACAATTAAGGGATTAACATATTGACTGTTTGATAATTCAATCACATCGTCTGCTAACATAGCTTGAATTTGATCCTCTACAGCTTTTGCATATTTGTGTGGTATCGGATATCGCGGTCCGCTGAATGGAGTCTTATCCAGCACAGAAAAAGAATGTTCATACAGATGGGTAACACCAGGTTTCTCGGAGAAAATCTCCACGTGTTCACATAACACTTCAAATAACTTGTCCTTCTGGACTTCATTCAACTCATTTCTACTTACGGCTTCTTTCAAGCCACATATTTTATCCTCATGAATCCACAACTGACACAACTTCAGGCCCTCACTAGCCTCTTCATTTACTTTAGAAACCTCTCTCATTCTCCACACTGTACTAACTTCCGTTTTCCTCTGAATTTCCTCCTCAAACTTGACCTTGATATCCTCATTATTCCACCTCAAATTTAGCATAAGATCATTGTAATTTAACTGAGCCAATTTTAACGTTAACCAGTCAGATCCCAAGATAAGATCAAATATCAAATGCGGAATTACCAAACATATCTGAACGCTAATAAAATTATTAATGCAGATCGGGACAGCTACTTGTTTACAAATTTGCATAGACTTCTTACCAACAGCCGTAATGATGAAAGTAGACTTAACAGGCATTTCCTCCAACTGAATACCCTGTTTCACTAATGACTCATACCACTGAGAACTAATACATGATATTTGGCTACCAGAATCAATCAAAACTTTAACCCACGCCCCCCAAACTTTCAATTTAACCACGGGATTGACTACTTTATTACTTGAATCTCCATTATTCTGCTCGGGTTCATACAACAAATCGTCTCTAACATCGAGGTCATATGGTAACACTTTCATGGCAAGACACTTCGCTACCTTCGCACTAGGCTGGAATTCTGACCTAACATTACAGCCTCTAGTTAGTTTAAAGTTTCCCTTTGTGTATTGACGTTGGACTCATTAGTACATTGCTCTGGCCTCCGTTGGGAATTTCCTGTCCTATATTCCTGTGCTCCGCTCCTGCTGTTCTGCTGAGGTCTGAACTGATTGCGAGCTTCGTGATTCTGTGTTCTACCGTTATGTCTCATTCCGTTGTGATGACTAAAGTTCTGAATATTCTCCGTTCTACTCCTAAGGTTACCTAACGCATCAAAACTGCCTAATAGGTTCTCCATCTCCTGAATAGTACCAACTTTTTGCATGCAGGCCGCTTCTCTCACCCTGTCCGGAAAATGTCTTAAAAGTAGTCTTACTACATCAGACCCCTCGGTTATACCATCTAAGTTCTGACAAATCATGACATGTGCCAGGAAGTACTCGGTCATAGTAACTCCTTCATGCTGTTTGTACCTCCCAAATACCACCCTTTCTCTCTCCCGAGCTTGTATCGCTTCATTCCAGAATTTCTCTCTAAACTTATTTCTGAATTCTTTCAGGTTCGTCATCGTCTGCCTATATACCATGAACCAAGACCGAGTTTCTCCTACAAAAGCATGGTCAATATTTTCCATAACGTCTTCCCAGTCCATAGACCCTTCCTCTAGACGCTTTTCAAACCGTTTTTCTATCATCTTAAGGAAATCTAGCGGGTTCGTTTGTTTCCCATTAAATTTAGGTAGTTCAATTTCCCTAATGTAGCTATTTCCTAGACATTGCCTTCCCGTGAAAACCTGTTTATCCTTTGCCACCTGTTTTAACTTATTTTCTGCTTTCTCTATCCGGCATTCTACATCTCTGTCTCTCCTATCAATTTCTCTCTCCAAATTAACCTGCTTCTCTTTCAATGTCCTAATTTCAATCTTATTCTCTTCAGCTATCGCAAACCTTTCTTCACTTGCCCGGGTCTCATCTTCTATTCTAAGCTTTACCGTGTCAATCTCTTGTTGGACGTGGTCTTTAAATATCCGTATTTCCCCTCTTTGAGTCTCAACTCTCTTATCAATACTAGTGACCTGCCTCATTACTTCCTCCCTAGTAGAGTTGTTTTCCTTCCCCATTAATTCCAAGAATTCACTTCTCTGTTCCGCAAACTTTTCTTCTACCTCTTTCCCTTGTCGTACATATTCGCTTTTCTGGTCCTCTAATCGCTTATTAAAATGTTCATTTTTTACCACCAGATCGCATAACTGCCTACTGTGTTCGTCCATTCTCCGATTCGCTTCCTCCTTATTTTCCCTCATCTCCCTGCTTAATTCAGCTTTAGTTTGCTCTAACTGTTCTTTAAGTTCATATTTAATATTCTCAATTTTAGTGTTAGTTTGTTCTAATTCACCTTTAAGCTCATTTTTACTGTCCTCTATCTTACTTAACATTAATTGCATCATTCCCATTAACTGATCATTATTATTACTTTCATTGTTAGTGTTTACTTCCGCTTCGCCCCCCATCCTACTATCATCTGACTCCATACTGACTTCTTTCTGCTTGCCTTCACTCTCCATACTACTTACACTTCTATCTTCAATTTCCTCTACTAGACTACACAACTCTTCCTCTGAACTCAATACATTATTGCCTTTTATCGCCCGTCCACTGCGCAACATCCTCTCCTCTTTCGTCTGATCAGCCATGACCCTTCCCACAATCAAACACTCTTAATGAAACGTGGATATCCAAATTTTGCCCATAATACGAATTCTGATATCGTTACTGTCATTAACTGCTCCGTACTTAATGATTTTCTCGCCCCACGTTGGGCGCCATTTATGTGACTTCCCCTCTCGGAGAACAATCATCAAATGAGAAATGCAACCAAGCAAGCAAAGGGCGCCAATCTTTAAGTTGAGGACTTAAAGATAAAATTTATAATCAAGCTTGGACAGACTCTTATCACAGGGGTGAGGTGATAGTGCACTAATCATTAAGCAGGAGAATTAAAAATCAAAAGGCTAATTAAGGCAGATTGTTTAAGGTAAACTAGAAAAATACTATTTATTAGATTTAATATAAATGACGACGGTTTAACGAGAACTGAATTAAAATGGAAAATGAATTTAACAAAAAAATTGAATGACTCTACTTCGCGAAAACTTGCAATATCTTTAACTCGCTTGCTCACCATTTAGTCTTGTTCTGCTGGTCCTTGGAAGGCTTCCCTCCTTGTAGCTGGAACATCATCGGTCGTCTTTGATATCTCTTCATCTGCAGCGAAGTACCATTCCTGCCTTGCAAATTGCACCCACCACTAATTGGAAGATGACTTCAAAACTAACACTCCCTATTATGCTCTATCCCATATTGGAGATAAGCCCTAAGTCATAGTTAGCAGAACCACCTTGGGTTATTTGGAGAGGATACTCAATTAAGAATCCTTCCAACTTTACTGAAAATATTCTCTGAAGTTTCATTTCTATCTAGATTAATACTACCTCTTGACTTAGACTGGTTCGAACCGGTCTTGTAGCCGTGCTGTACGTAATTACTGATGAGAGTGGCTCTACATCCCTCATTCAGAATTTCTAAGTACCACGTTGTGGTAATGAAGTAGAATGCTAACGCAGAATCAAACGAATAATAATACCGAAGAATGCAGCAGAGTCCAGTAGTAGAGATGAAGCCAAGAGCTCCAGCATGCCCTTTTATAACCTTTACTGGTGCTAATTACAGGTCGCAACACGTGGTCCAATCAGATGACATGTCTCTCCCCACTCCAGATATTAGAGTTGACGGGTCTTAACTCTGATATTAACTGTTCTTCTATTGGTCCATTCACTCATTATCCATGGCAACATGACGCTCCTTTCAAAATATAGGCGTTGATTCGTTTGAATAATTCTGGTCGAAATACGGTAGCTTACGTTGGGACGCGTGAACACGTGCTCGCTTTTCCCAGAACTTGATGTCTAAAATTGTCCTTTCTCCCTCCTCGGTGACGTAGCAATATAGAGGAAATCTACTGCAAGTTAATTTTAAACAAATGTCGCAAGAATCTAAGTGAATATTAGAATATTCAGCCCTCGTTTACAAGTCGTAGTTACAAAGTAATGAAATGATAGTGAGCAAATGATTAAACATGAATTATAATACAATTACATACCAAAATAAATATCATGACGTTAAATTCTTGAATTAATTACACATAATAAAATTAACATAATTACACTGTAACGTCTGGAACGTTACAAACTCACAACCTGACTTTTAACTCTGGTACCTGGTACTCATTTTTGGTGTAGGCTGAGTGAACCTCAGGGGCATGGGCACCTCCGGAAGTGGAAATCTCATTTCTCCAAATATTAACGCAACCTGTTAAAAAATAGGGGTTTCTGTAGCTGTTTGTTCTGACAAGTAGTATAGTAGTAATTATGTGGACACAGGTGTGTACTTTTTGGTATATAGTTTATGAATAGCAGTGGTAACTTCGAAAATAACTGACCAGTTTTAAATCAGCGTGGTACAACATACGCGGTAAAGCGTGTGTAACAAATTTTGAAACTGGCATGCGATTTCATTTCTTTGTTTAGCGTTAACTAGCTGAAGTACACGTCGTACTTGTGGAAAGTTATGGAACTCCCCAGTTCCGTCAGTATTTAGGGAAGTTGTTTTACTCGGGACGCAGCAGTAATCCCATCTATCGGCAGCAGAAGTGACAAAATCACATCGCAACAATGATAAAAGTAATGTTATTGTTGATCACTTTCGTGAGCTTTCGATATGGTAGACCTTCAAATTTAGTTTTCTTCCGACTCTGTGGTATTAGGGCATCTAATGTAAAGGGAGTCCTTTTATGACTCCCTCTTGTCCTTTTCTTCAAACGATCGTTCCGTTACGATTTTTTCTCATTTTTATAATCTTCATAATTTTTCTTGTCGATATGGACCGATGACCACGCGGTTTTACGCTTTGAGACAATCATGACGAAAACCACCACCAGTTAACATGATTAAACAATATTTCCGTGTTAGCAATGCTCGGCGTTGATATGGACTAAGCAACAAAAGTCTAAATTCGTGAATTCTATTATCATAGTCAGTATGGTAAAACTGTATAAGACATAAATGATCGGAACCTGTATTCTCTATAACCTTTATTGTGTAATATTTTTCGTTAGGACCAGTGTAACATAGGTATTTAAAAATAACATTTTAGACACCTCCCCCTTAACTACCATGTATCCAGCGTTAATGAAATTAGTTATATCCTAGACTGTAGTACCTTATTCCCAGACTTTACATACCTATTTTCATTAAATTCTCTTCAGCCATTTTCTCATGATGAGCTTACATACAGATATACATGACGGAAAATTTTAAAAATGCGTTTTCTTGTTACTGTGAACACGCCCGATACGGAAATACATTTTTTTTAAATTCTCAGCAATGTACAGACAGAAGTTCGGCTTGCCAGGTGCAGGTCTTTTGAATTGACGCCCGTAGATGACCTGCATCATGATGAGGATGAAATGATTATAAATACACACATACACCCAGCCCCCGTGCCAACGCAATTTACTAATTATGATTACAATTCCCGACTCTGCCCGGAATCGAACCCGGGACTCTGTGACCAAAGGCCAGTACGGTAACCATTTAGCCACGTAGCCGGACACTTTGTGACAAAGTGCATAGAATCTCCCAGACTCTGTCATATCGGTTTATAATTTTGCCAATGGAGGGTGGTAACATGAAGAATATCACTCTGCAGGCTAGTAGTGGGCTTGGAAGTAAATATTTCTGTTTATCAATTATATTTGTCACACATTTACTCCACTTTTGTTACGATTATTAATTGTGTATGCTAATTGTAACAATATTGCAAAATACTCTTTATAATTATTATATAAAGAGCGTGATTTAGCCGGAAATTTAATTTCCACGTGTTCGCTGCACGGTGCTCCTAGATAATTCGGAAAATTGAATTTCTCCCAATACTTCTCTGCTACTTGACGCCACATTTCAGTTGCAGGGTTTGAAAGGTCAAAGGTATTTTTTGTCGTTCTTAAGTGATCATAAAATTTATCGCGATAAAGTCTTGCATCTCTGTGCAAACGATGGGATTCTCTGAAAGTAATTCGTTCTTCATTAAATTCATGAACCCACTTTCGATTCTTTTTCCTAATTTTCAATTTTAGGTAACTGTTATCCATCAGTAAACTGTTTCTAGTGTACTTGGACAAGAGTTCCAGCGGGAAAAAAATGAAGTGAGCATTTTAATGTTCTGTAAACTTTCAAGTTCTTGAATTCTAAATGCTGAAAATGTCATTACTGTCTTTCAGTGGATGATGTTTGTAACGAATGCTAATAGAATACGTGCTTTTATCAGTTTGCCACCTGTCGTATAGTAATATTTTATTCAATTTTAATTTTTAATTTTTTTTTTTGGGAGAGTACGTGGTAGTCAGTTCGATCAATATTGCAGAATAAAAACTATTAAGAGAATAACCCGCTAAATACATAATACAGGGTGATTTCATATGACGTAGTTTGTTGCAAGTTCTTCCATGTTATGCGATTAAATACAGTTGAAGTCCGTTTATCTAAATCTCGTTAGTCCGAATTTTCGGTTTATCTGAACTGATTATTTAACATTTTCATGAGTCCACATCAGACTCGGGAAAGTTAAATTGTCTTTGTTTTGTTACTATTAGTGTTCTCCGTATTCGGTATTATGTAAAAATTTAATAAAATGTATGTAGAATATCATTAATAATGAATTTCCGGGGTATTAAAAACATTACGTTACTTGAAAGACTACACGTATAGAATTTTCTGACCTTGAACCTTTATTATTATTATTATTATTATTATTATTATTATTTATTGTGTTCATTGGTATTTGTTCTTTCTGCAGTGATTGGGGTTCTTTCTCTTCCATACTACCGGTTATAGCTGAAAACTAGCAATTATTATTGTTCTTTATATAAAATTCGAGAGCGGACTTTTTATTTATTTATTTATTTATTTATTTATTTATTTACCATAAATTATAGAGACTTTATGGAACGTCTAGCGAAAAAATGCAAGCCCTATATACATTAGATGCTTCACAAACAGGAATGTTTGGAAAATAGGTCTTTACTTTTAAGACGTTTTTCATGTTTTATCGCTCGCTGCCTGTAGTTCGCCAGCTGAAGGTCGTCGGGTATTCGTAGGACGAGTGAAACCGGTGCAGTCGCTGCTTCCTGTTAACATACCAGTTGGCTATTCAGTCGGTAGTCGCGGCCATTGGCGCGTGGTGTGTATACCTCAGCAAGTGTTCTCTGTGCCGGTTACGTCCACCTGTTTCTCAAGAGTTATTTGTTTATCTGCTGTGTTGAAAGTGACCATATATATTTATAAATATGCGTGCTTTAATCCACTGTGGATCGTGAGTACAACTTGAGTCCTCTTTTAAAGGCTCACAGTGATTCTTCTTGTTACGTAAACGTCAAAGTCACGGAAAGTTCTGTGTACTTAATGAACTAAAACATTTGTAATCCGTATGGTATTCTGTTGCAAAAATGATAAAATACTCATATGAAGAACGTTCGATAGTCTTTCTTTATTTTTTGTATATGGAAATTGGAGTGATGACGAGACTGTTGTATAACATAGCAAAGATTACATACAACTGAATATAAAGTTAATGCGAGACAGGAATAGTCGACGGAAATAGCATAAGTAGTTGATAGGTTATTCTGTATCACAGTGCAAATAAACCATCTCCGTACAGGGCATGAAGACCCTTGGAGGAGTGGAAGGTAATCAGTAACTTTGGCTCTAAATGGGACAGAGAGGTTAGCTCTATGGCTGGTCGTCTTTGCCCCTTGGAATTAACCTGGTACTCATTTTTTGTGTTGGCTGTGTGAACTTCAGGACCATGTGCCTCTCCAGAAGTGGAGATCTCGTTTCTAAATTTTTCGTTTTCGTGACGGAGAATCGAACACGCGTCTTTCCGGGTGAACCGAGCACGCCTGTGCCGCCTCGGCTTGGCAGTCCCTTCTATATCGCAGTACTAGTAGATAATACAGTAGACTTCTGATTACAGACGAATAATTGTAAGTTTTATGTTGATGGAATTCATTTTTTCTTAAACGTTGCTCTAGTTTACATGACATATTTACTTTTTCTTTCAATTCTTAACCAGCCTATTTTGCGGTTCTTTGCTTTCTCCCTTCTTCACTTCTCAGCAAATGATGATGTCTTACGTAATAATAATAAAGTTTTTTTGCTTTTTGTTAGACTTACTACTTCGTAGTATTTAGCCCTGGATACTTAGTGCATCAGAGAATTATCTGACGGCATGTTGGTTGTGATGAGTATATTTGTCATAAATTAATTAGGGAAGGAAGCGGTCAGAGGATTTATAAAGTTACAATCTTGGCATGTTTTTTCGGGCATTGAAAGGACAAAACCACGGAACAACCCTTTGTACCATAACGGCCACATTATTTGCCCCTTATGTCCGTAGATATCACAGTGGCGAGAACTTCTGGTTCACGTAGGTCAATTGTATCATACACTTGTGTGCGAATGAAATCGATCTGATCACCTACATGGCTGTGGTGTGTACTGATATGCTGTTATTGTTATTGGGGCTATGATCTGTAGGTTACGTGCATGTAATTGAAGTGGGAGAAACCACGAAAGATTACCTTCAGAGTGCACAAGAGTGTAAGTTTGCTCCCATAGTTCTGCTATTTTCCGTTAGAAACACTTTGTATTTGCTCTCTTTTTCTTTGAGTACTGTAGTGTCTTTACTTTAAACAAACTACACTCGTTGCTAACGTAATGTCATTCAAGAACTTATTGAAGTACAGAACGTGAGGTTTCAACTTAACAGAGATGTTTTTGTGCTGCTCTGCTGCGAGGTTGATACATTTAATTAGAAACTCTTGCGGATTTATACAGTAGCCTCATTTAAATAGTGCCATTGTTATATCTATGAGATATAATTAAAAGTAATGTAAGTAACATTATCAGTCCGTAAGTTTCTGTGATGCTAATTAAATTTGCATTTATTTGCAAAACGTTGTTAATAATAATAATAATAATAATAATAATAATGAAGAAGAAGAAGAAGGCAGCTTGATTACTCCAGCAGTCAGAATGTAAGGACAACTTAGTGAAATACAGGACCTCTAACCAAAGTTTATTTTAAATAACCTTTGTAACACAAAATAAATGTTTATCAAACAACACTAGGCCTATACGAAATTGTGTACATCTTTAGAGCCCTGAGAGCTCCCTCATCGTATAACATGGATATTACCAAGTGAAAATGAAGAAAAATCTTAGGTCATGAGATGAAATTGCTGTGTTCAGAAACTGTGAGGAATTCAAAGCACGTTTTAAATCTAATTCGGCTATAGAAGTAGAAATACCGAGCGAGTGGCCGCGCTGTTTGGGTCACGTACCTGTCAGCTTGCATTCGGGAGATAGTGTATTCGAACTGCACTGTCTGCAGCCCTGAAGTCACTTTTCCGTAGATTCTCATTTTACACCAGGCAAATGCTGGGGCTGTACATTAATCCAGGCCACGGTCGATTCCTTCCCACTTTTAGCACTTTCCTGTCCCGCCGTCGCCATAAGACCTGTCTGTGTCGGAGCGACGTAAAGCAAATTGTAAAAAAGAGAAGAAGAAAAAGTAGAAATATAAATTGTCTTGAACTTCTTTTCAGTATGTAATATGACCTACTTAGCTTTGCTGGACTGAACGATTAAAGAGATGACGAATGTCGTCCTGATCAGTGTTATTTCATAAACATTCCATCTTGCTATGCATTTGATCACAGCTTTCGCTGGTGTCAGACATCCTCCTTCTAATCGCTCTCTTGCTCTGCAGGAAGAAGTATGAACTAAATCCATGCACATCTGGAGAAAGGTACTGGGCAAAGACGTTCATGAACTCCTCGAAGAACGTATAAGTTGTTGCTATAGCGCTTGGTGGAGCGTTGTCCAGGTGAAGGACTTCCTTCAAGAGTTAATGCCAAAACGGGTTGTACGATGCCCTGATTTGATAAACTGTTAATATCCCCTATAATATCTTCCATGGCTAAAGGGTTAGCGTGTTGACCTTTGATCCAAGGGGTACCAGGTTCGATTCCCGGCCGGGTGAAGTATTTTAACTTTCATTGGTTAATTCATATGGCTCAGTGGCATTAGAATCCATCAAAGGTAGCGCCCTATCCAGGTCGCCCATAAGGTGACAACTCGAAGGACCTACACTCGATATCCGCGGAGGCCACACGCCATTATCTCGGAAGGTGAACTACAATTCCAATATGATCTCGCACTATGACGACTGTCAGTAAGCCATGTGACGAGGCCAGAATTTTGTTAATCAGGAAAGCGTCAGTCATCAGCAACTATAAACACCACCAAGCCTAAGTACTCGTATAACGGAGCACCGTTGTTTCCTACTGGTAGTCTTCAGTGGAGGGAAACAGTATGGCGCTGCAGCATTAGTGGACGTCTGCTTAGAGATGCTGGTCTGAATTCAGTGTATTCCTGAACTGCGAGAACGGTACTTATTGACATTTCATATATAGTACTAATCTTTAATCTGTATGGATTATTGTGGCTGCTATTAAAATAGAACAGTGTTGCCGTGCATTTGTGTATGTTGTGTAGAATCAAGGTGATGGGTGTGGAGTGTTTACAGCATCGACGCATAGTTGAGATTTCACGACCAATATGATTCGCATTAGCCTATATCTGTGTGTCATAGCGTCCTCTCTTGATCCTACAGCCTCCTTCAAACTCTGATAATTATTTGGAACTTGCTGTACGTTTAAGTGTCTCAGGTTTGTGACAAAAGTTAACTGCAAAGTTATGTTTACGATAGTTTTGATAACGACTTGTTCGATTCTGTTCTATATTTCTTTTGTTCCTTATTACAGATTAATGGGAGGTTAATGGGGGTCATCACACGGGGGCGTGATTAGCTCAATGGCTTAGCTGTTGGCTTCCGACCCGAAAGGCCGAAGGTCGAATCCTGGTCGATCCTGGAGTGAGATTTTCATTTTTTTTAAATTGGTGTAAGGAAGGATATCTGGTCTTAAACCCCCGGCCAAATACAAAATGAGCCTGGGTGGCTTCAGCAACCCCAGAAATAACTGGAATAAGCTGAAGAAGGTTCGATGTTGCGATACCCTGTACTTTTGGACATTGATGATAATGATAATAATAATAATAATAATAATACTAAATAATGATAATAAGGGACATGATAGTCATGTGGCGTCGTCACATTGGTTTCTCACCAAGACAGTTGTGGGTCGGTTCCCGGGCAAATCATGTGGGGTTTTGGAAATGAAGAGCCACGTCTCTGTAGTTCGAATATTATGTAAAACTCGAGGTCCCGTTGCTATGATCAAGGTATCAAGAGAAACGTAAAACTTGCAAGCTTAGCCTGTTTCCTTTTCTGCTGAAATGCAAATTCTTAGAGTTAACGTTCCTACGTTTCTTGCAAAACAATTTCGACGTTCTGTTCTTGTCAAAAGGTCACGCCCATGTACTACCAGAAACGACGTAGTGTGCTATGGGTTTTCTAGTCTTTAACTCTCCGATGATTGAATCCAAAAGCTAATAGCAGCTTTCCTGGATGACTTACCTCATGATTTTCCAATTTTTAAAGAAAATACTGGGACGGAGACTCTCAGGACACCTACCTCAACCTCCGGGTTGAATAATTACCACCTACCCAGTCATAACCCTAGTTATCGACATTTTTTCTTTCACACGTACACAAGATTTATGATAAGGGTATCGTAAGAAAGTACAATCACCAAATTGAGACGTCGTTTATAAACACTTGTCAACGTGTTGATTCATATACTACGGAGAAAAAAAAAACTAAACGCTTAAGAAGTTAACACTCCAAGCGACTCTTCTGTAATCGGCCTACAATATTTATAACAGGTGGCATCATGAAATGCGATTACTCGCTGTGCAGTTATGAATTAGTTGACTTTTTCGTGTCTTTATATAGGAGAATGCATAGTTAATGGCATTACATACGTCTATAAATCTGTTTTGTTCCCTGAGTACAGTTATTCTTTTTTATTTTAGTGCGTTGAAGATTTTCTTATCGATCAGCCATCTCGTTCCTTACGAATTAATAACGATCATAACATTTATTAGAGAATTATCACTTAGTGGTTTTCGGGTATGCTGTGTGTGTTTCTTACTCACACGTCTCGATTTAGATTCCCGGCTTGTTTAGCGTTTTTAATTCTGGATTTCCGGCTGAAACGGGATTCGCTCAGCCTCGTGAGAACATTTCATGTGAAAGTGTTTCATGTGGTATGCTAGTACGTTCCGTTTCTGTGTGTTTCTCATAATTGATATACTATGTAGAGGTGTAGAAAATCAATTTTAACATGAAATTAAAGCGTTTCCGGATCCATGTCCATAAAACATTTCATTTTTCTAGGTGAGAGGACTGTGTCCTGAAAGTTTTGCTGCACTTTATTGTTACATCCTGTAGTGTACGCCTTAGTAGAGTAGGTTTATAGAGCGTGAAGTTCTTTACGTGTTATTAAAATTTCATTAATGTTATACAGTGAGGAGCCACTCTGCAGATATATTTCCACATTGCGTACACGAGGTCATTCTGTGTCATCATCTAACTGCTCCGAACCGCACAGGCATCTTTGAGCAATTAATTATAACACTACATTGACTTTACGTCAGCATTCTTACCATTAAAGATAAAAGGAAGCAAAGTCATCTCCCTACAGGCCATGAAGGCCCTTGGAGGGGTGGAAGGTAAAGGCTTCCACTATCCGTAACCTCGGCACTTGATGGGGTAGAGGGGTTAGCTCTGCGCCCGGCCGCCTTTGCCCCCAGGAATTACCCTGGTACTCATTTTTGGTGTAGGCTGAGTGAACCTCAGGGCCATATGCACCTCCGGAAGTGGAAATCTCATTTCTTAAATTTTACGACTTCCTGACGGGGATTCGAACCCACGTCCTTCCGGGCGAACCGAGCACGCCTTTACCGCCTCGGCCAGGCAGCCCCTACCATTAAAGATAGGATATGTCAATTCATTGTAATCTGTCGGGTATGCTGGTACGTTTTGTTCCTGTATGTTTCCCATTATTCATGTGCAGATATCTCCACAGTGCGTAAACAAAGTCATTCCATGTAGTAATCTACTAACTGCTCCGAGCCGCACAACCGCTTTTCATCAATTAATTACGACACTAGGCCTACCGCTGACTTTACGTCAGAATGATTACCATTGCATTTAGGATATGTTAATTCAAGTTTCATTTTAATTTGTCTCGTCCAACCCAAATATTACCTTTGTTATTAGTTAACACACTCCTGTTGATAAAGCTCTTTCTCCCTCCATTAAGATGTGGTGTTGGTGGTGATTATTGTCTTAAGAGAAAGTGTAAATAGGCAACCATCTTCTATTTAACACTAACCAGAGAGAAAAAATGGAAGGGATCCGACACTTAGAAAATTAAGATATTAAGGTAAGGGGCACGAAGGGCGTGAAAATAAGGCTCCCTCACGTCTCCATACATAATATCGTCGGGGTCGGACAAGAACAAGAGTTGACCAAGCAAGGTCGGATAGGAAAGATGAAAGGGAAGAGCCTGGCACAACTAAGTGGAAGCAATACCAGGACGCAGCTAAGGGCCCCGTGGTCGCCAGTCCACACTCCTTTTAGTCGTCTCTTACGACAGGCAGGGGATACCGTGGCTGTTAAATTACCGCCTATTGTCTATTGTCTTTAAGCTTAGCAAAAATACTCCAAAATGTAAATAATTAAGCACATGTTTTTTAAATCAACCTGTAAAAGGAGGAAGGGGGTATACACGTTTGTATTTTTTTTAAAGTTTGGTCGCATTTTCTTGAAACTTAGAACACAAATATTGAAACGCGTATTTCAGCATGGTCTGAAAATAACACACTCCTACGTGGTTTTGACTGTGGGGTGAAGCCTGATGACAAAAATATTCATTTCCCAGAAACAGTTTAAGAAATTGAAATGACTCATGATTGTTGCTCCTCTGTCTTAGATTTGAAATGTTAAGTGGTCTTTAACCAATACACGCCTCGGGGTTTTTTTCTGGGAGGGGGTTGGGAGTCCTGATTACAAAATGATTAATTCCTCTGAAACAGTTTGATCAAGAAATTAGAATTCCATATTATGGTTGCTCCTCTTTGTCTTAGATTTTAAATAAGAAGTGGTAGTAAAACAGTACACCCCTAGGGTTTTTGTCTGGGAGGGGAGGGGTTGAGTCCTGATGACAAAAATATCCATTTTCCTAAAACCATTTGACTTACGAAGTTAAAATTTTTCTTTGTAATACTTGATTTTGGAGATATTAGGTCTGCAATGCTTATAATATGCTGACGCGTTTCGAACCTGCGACCAGGATCGTCTTCAGAGCAGTAACAAAGATGTTATTGGCAACTGTCACACCATAGTGACCAGACTCAAGATAGAGACACCCTGTTAGAAATGTAGTTCATTCCAGGGTCTCCAGGGTCAAGGAGAAAGATGTTGACGAGTTAACTATGGAGGGTAGCCATGGATCTACTTAGTTCTCGTATATAGCCGTCGCAAACGAAGTAAGTCAGCTCCTGTATAAAACTATCGTTACATCAGTCTGTTTCCAGATCAACTTCGCTTTGCGGGAGTGAAAGCTGGGTGGACTCAGGATATCGTATTCATAAGCTTGAAGTAACAAACATGAAAGTAGCGAGAAAGATTGGTGGTACAAAGAGGTGGGAACAATGAGAGGAGGGTACTCGGAATGAGGACTGTTCGCAGATGATGTTATTCTCTACAGAGTAATAAATACGTTACAAGATTGTGAGCGGCTGCAGGGTGACCTCGATAGTGTTGTGAGATGGACGGTGGGCAATGGTATGATGATAAACGGGGTTAAAAGTCAGGTTGTGAGTTGCACAAATAGGAAATGTCCTCTTAGTTTTAATTACTGCGTTGATGGGGTGAAAGTTCCTTTTGGGGATCATTGTAAGTACCTAGGTGTTAATATAAGAAAGGACCTTCATTGGGGTAATCATATAAATATGATTGTTAATAAAGGGTACAGATCTCTGCACATGGTTATGAGGGTGTTTAGGGGTTCTAGTAAGGATGTAAAGGAGAGGGCATATAAGTCTCTGGTAAGACCCCAACTGGAGTGTGGTTCCAGTGTATGGGACCCTCACCAGGATTACTTGATTCAAGAACTGAAAAAAATCCAAAGAAAAGCAGCTCGATTTGTTCTGGGTGATTTCCGACAAAAAAAGTGGCGTTACAAAAATGTTGCAAAGTTTGGGCTGGGAAGACTTGGGAAAAAGAGGCGAGCTGCTCGATTAAGTGGTATGTTCCGAGCTGTCAGTGGAGAGATGGCGTGGGAGGACATCAGTAGACGAATAAGTTTGAGTGGCGTCTTTAAAAGTAGGAAAGATCACAATATGAAGATAAAGTTGGAATTCAAGAGGACAAATTGGGGCAAATATTCGTTTATAGGAAGGGGAGTTTCTTTGCGATCATTTAAGAAAAGGCTAGGAAAACAACAGATAGAAAATCTGCCACCTGGGCTACTGCCCTAAATGCAGATCAGTAGTGATTGAAAAACAAATTGATTGAAGGAGATAAAGGCTAAGTTAGGAATGAACTCGATGAATAAAGCTGTACCCATAACCCGGCTTCGGTGGTGGGGTCATGTCTGGCGAATGGAGGAGAATAGGTTACCTAGGAGAATAATGAACTCTGTTATGGAGGGTAAGAGAAGTAGAGGGATATCAAGATGATGACGGTTAGACTCATTTTCTACCAATTTAAAAATAAGAGATATAGAACTGAGGCCACAGAACTAGTTACAAATAGAGAATTGTGGTGGCGATTAATAAATTCACAGAGGCTTGCAGACTGAACGCTGAAAGACATAACAGTCTATAATGAAAATGTATGTTGTAAATCAACTCGGTCACTATATTTTTTAGTTAGACCTTTTCTGTAATCTCCCCAATTTCTATGTTCTTAAGCTTGTAGATTGATTTATTATTGGCTCGTACAGTACAACCCCACCAGTAAACTCTAATATACCGAGCGAGTCGACTGCGCGGTCAGTTGCCTAATTGAGAACTTGGATTTGGGAGATGGTAGGTTTCAGTCCCACCATTGGCAATCATGAAGATGGTTTCCCACTTTTATATCACGTTTGTGCTGCGGCTGTGTACCTTGATTAAGGCCACGGCCTTTTCCTTCCCTGCCCTAGCCCTTTCCCCACCTTGTGTCGCCAAAAAGCATTCGGTGTGTTCGTGTGACGTTAAATTACGGGCAAAAGGGAAAAATAAAATTTAAATTTTAATATTACTGGCGGTTCGTTCTTCCTTCAAAATATTTACGGATGCACAATTCTACTGATTAAAAATCAAAATGTTTACAGTTACAGAAAAATCGTTCAATAAGTCTTGTAAAGAGTATTTTTATAATTAATAATGATAGACGTATATGTAGTTTTAAGCGACAAAGTAAGGTGTTTGTCTGCTTCTACTTCACACAATTACTTGCAAATTAAGTAAACGGAGCTGACTTTATTTACCGAGAAAGTGACTTTCACCCATTTCATGATACCAACTATTTTATTTTTTGAATTTTGCTGTGTAGAAGCGAGATGATGCTTCATGATTAATTGAAAGCTGGCCAAGTCTCATTTCATGTACAAGAAGTCGGTCGCAGAGAGAGAGAGAGAGAGAGAGAGAGAGATATTTTGTTACTGGGACATTGATAAACGAGGTTATAATGTTTCTTCTTTATAATGGTTTAGACATTATCAAGATACTTAGACCGTAAGCAAATAAGGCTCACATTCCAATATTTCAAAGACTCAGTTTCCAAACCCAGTACCGTATGCAATTTAGTTGAGGTATGGAGTGTTTCGTGGTTGTGTTCCTGACACAGCGTACCGCTAGTTATATTTATTTAATAGTAATATTTCTTGGTTTAATGTTAAGTGTTATAGAATAACCTACTATGTATTTCTGTGAATCTTAATATTATAAGATCTTGATTTACTTTTCAAATTCGGCTTGGTTTGAGTCAAAATATTTCGGCGAATTTGTACAAAACGTGATAAACCTGAAGATATCACGTTTGACTATTGCTGGTAGGTCTACTGGTGTTAGAAATTTTACAATGGTTGTGATTGTCAAAATGTATACAAAGGTTTGGAATGTGTGGCGACTGAATTACTGGAGTAATATCATACGAGTAAAAGCTTCATAGAGTTGTGGTGATTAACTCGATGATACGTGGTTTTTGGTTGATAACTCTCTGGATAGAGCGGAGTTATAAAGTGGATTTTTCTGTAGTAGGTACATGTAATAGTTATTTACGCAACGGCCACGGAAAGTTATCTTTTACATTAAGAGTGAGATAATAATAATAATAATAATAATAATAATAATAATAGCATGCTCTTAGCTACCATGCACCGGGCGAGTTGGTCGTGCGGTTAGGGACGCGGAGCTGCTAACTTGCATCCGGGAGATAGTGGGTTCGAACCCCACTGTGAGCAGCCCTGAAGACGGTTTTCCGTGGTTTCCCATTTCCACACCAGGTGCTGGGGCTGTACCAATTAGGGCCACGGCCGCTCCCTTCCCACTCCTAGGCCTTTCCTATCCCATCGTCGCCGTAAGACCTATCTGTGTCGGTGCGACGTAAAGCAAATTGTAAATAATAATAATAATAATAATAATAATTTTTATTTTCAAAATCTTCCTCCACTTGGAGGCTGCCAAAGACAAAGAGTATACAAACAATTTCATTCAAAAATAAAAATAAGTAAATTATGTCTCAGTCTGGCGAGTATAAGTGGTCTCTGAGTATCAAAAGAGAACCCCTGAGTGCTTTCAGCCCCCAGTCGATGAACTACTTTGTACTGATGTTAAAGGTCTTCATCAGTTCTATCGTCTTCTTAGGGACTGTCCCTCTAGCACCGATCATGAGACCCCTCACTTCTGTGTCGTCCAGTTTGTATTTATTATAATACAGCACTGTAGGCAGGTAGATAGCTACCATGTACAGGCATTTGAATTTGACGCAGTCTCGCTGCTTGCTCGTCAATTTCGACGTTCCCTTTTACTACACCTCTTGTAGATGGCAGAGCAGAGTAAACCGAATCTTTTGTGGACGTCTATGGCTGAGTTTTAATTTTGTCGTTTGAACACCAAATGTGTCATCAGATTTTTTACGTACCGACATCGTACGGCATGGAGCGTCGAATGGCCTTTTTTCCGCCGTTCAAAAATCCGACTAACTCTCCCGTGTTTAAACCCGCTATCTTGGGATCTGGAGGCCGACATTCTACCACTGATCCACAGAGGGACCTGCGAATGAGACGCGAGGGCGTAATTTAGAAACGAGTAACGTAAACTTTTCACTTTAGTGGCGGTTGCGTACAATATTTTGTTTCATGCTGTGGTGAATTTACTCATTTTAAATTAATTTAATTATAAAGAAATTGATTCGTCACGACGCAAATCGTCCATGAATGACGCTTTCTTACTTCTTTGTTTGTGTCTTGCTATGAAAGTTGTTGATGATGATAATAATAATAATACTTGTACGCCCCAATAACTACTTCGACGGTTTTCGGAGACGCCGAGGTGCCGGAATTTAGTCCCGCAGGAGTTCTTTTGCGTGCTTGTAAATCTGTCATGAAGCTGTCGTATTTGAACACCTTCAAATACCACCGGACTGAGCCGGGATCAAACCTGCGAAGTTGTGGTCAGGAGGCCAGCGTCTCAACCGTCTAAGCCACTCAGCCCGGCTGCTATGAAAGATCTAATAGGCGTGCACATACGGTTATGTTGGATAATAAAGCATAAACCTCGTTATTTGAAGTAGCGAACAGTTCACTAAGCTACCAGAGTCTTGAACATGGCCCTCTGATCATGGATTAATGAAGGTAATACTTTAGCAGTAATACTGGCAATACAAACTTTATTTATACTGTGATATATGCTACATTTATCTGTTGGAAATGGATTAACCTATACATTAGTCAGTGTTGTGATGGCGACAGGTTACTTGAGCTACGAATGCAGGGATTTTTGTGTGTGTGTGTGTGTGTGTGTGTGTGTTTGTTTTCTTGATTCATGCTCTTTCTTGCATCACAAAATGTGTGAAAAAAGTGTAACCCTAGCAACCGTGCAGGTTGTGACGTAAGTATGGATGGATGTTCGGCTCCATGGCTAAATGGTTAGCGTGCTTGCCTTTGGTCACAGGGGTCCCGGGTTCGATTCGTGGCAGTGTCGGAAATTTTAACCATCATTGGTTAATTTTGTTGGCACGGGGGCTGAGTGTTTGTGTCGCCTTAATCGTCGTTTCATCCTCATCACGACATGAAGGATGCCTACGGGCGTCAAATCAAAAGACCTGCACCTGGCGAGCCGAACATGTCCTCGGACACTCCCAGCACTAAAAGCCATACGCCGTTTCATTTCATTTTATGGACGGACGGACCTCCTCTCCTACTCTGCCGGCGAACATTCTGGTGACATGTTTTCAACCAGAGTGACTCGAACCGGCCAACCACGGTGCCATACCATATAGACTTGACGCCACGATCATGGCCTCCAACTGTGCAGACTATGTCGTATGGTTGGTGGTCATCTGAAATTAGCAGCCGTTGATGGATTGCCATGACCAAGAGACATATTTATGATCATTTGATTTTTCGCAAAGGATTTTTCTAGCTTTTTAACGTCGGTTGTAACGCTAAAATATGTTCAACAACAGTCTATAGAACACGTATTTTAAGGAACACGATAAATTAATGTTTTTAAATGCCAGAATTGTTGTAAATACTAGACTTTTAAAGGTGCAACTTGGGTTACGTAAACGAACGATTATCCATGATTATTTCTGTCTTAAATGGAATATGATTGGGTTCTGTGATTTCTTTCCTTTTTAAATGTATTTATACTAAATTTTAAATAGTGTACCCATGCCAGTTTTGAATCCCGACCTGACATTCAGTCCGTCTAGCTTTCTTCCCTACTGATATCACTATACTTGTGGAAATGCTAATTTTCATTAACTTACATATTCGTTGCACTTATTTTCAAGTTCCAAGATATTACATGACAGGCTTTCTTCACAGTCCTTGATACTGTGTAATATGCCTTCTTGATTCTAGGACCAAATGTCGGCATAGGCCAAAGTGCTTACTACATTTCCACCTAACTAAATATATTCCTGACATTTTATAGCTTTCAGTAAATGTGCCATGCAGACAGTGAACAACAGAGGTGAAATATTTCAGCGTTGTCTAACCCCTGTAAGTACCTTGAACCAAGAACTCCCTCTACTATCAATTCTCGCTGTAACTTAATTGCCAAAATAAATGCCTTTCATTGTCTGTAATAATCTACCCTAAATTCCATAATCCCTCAGTACGGTGAATCTTTCCTTGGTACTCTGGCATATGCCTTCTTTAGATCTACGAAACATAAATATAACGGTCTATCCCTCTCGTAGCATATTTCAGTTACTTGGTTCGTAGTGAAAGTACACTGGTTTTCATCCAACTTAGGTCTACTCTCAAATTACCTCGATAGTTGTCGCAAACCTTCCTGTTCCGTTGTTTATAGATAAGTGCAATTACACTGTTTTCTTCCAGTCAGAAGGTACCTTACTAACATTCCAGTCGTGCTGAGTGGCTCAGACGGTTGAAACTTTGGCTTTCTGAGTCCAAGTTGGCGGTTTCGATCCCGGCTCAGTTCGGTGGTATTTGAAGGTGCCCAAGTACGCCAGATTTACGTAGAGTTATCACGACAAAAAAATATTTCCTGCGGGATAAATTTCTGGCACCTTGACATCTCCGAAAACCACTACAAAAGAGGTTAATAAGACGTTATTATTATTATTATTATTATTATTATTATTATTATTATTATTATTATTATTATTATTATTATTATTCATTGCTAACGTTCCACACTAATCGTATTACTCAATGAGGCCTACCCACTATATTTTACCATTTCATGTCTAATCTATTCCTACTGCTTCATGATAATGTAGTTTATTTATCATCATTTCCACTTCCTCGAGCATAACTTCATTGCCAACATTATTTTCCTCCTTTTGAATTCGGTTGCCCGCGACTTCACCAGAAAGATTTCCTTTCACGTTGAGAAGATTTTCTAAATATCCCTTCCTATTTTGCTGGATTTTTCCTGATTTACCCAGAATCCCTTTCTAAGACCCCTTGTTACTGTCCAGAAAGGTTTCCCTACCACTTGACAGAACATTCCCATGTTATTACCAAAATCTTACCATGACTACTTGGATTTTCCAGTGATTTGTTTGGCTCTGTTTCATCTACGTACAATTTATCTGCATCGGGTCTTGTTTGGAGCCATTTTTGATACGCGTTCTTTTTACGTTTATACTCCTAAGATGCACTGACTTAGTAATTCCACCAAGATGTTCACTTTTTCCTATCTGTACACACAGTTGCTGCTAGGCATTCCTTTGCTGTTTCTACTAGAGAATCCCTGGATGCCATCCATTCTTTTTTTCTATATCCTGAAGCTGGTTAATGTCTATTATTTAACTTTGCACTCATCATATTCATGTACTCTCATTTCCTCGTCCTAGAGATTCTCTGCCCTGATTCGGTGTCAGACAGATTTCACTTTCTCTGTCCTCTGTTTTCCCTGGATGGTCCTCGTCTTCTTCTTCTTCTCCTTCTTGGTCTTTTTCTCAATTTCGTAGGGTTGGCGCATGTGTGGATTTGGCTCAATTTTGCGGTCGGATGACATTCCTGACGCCAACCCTATGTGAAGGCATGCAATCTGTATCGCATGTTACTGTGGTGGTTAGTAGTATGCTGTGTTGTATGCAAATAAAGATGTGTACTAAGACGAACACAGACATACAGTCCCAGAACTAGAGGAATGGACGGGACGCAGTTAAAATCGCCGACGCAGCCGGGAATCGAATCCGGAGCCCTGTGGACCGAAGACATATAGGCTAAACAGTCAGCCAAGGAGCTGGGCTATAAGAAAATTATAATAATATAGCTAAATTTCAATATACATTTTTGTTCGGCCATTTGAAGATTACAGTAGTTTACTGTTAAAAGATTCGTTCTTTTCCAACGACCATTTACTCCTCAACCTGGGTATTTTACAAATAACCTTCAAATTAGTTATGAAATTACCGAGCAAGTGGTCGCTCAGTTTGGGTCACATTGCTAACAGCTTGCATTCGGGAGATAGTGGCTTCGAACCCCACTGTCAGTAGCCCTGAAGATGCTTGTCTGTGGTTTCTCATTTTCACACCAGGAAAGTTCTGGGGCTGTACCTTGATTAAAGGCACAGCCGCTTCCTTCCCGCTCCTAGCCTTTCCTATCCCATCGTCGCCATAAGACCTATCTGTATCGGTGCGACGTAAAGCAGATTGTAAAAATAAAAAAAGTTGTGAAATTGAATCGATTCGCAGCAAAGCTAATGCAGTGAGGTTGGAGTTGCCATCAGCTGTATTCTATAAGAAATAAGTTACGTAGCTTCTGGACGAAACTATATTTACACCGGCTTGTTTTCAGACCGACTTGCTGTATGGGAGGACTAGGATATCTTATTCATATGTTTGAAATAACAGACATGAAAGTAGCGAGAATCGATTGCTGGTACGAACAGCGGGATCAATGGCAGGAGGGTACTCGTGGTGTGTACTGTAGGTAAAGGCTTAGTTATGAGTAAATTCAGTGGATGAAGCTGTACTGATAAGGAGACTTCGATGGCGGGCTGATAGGAGGTGGATGGAGCATAGGTTTCCCAGGAGAATAAATATGGTCGTGGAGGGTAAGAGAAGTAGAGTGAGACCAAGGCGACGATGGTTATAGTTTCTAACGATGTTAGGGGTATGGAACTAAATGAGGCCATAGTGCTAGTTAGAAACAGAGAATTGTGGATACTTTTATTTAATTCACGCAGACCTGCAGACTGAACAGTGAAATGCATAACAGCCTATAATGTATGTATTCATTACATTTTAAACATGTTATCAGCAAGATTAGATGCCATTATGTATTCTGTGATTTTTTTTCCTCCTTGAAATCGTGATCCATTATAACTTTGGTTCCATAATAGGCAAATGACATCGCCATTTGCTTCTCGCCAAGCCAGACTCGGCTCTAATCCTAGGCAATGAATACGGGATTATTTTAAAAGATAATAGACGAATTCCTGTGTCTCGGTTTCCTTGGAAAACTAGAGGCTCTGATCACCATATCGGCAGTCATATAAAACTACAAGTACTGGGCGAGTTGGCCGTGCGGTTAGGGGCGCGCGGTTGTGAGCTTGCATGCGGTAGATAATGGGTTCGAATCCCACTGTCGGTAGCCCTGAAGATGGTTTTCCGTGGTTTCCCATTTTCACACCAGGCGGGGCTGTACCTTAATTAAGGTCATGGCCGCTTCCTTCCAACTCCTAGGCCTTTCCTATCCCATCGTCGCCATAAGACCTATCTGTGTCGGTGCAACGTAAAGCAGCTAGCAAAAAAAAAAAAAAAAACTATAAGTTAGCATTTCTTTTATCATATGTTTGAGAGTTTATTACTGTATATCGCGGTAATTGTGAAAATGGTTTACTACAGTATGAACTAGTTCATCTGCACTGAAATAAATGATGCCTTCATGTAACAAATGGATATGGTGCGGGGCTGTTTCCCGTCCAACAGCCGTTACTAGCGCATTAGTGTAATTGAAATCCATTGGGCTAATAGATAGCAGCTTTCTCGAGCGCAGTGCACCTGTTCTGAAAGAAATGCCCAGATGTTTGCTCTGTGGAAAACTGTTTTCTCGTACGTAGCAGATAGTGGGACGGATATTGTGTTTGTGGCTAACGACCGGAACATAACTCTGATAACTATAGTAATTTGCACTTCTGTGTATGCCACTGGGCTTAATTAGAATATACAGTACTAGCGTATTAAGAGGAAATGCTTACTTACTACATATCGTATGTTGTCTCAGTCTTACAGTTAGAGGAAGAAGAGACTACTGCATGAATAGTGGCACACTGAGAATCTTCTGTACAGGGTGTAACTGTAAGATAGGCCAAACTTTTAGGACACATTCCTCATTAGACCTACTTAACTACCTTGAAGTATGAAATAAAATACTGCCTCAACATTTTCCTGATCGAATAGGAAAATAACTCGCATACATTAATGTCTTCCAGCTTCGGGATACGAATCCCATTGCTCGTAGGGTTGTAACATGTCACATTTAGCGTCTTTGATGATTGGTCTGTCGTGGTGAATTCGCGGAAGATTGATGGTTCTCATTAATATTGTCAAGAAAATTGCCTTATATATCGCATGCACACTCACATTATGCATTGTAGATTTTAAGGAAAGAAGTATTGTAGCCAGTCATTAATCTCTATTGATTTATTTTTGTATTTTTGGACAGACAAGCGTCTCATTACTAGAAAAAACTGAAGAGGTTTAATCTAAAACATTATTCATCTTTTCGATACGTTATCACCTTTGTATATGGCAGCCAACTAACAATGAAACAAATAAATTACATTGAATTTAAAATTGAATCATTCCGATACGAAATTCGTTCTTCCTCTCGTCTACAAAATTTAGCTTGCTTCTTGTGGTAAGCCTATAATAATTTCGTCTTGCTATTGCTAGCCTGGTGCAGTCCTACTTAAGCAGACCCTCCGACGAGGGTTGATGGCGTTTTCAGTGTATGGGAAACTGCGTGCTCTTGTGGTGGAGGGCAGTGTGGTGTGTGAGTTGCAGAAATGCTGGGGACAGCATAAAAACATAATCCCCGACCCTAAGGAATTAACATTTTAAGATTAGAATCTATCGGCTCGGCTTGCAATCAAACCCGGGGCCCTGAAGACCGAAGGCTAGAACGCTGGTCATTCAGCCATAGAAAAGGATGCTTTTCGCGGTGTAGTTATCTTATTCCCTGATTATGGGCTGCCAAAATCTACATCTGTGCATCATTACAGGGGAATTCTAAATTACGTTCCGATTTCGTTATTATTAATGATGGGTAGTTTAATGAAACATAGGCTAACATTAAGGATGCATATAAAAAGAACAACTGAATATGTTTTTGTCTATGCCACTACAAATGTTAAATGTGCAAACCACGTATAACACGGCACACACCAAACCGATATTCAAGTTCCTACAACGCTACCTGATATATCAGGATCATTCTCTGCGAATGCTGCTGATGCGTGCGCGCAGGTCAGCCACTGTTCTCGCAAGTGGCGGTACATACACACGGTCCATTATGAAGCCATACACACAGAAATCACATGAGGTGATATCCGGCGACCGTGGCAGCCAACGCATGAGTTTGTATTCATTTGTATGGCCGATTCATCGTTGCGGTAGAGTGGAATCCAGGTAGACTTGTCATAGTAGTATTGCGGTGGTGCGCCATCTTGCTGAAAAATGAAGTCTGCAGTGTCTTTTCCGAGCTGTGGAAAACGCCATTTTGTTGGCATTTCTAGATAGTTCGTACCATTCACAGTGACTTCCGAAAAAAAAAAAAAAACCGTCCATAAATAGGGAACATGCATAATTTTCAAAAATATTTTTTTTTAAAAGTACACCAATGAAATAGTACGTAAACGTATTACAGTGAGGTAAGTTGCCTTGTTTTCTACCATTAAAAAAATGTTCAAAAGTGGTTTTCCGCAAGGCGAGGGAAACGGCCTCTGACGTAAGCGGCGCGCTGTGACGTCACGATCCAGTACAGCATGCAGCTCTACCAGCCATTGTGCATCAGCCGTTACTAAAAGCCGATTGTTTATTATTCGTGATCGCGAATAACTTCAAAAACAGAAGAAAGGTTCAAAACAGCACAGTCAGACAATCTATTATGTGTAGATGTCACATCATTCTTGAAAAATAGTGACTTTTGTGGCCGCAGAAATTCGCGGATAAAAAGCAAGTTTGTAAGTGGCATCTTTTAAATACGTGCAATGTATTGCAACTCATAGTATTAGGATAACAACGAACCTGGACAGAAATCACATCACTTTCAACATATCCTTCTAGACTGATTCCGATATTAAAGAATAACATTACATGTTCGGGCTTTCAGCATTAGTAAAGTAAGAAATCGGATTTCAGTACAAACATAAACATATAGGTAGCATTATAGTACTAGTCCGCCTCTGTGGTGTAGTGGTTAATGTGATTAGCTGCCACCCCCAGAGGCCCGGTTTCGATTCCCGGCTCTGCTATGTAAGTTGAAAACAAATAGTACGAGGGCTGGATCGGTGTCTACTCAGCCTCGGGAGGTCAACTGAGTAGAGGGGTTTCGAATCCCACCTCAGCCATCCTCTAAGTGGTTTCTCGTATTTTCCCACTTCTCCTCCAAGCACCGAAGGCCACGGCCGTTTCCTTCCCTCTTCCTTGTCTATCCCTTCCGATCTTCCCATCCTCCAACAAGGCCCCTGTCGAGCATAGCAGGTGAGGCCGCCTGGGCGAGGTAATGGCCCTCCTCACCAGTTGCATCACCATACCCAAAGTCTCACGCTCCAGGACACTGCCCTTGAAGCGGTAGAGGTGAAATCCCTCGCTGAGTGCGAGGGAAAAACCAAACCTGAAGGATAAACTGATTAAGAAAGAAAGAAAGAAAGAAAGAAAGAAAGATCATAGTACTATAGGTCTATAATCTATCATTCCCGATAAAATATATATTTATGGTTGGGGCAACTGTCCTACCCACTTCCGGGGCCCATGAAAGAGAAACATTACATATCTTGGTGGAGGGAAAAAGTTAAACATGATAAAGATAAAGATAAATATGACTTCATCTAGTTTTCACAAGTCGGGCTGAGTGGTTCAGACGGTTGAGGTGCTGGCCTTCTGACCCCAACTTGGCAGGTTCGATCCTGGTTCAGTCCGGTGGTAGTTGAAGGTGCTCAAATACGTCAGCCTCGGGTCGGTAGATTTACTGGCACGTAAAAGAACTCCTGCAGGACTGAATTCCTGCACATCGACGTCTCCGAAAACCGTAGAAGTAGTTAGCGGGCGTAATGCCAATAACATTAATTACATTTGGCTTTTAACAAGCTGAGCATATCCCGCAAGAAAAGTGTCTTGGTGGCATTTTAGTCGTTCAATACAGGAATGTCTTTAGGTACTGTGACTTTTTTTTTTTTTTTTATATATTTTTTTTATTTTTTTTGCTATTTGCTTTACATCCCACAGTCACAGATAGGTCTTATGGTGACGATGGGACAGGAAAGGCCTAGGAATGTGAAGGAAGCGGCCGTGGCCTTAATTAAGGTACAGCCCCAGCATTTTCCTGGTGTGAAAATGGAAAACTACGGAAAACCATCTTCAGGGCTGCCGACAGTGGGGTTCGAGCCCACTATCTCCCGGATGCGAGCTCACAGCTACGTGCTCCTAACCGCACGGCAAACTCGCCCGGTATTTTTATCCTTCGGTTTATTGACTTGGCTTGTGTACCCTAAAACATAGGCTAAGTTGGATAATATTTTAAACACCAACACTGTTTTCACCTGTGTGCAATTGTTATTTATTTCACTAATATTATGATAATTATTATAAGTGAGCAATGTTAACTTATAAGACCCCAACAGTCAAGCATTGGTTTTGTGTAGAGATATATATTTGTTAAATTCACGTTGTTTTCTTTCATGGCGTACACACCTATTTTTTGTTATATTATAGAGTATTTAGCTATAGCCTGAATTTCTTTACAAATGTAAGGTCTTCAATAAAGACATAAATAACTGTCGCATGTCCGCCTCTGTGGTGTAGTGGTTAGCGTGATTAGCTGCCATCCCCCGGAGGCCCGGGTTCGATTCCCGGCTCTGCCACGAAATTTGAAAAGTGGTACGAGGGCTGGAACGGGGTCCACTCAGCCTCGGGAGGTCAAATGAGTAGAGGTGGGTTCGATTCCCACCTCAGCCATCCTGGAAGTGGTTTTCCGTGGTTTCCCGCTTCTCCTCCAGGCGAATGCCGGGATGGTACCTAACTTAAGGCCACGGCCGCTTCCTTCCCTATCCCTTCCAATCTTCCCATCCCTCCACAAGGCCCCTGTTCAGCATAGCAGGTGAGGCCGCCTGGGCGAGGTACTGGTCATACTCCCCAGTTGTATCCCCCGACCAAGAGTCTGAAGCTCCAGGACACTGCCCTTGAGGCGGTAGAGGTGGGATCTCTCGCTAAGTCCGAGGGAAAAACCGAACCTGGAGGGTAAACAGATGATGATGATGATGATAACTGTCGCATGCCAAGATAAATTGGTAGAATTAGAGCTGTCAATATGGTTCATAACCTCTTTGGTTTATTACCTAGACATGGATCACCCAAAACATAGGTTAGGTTTGGAGAATACTTTAATAATCAGCATTAATTAATGCACTGTTTATTACTTTCATATTCCGAGGTGTATATGAAGCATTTACTAAAAGCATCATACATTAAAATTCAAAGTGTTACCACTAGAACAGCTGACATGGAAAAGTGATTGAAAATTCAAACAAATTCAACTAACGTTAAAATGATCTTTAAAAAAATCAACTGTAGACTTTTCCGACTTCTCCGGCTCGCCAAAATCCATTTCTCCCTAGTTTTAGCGTCTTTGCAACATTTATAAACAATTTGTTTGGGATGGTATGCGATGTGCTATTGCTCATCGGAACTATACACCATTTATAAGTTTTCTGCCTCACTGTCTGCGCAGGATTCATTTTAAGTCTAAAATATACCACTCAGATTATTATCCAATGTATAGACTTCGAATTTAACCAAACCAGACACTAACATAAAGTAGAAATACTCTAAGTGTATCCTGCTTCTCACAGCACATGTGTTATTTCGTCTGCTAATTGTCAACCTGTACGATGACGTCAGACCAATGAGATCGCGTACTTGCGTGACGTGACATTTTCGTACTTTAATTTAGATTTTTATCATGTTTTGAGTTCTTATTTGTACATTCTGATCACATTTTTGAATTCTGCGTGAAATTTTGAATCAGATTAGCATATTTTAAATTAAAACCCCGGATCATGCATGTTCCCTATAGTCGGTACCCCGAATCCATCCGTGCGTCATGTCTATTGACGTTCCCCGACAAGTAAAATGTTGCTTCGTCACTAAACACTATTTTCCATGTGAAATCACCTTCTCCCATGCGTTTTAGCTGGTCCGAAATGAACGATACTCGTAACAGGAAGCCGGGGGATTTCAGAGCTTGCAGCGTCTGTAATCGATGTGGTTTCATGATGAGTCGTTTCGTGGTCAGTCATTTCCGCAGCACTCGCCACGCTGTCGTCTGCGGAATCAGTAATTCTCGGCTTGCACGGCACGTGAACATAAGCGGGCTCCTTGCAGACGAGTCACGCATATGCTCCACTGTCACGTCATCGACGGGCGGACGGAGCGTTGACTTTTCCTTATAAATGCAGCCTGTCGCTTCAAATCGGGCATACCACTTTCGAATTGGCTCACCAGAGGGTGGGTCCACGTCAAACCTGTTTCGGAAATGCCGTTTGAGCAATCACGACAGACTTGTTTAAATTGTAATCAAGAACGCAGAAAGCTTTTTGCTGCCCGCGATTTTCCGCTATGCGATTGGACCGCCTCCTGTTGGAAGTCAGCGCTTAAATGATAAGTTGCATTTAAGGTGCTCTGTGTGCAACGCCATAAACTTTCATCCAAGTCGCAGGTATTTTATTGTCTCATTGTTATGCACAAGCTTTATCTTTATAACAATTTTCTGACGTTCTCTGTTCGTGAATATTACAGTAAAAGGACACGCGTTTATTTTGTTGCCTTTCCATAATATGAAGTTCGAATATTTTAAAATATGCTGTATGATAGTTGAACATCGATTTAGCCTTTTCTTAGAACAGCTCATCGGCTGGGTAGCGGAGTTTGTACAGTCGTGTTATACGGCAATAACTGCAAGAAATGCGGGATAGTATGTAGAGCCCTAATCAGAAGGAAGATGGAAGAGGTTCGAAGAATGAATGTATCGGCAAAAGAAAGTGAAGGGCCACGAAGGTTGTGAAAATGAGACTCCCTAGGCCTCACAAACTTAATACCGTCGAGGTGGGGGCGGTAGAATAACAACCGCGGTATCCCCTATCTGTGTAAAAGGTTACTAAACGGGGTCCAAGTGCTCATAACTTGGAAGTATGGGTTGACGACCACGGGGCCCTTAGCTGCGTCTTGGCACTGCTTCCACTTGTGTCAAGCTTCTTACTTTCCTGTATCCTATCCGACCTCCCTTGTTTTCCGACCCTGAGTGTATTACGTATGGATGCCTAGAGTATTTCGTTTTCACGCCCTTCGTGGCCCATGTCTTTCTTTGGCAGATACCTTCATTTTTCGAAGTGTCGGACCGCTTCCATTTTTTTCTCTCAGATTAGTGTTAATACAGGATGGTTGCCCAACTGTACTTTCACTTAAAACAATAACAGCCACCACCACCACCACCCTTTGTCCCCTTTTAGTAGCTTTTTGTGACAGGCAGGGGATACCGTTTATTGAATTGGAATGGCGTTGTAATGTATTTATATCTTCTACGAGCTGTGCATGCAAGAAACGGAATCTCAATGTTGTGTCGATCGAGGAAAAAGGTTGAGATCATTAACAGACTCGATAAAGGGGAGAGTGTACAGACTCTTATGAAAACGTTCAAGATTGAAGAAACTACGATTTACAAAAACGAAGAGACGAAATTCTGTGTTTCGCTTGGAAGTTTGACAATGAAGGGTGTTCCAAAAGGACGAAAACTATGAAATTATCAGGGGATGAAAAGTTACCAGACTCTCTTTATATATGAAGGGTTCATTAAAAAAAAAAAAAAAAAAAAAGGGACATACTAATTTGGAACCTTTGTTTTGTGAGAAAGCGTTGCAGTTGAATGGAAAAACTGGGTGGTTTTTTTCTGATTTTAGGCTAGTACCGGTTGGTTTTAAAACGAATTAATCTCTCCATGGCATTCGTGAATTGAAGTTTCAAACTGCATCTTGAAGAATTTAAGCACATTTAATTTCTCGGACATCACGAACAACGAAAACTATTCTCTAGATTGTGTATAACGTTATGGAGACAGGTTTGAATTGGATGTCACTACAACGTAACGCTGGCATCAGAAAGAGAAATGACAGCTCCCGGCTTCAAAATCAGTCAAGAACGAGTAACAGTTACGGTGTGCTCCAATGCTAGCGGCCTGCATCTACTCGTGATAGGCAAATCTAAAGAACAACGATGTTTTAAAAATGTGAAGTGCCTTCCTGTATGTTGCAAGGCTTAAAAACTGCTTGGATGGACGCTGAGGTATTGTATGACTGGTATAAAAATGAATTTATCCCAAGTGTGAAGCGTTTTAGAAAGAAAGAAGTAGTCTGGGAAAGTGATCATCTTACTGGATAGTGTACCAGTACAGTTGATATGGATTTCGAAGTGAAATATTTGCCGCCAAATGTTACAGCCCTTATCCAGCCAGTGGATCAAGCGATGAGAGAGAAGGGTTAGTGAATGTACAAGAAAGACATCTTGCATCTTTACTATTGACAGAAGATGAGGAAAGTATATCGTTTTCAAAAGACAAAAAAATTAATGTTAAGGATTGCTGTTACTTGCTAGTTTATGCTTGGAAGACCTTGACGCCAGAGAATCTCCGAAAAGCATGGAATAAATTGATCAGAGAAAAAGACAGACGTAGACACTGCTGTGTAAGACTGGGATGAATTTACTTATGTCTTATTCTCTCAAATTTCTGGAATCACTGATAGAGATGATGTGAAAGTCTATTTGGAAAATGACAATGACCCAGCTTTCAAATTTTACATGACGATAACATTGGCTTTATGGTGCAAGAAGAGAGCGAGAATAAAATATCGGACGATGAAGAAAAAAGCTACAAAGACATTGAGAAGCCTTTACTGCATTAGAAATTGCATCATTATGGTATGAAAACGGACGAAATTTGTTCAGCTCAATTTCTGCTTAAAAGAATGCGTGACTTAGCTGCCAAACACAATGCTCTGATCTTGTAAAAAACATTTCCGATGAATTTGTATATAAATAATGTAAACGATACTTTCTGGTTGAAGTTTTCGTAATGTTTCTTTTCCTAGTATTACGGTTTACAATACTCTACTGTATTGTAGTTTCTCTGATGTTGAATTGTCGTTTCTTTAAAAACGTAAATATGGCTTCAAAATTAGCATAGTGTTGTCTGCGGTAAATAAGTTCAAATTCGATTATCCGGAACGTCCTCGGTCCCAATTAGTCCAGAGATCGACGTTCTTTTTTATTTTTGAAATAGTTTGGTAGCAGAAATCTACGACGGCGGATTTGCAGTGGATATTACTGGTAGAAGAGTTACGGAATCTATTCACATAAATGCGAAAATTGACTTCATATGCCTGATGGAAAGGTGGATGATCTAACCACAAATTAGTCACATGCTAGAAAATGCTGTCTTCCTCATTCCTTATCGACCAAAAGAGCTTAGTATGTTTAAGTGCTAACTTTTAACTGATTCCATTCCATGGGAGACATGGGAGTTCAAATGCTGGAGTTGGAAATCCGTTGATTGGATTCAAATTACAATTCCAGGGAACTGAAAGTATGGTTATTTTGATCTTTTCATTACCCGCCCAAATCACAGACACAGCCCTGCAATGACACATATTTTCAAGCAGATTTTGCACTTATAAAAGTACACAAGGCTAATAACCACGTTGCTTCCAGATTTTAAGATTATTCACAACAATAATCATGGTCGTACTTCGTTGATGTGTGATCTTCAGTTTCTCTTTTAATCGATTCCTACTTTTAGTTCTGTTTCTGGCGTTGGCATCTCGTTCTATCGTTATGTAATTGCTGGCCAAGGATGTTTAACCAGTTTATACCTTGTGTGTCTACTCCGAGTATTGTATCACCTGCATCTCCACGAGGCCATGATTCCCGACAGGAAGGTGAAAGTGAATATGTTTATAGCCAAGATGTTACCATACATCCTATCGGTTTCAGTGAACACCGGACCATTTACGAGGTGAAAGAGGGTTAAATGATTGTTTATTTAGCTATCCTGTTGTTTTAGTACTTTTGATTGGTCAGTAGGAGTGTCTTCTCTCCCAGTCCCATACATCGAAATCTGACAGCAAGCGAGATATTATAACAGTAGTATTTGCAACAGATTCATTTTTGGGGATTTTAACTGAGTGCTAACAACCCGCGTGTACATCGTGCGTGTGAAAAATGTCGAATAATCGTGTGTGTGTGTGTGTGTGTGTGTGTGTGTGTGTGTGTGTGTGTGTGTGTGTGTGTGTGTGTGTGTGTGTGGTCTTTGCGATAGTGTCATAGTTCTGCTCTTTTAAAACAACTGTGGTAACTTGTGATAACTGTCCTGATGTTTCTATTTGAAATTAACTGCAATTAGGAATGGAAAAGGGGCAGCTGTAACGTGTGTGGTAGGTTTATTTTATCTTATGATGAATCTATGTACTTACATGCATATAGTTCAGGATAAATGTGCATCACAAGTCCGTACAATACTATAACTCTAGGTGTAGCATTTTGACCCAATCAACTGCTTCATCCGATGTGCGGTGAATGTCCATTAGCATTCCTTTAAAAGCTCGAATTGGGCAGTCAGCAACAATGTGGTGGATTGACTGAGAAGAGACACCACAATCACAATCTGCAGAGCTAGTCCAACCCCATTTGCACAACAGATAACCACATCTGCCTTGTCCAGTTCTTATTCGATTGATGATTCTCCACTGTCGTCTTGGAAGATCAAATCCTTGTACTCGTTTGGAAGGATTCTCAACTAGATGTTTGTTCACTACTGAAGACTGATCCCACTGGGCTTTCCATGAACTGTTAACATGAAAAGAGCTTCGTTCAAGATCCATTGCTGTACGCCAGGGTGGTTTCCTTGATTTCAGTCGTTGATGTTCAGTGTGCGTAATATCTTGATAGATGGGTAGTTGGGGGTTCTGCTGAATGTTCTTCCAAACCCTTAGGAGAGCTTCTGATCGTCTTAGGGCTGGAGGTGGAATATTGCTGAGAACAGGAAGCCATAGTGTGTTCGTGCACCGAATGCAACCCGTGATTATGCGCATTGCCTGATTGAGTTGTACATCGATCTTCTTTGTGTGAACACTATTGACCCAAGAGGGGCAGCAGTATTCAGCAACAGAAGGCTAATGCTGTTGATCTTAGAACATGAGTATTGGATCCCCATGATGTACCAGAAAGTTTCTGAAGAATATCATTTCTAGTTTTTACTTTAGCAGCTACATTTGAGAGATGTTGCTTGAAAGTCAAAGTTCTATCAAGTGTTATTCCAAAGTATTTTGGTGTACTGCAGAACGGCAATACTTGACCTCGGAATTTTAGTGTTGGTTTGTAATTAGACTGTCTGTTGCGTAAGTGGAATGTAGATATAACTGTTTTTTGAGGATTTAGGTGGAGGCACCATTTCTTGAAGTATACATCCAAGGCTTCCAGATCAGTGGCTAAAGTAGTTTCAGCATCATAAAAGTTGGAGCACTGAGTCACCAAACAAATGCCATCAGCATAAATGAATTTTCTTGATGATGTGTCTGGGAGATCGTATATGTACAGACTGAAAAGAAGGGGGGGCGAGGACTGATCCTTGAGGTAAACCATCGTTTAATTTAAACACTCTACTTCTGTCATTATCAGCGTAGATCTGGAAGTACCTATTACTGAGCATATTGCTAAGTAAGGCCGTAAGTTTACGACATGGGATCACACTCAAAAATTTTAGGAGTCCTCCTTCTCGCCAGACAATATCATAGGCAGCTGATAGATCCAAAAAGGCAGCCACGCTTTCCTTCATTCACCTGCATTTGAAGTGGGGAAACAGGGGAAAAACAGTTCCCATATAGGTGAGAGTAGGATATTTCTTCTTACGAGGTTCAGCATTTAAATTCTGTGTGGCAAAATTGGTCCTCTGGCAATTCGGATCATTCAGGCGACGCGTTGTTGAGGACCTAAGTAGTGTCTACGAACTAAATCTAAATGAAGAAGTTTTTTTTTGTTTTACGTCGCACCGACACAGATAGGTCTTATGGCGACGATGGGATAGGAAAGACCTAGGAATTGGGAAGGAAGCGGCCGTGGCCTTAAGGTACAGCCCCAGCATTTGCCTGGTGTGAAAATGGGAAACCACGGAAAACCATCTTCAGGGCTGCCGACAGTGGGGTTCGAACCCACTATCTCCCGGATGCGAGCTCACAGCTGCGCGCTCCCAACCGCACGGCCAACTCGCCCGGTAAAAAGAAGAAGTAGTACTAAATAACACGACATTTGAAGTCTTCTTCGTCCTCTTTTTCTTCTGACTTCTTTTTTTCAGATACTTGGGATCTGTACTTTATTATGGATTAAGCCCAATGTTACGGCTGAATGTCCTTCTTGACGCCAATCCTATGAGGAAGGATGTGTTCACTATTGCATATTTCTGTAGTAGTTAGTTGAGTGGTGTGTTGTATGTGAATGAGGAGATGTGTATTAAGACTAGCACAAATACCGAATCCCCGAGTCAGAGGAATTCACCAGACGCAGCTGCAGTTCCCAGTCCGGCCGGGAATCGAAACCCGGGACTGTCTGAACCGAAGACCGCTATGCTTATCATTCAATCAAGGAGCTAATTTTTTTTAAATGGAATACAAACAAGTAATTTAAAAAAGAGGTATGACAGCTGTGTTCGCAGAGCAACTGGCTTCTCGCCAAGGTGACCTTGGCTTGAATCTTGGCCAATGCTCATAATCATTTTAAAAATAAGTCACGTCTCTGTGATTCGGATTCCATGTAAAACTGGAGGTCCCGTGGCTGTGATCTTGATATCAACATCACGTAAAACTACAAGCTTTCATGCTTGCTTATTACCTCTTTTTTTTCTAATCAGAATAAATGACATTCTACTAGAAATACGTCACGTTCAAACGTTATCTGCGCTAAAAGGAAAGTACCATAATATTGATTTTGATATTTACGGGGTAATTAGTAGACTTCCAGTTTTAAGGACTTATCATCCAGTTATTTAAGAAAAAACTAATGTTGATGTCTTGAAGAATTGAATTAGAAACGTAATGAACGTGAAACTTGCCAGTTCTCGTGAATCAAATGCGGTCCTGATCAGAATTCATGAAGGAAGGTCAGGCAAAAAGAAAAGAACTCTGGAAGCAACCTACATCATATGCAGTTTAAAGCAAAATCAAGCTTCAATAATAATAATGTTATTTGCTTTACGTCCCACTAACTACTCTTTTACGGTTTTCGGAGACGCCGAGGTGCCGGAATTTAGTCCCGCAGGAGTTCTTTTACGTGCCAGTAAATCTACCGACACGGGGCTGACGTATTTGAGCACCTTCAAATACCACCGGACTGAGCCAGGATCGAACCTGCCAAGTTGGGGTCAGAAGACCAGCGCCTTAACCGTCTGAGCCACTCACCCCGGCAAAATCAAGCTTCGATTGGAGTCCTAGGGTCAGAATATGTATGTTGAATGTTCAACCCGAGGAGTCGTTTGATCCTCAGCAGCTCCTCCATCAGCTGTCAAGATAAGCTTACGCGTCACTGAAGAGTAGTACTAGATAAATGAGGAGTGAGGTAGTTTCCTGTTAGTTTCCCGTTGCTTTCTTCACACAGTCAAAAATTTATCTTACCGAACCGGTGAGCGACATTTTCATACTGATCATAACGGGGAATGACATTACTTACTAGCATCGCCTATTCCTCAAGTTACTTACAAAACCAAAACCAATGATAAGACTGCAGACAAGTCAGTGGAAGTAACACATTTGATCTATCCCATACCAGAACTGTAACGCTCGTACCTCGACACTTTGTCCTCTCGTGGGAGCGCTTCCAACTTCCACTGAAGCTTATCTCCGAAATCGTTACTCTCGTCCTCCGAGGCTCCGTCAAGATCGTCTGCAGCACTGCAGTTCCTCACTAATTACTCTTTATCATATCTTCGTTATCATTTAGAGTTTTCTTCAATTAATACAACCTGTGAGAATAAAGTTCGGTGAATAGTCCTGTACTGTCAGCATAGATGAACAATGCACGACAGTGACCTTACTGTCCTTCGAAATTAATTATTTAATCGTGATTATAACTAATAATTTATAAGTCCAGGTCCAAGTGTTTCAGCCACTCTACAGCACTTTATGAAAGATGAATGGGGCTTCCGGAGCAGGCATGAAGAGGGCAGCGCAGGATGACATGGTCTATGGTCTGCTCCTCTTCACTGCATTCACACATTGGAGAATCCATCCAACCTCACTTATGGCGTAAGAAATTTCAGCGTCCATGCCCAGTTCTCAGTCTGTTGAGGCGATACCATAGTTTTCTTGTGAGGTCGAATCCCTTCATTTTCTGGGTTGGATTTAGGTCATGAGCATTTGTTCCAGATGTTGAAATTGACCACTCATCCCGCCAGCTCTCGTTTAGATTAAAATTATTCCTGAAGAGTCGGCCGGCAAGTATACTTGCTGGTCTCCTAGATCGAAGTCTTCATGGCGATGGGTAACAACATTCCTGGTGAACTGGTAATGCGGGAGATGAACAGATCTTCTTTGCTTCTCTCAGCAGAGCTTCCTTTCTTCTCAGGTGGGGTGGTGGGATATGACTAAGGACGGGTAACCAGTGGCGAGGTGTTGACTTTACAGTACCAGTTATGCAGCGCATGGTATCATTCAGCTTAGTATCCACTTTATGCACATGTGCACTTTCCAGCCATACTGGGGCACAATATTCCGCTGCAGAGTAGACAAGACTGATACCCGTTAATCGTAAGCAGTCAGCCGAGGCTCCCCAGGAACTGCCACAAAGCTTGTGCAGGATGTTATTCCTTGTAGCGATTTTGTGAGAGAGCTTGGTGAGATGTTCTTTGTAGCTCAGAGTTCTGTCCAGTGTGACTCCTAGATATTTTGGGAACTGGTTGTACTTTAGTTTTTCACCACGGAATAAGACAGATGGCTCATAGTTTGCGAGTCGTTTGCTGAGATGAAAACATGAAACCTCGGTCATAGAAGCACTTGGGATCAAACGCCAAGACTTGAAGAATGTTGCCATTTTGACCAAGTCTGCTGAAAGAATGCCTTCTCCATCCTCAAAATTTCTGCTTTGAGCTACCAGTGCAATGTCGTCCGCATAGATGAACTTAGTAGCTGTGGTTGGTGGTAAGTCATGGATGTAGAGGTTGAAGAGAACTGGGGCCAATACTGAACCCCGTGGCAGACCATTATTTAATTTTCTTTTGCGACTTTTAGAATCACCTAGGAATGCTACAAACTCTTTCTCGCAGAGCATGTTGGAAATTAGGTTTGCAATTTCTAAGCAGGGAATTACTTCCAGCACTTTTTAAGAATTGGTCCATGTCGCCAGACAGTATCACATATGCACTTGTCAGATCAATAAAGACAGCTGTTAGTTTTAACTTCTTTTGGAAGCCTGCCTCGATGTGAGTGGTAAGAGAAAAACTTGATCAGTGCAGCTTCGATTTCTTCTGAAACCAGCTTGCTCTGGGGAAATTACAGCGTCAATGAGTGGTGCTATCCTAGTGAGGAGGACTCGTTCCAAGAGTTTATAAGTGCAACTGAAGAAGTGCTATTGGGCAGTAGTTTTCAGGTCTCTGCTCCGACTTTCCAGGTTTAAGAAGGGTGATCACCTTTGACCGTTTGAACTGCTTCGGCAGGTTGTTAGTCTGTAGGATGTAAGAAAAAAGAGAAGTGATCCACTTTATGCTATGTGGACCCATATTTCGAAGGAATTCGTTGAAGATATTATCAGGGCCAGCAGCCTTACCGGTTTTCAGCATTGTGATAGCAGCTTCAACTTCCTGAATAGAGAATGGTCTAGACAGTTCCTCATTCTTCTCTGTTCCATGTTCGAGCTCGGTGAGCTTACGTTTCACAGTTTTCGTATGGCATTTATCTCTCTTGGCTCGGATGACTTCAACCATTCTATTTGCAGTGGCATCTGGGCTCAAGTTAGTGCACTGCTTTTTAGAATAATGTTTTCCAGTAAGTCGATTTAAGACTCTCCAAGATTTTCTGCTCGATTTTGCAAAGTCCATGTCTTTCACTGTTGCTTCCCACTTTTCTCTCCTATTCTTGTCTAATGACCGTAGAAGCTGTGAACCTACTTCATGGCTGCCTGTTGTTTGATATTCTTTCTGGATTCCAACCGGGCACATAATATTTTCTGAAACCTCTCGGAATGTTCGATTTGGAAGCTGAAATGACTAAGCTGACGAAGTCATCATAGTTACTAGCAGTTGGTTCTAGATTTGTATCACACAGCTTCTGATCAAGATATTTAGAGAATTTATTCTACTTTGCACGATTAAAATTCCACCTGGGTAAAGGTACTGAGGTCACCAGAGGTATCTTCATACCTGCTTCCAACAGGACTGGTCGATGCTGGCTGTTAGGGAAACTCGACAATATTGTACGTGTAATGTCCTTCGAAATAGTCCCCTCCCATAACTATGCACTGCTGAGGTCGGCGATACATGTCCTGGAAAGTTTGCGAAAAGGCTTCCTTTGGGATGGTGTTCAAAAGCCTCGTCACGTTTCGTTGGATGTCAGGAATATCGTCAAATCCCTTTCCTTTCAAAGAGAGTTTGAGTCGTGGAAATAGGAAGAAGTCTGTAGAGGATTGAGATCTGGCGAGTATGGGGGATGTTCAAGTTGCATCACCCCCTTTGTTTGCCATGAACTGTTTGAGGATATTTGCTGTGTGTGGACGAGCGTTGTTATGGACAAAATACCATGAACCTTGTTCTGCATACTGGGGTCGTACCCTGCGTAGACGTTTCATGAAACGGGTCAAAATTTCAGTGTACCATGCAGCATTCAACATCGTTCCCTCAGGTAAAAATTCCTTGTGGATAATGCCTTGACTATCGAAAAAGGTGATGAGCATCGTTTTGATGCGCGACTTTTCAGCTTTGACCTTTTTCCGACGGGGGGATCCCGGAGAACGCCATTCCATGCTTTGCCTGAGACACCAGGTTTCATCCTCAGTGATAATACAGTTCAAGAAATTTGGTGTCACATCCGCCGTTTCGACAAAATCCTGTGAAGCCTCTAAACGTGCCTGCTTCTGATCGTCAGTCAAGTGATGTGGCACAAGACGAGAACACGTTTTCCTCTTCCCTAACTTCTGGGTAACGATTTGTCGCACGGATTCACGGTTAATCTGCAGTTCATCCGCTACCATGGGCACATTTAATCGCCGATCGTTCGTGATTAATGTCCTCACCTTTTCAATGTTTTCGTCAGTGACGGCGGTCGCCGGTCTTCCGTTACGGGGTTTGTCAGAAACACTTTCCCGGCCTCCTTAAAAACGGGCGAACCACTCATACACACACTTCAAGGACAGTGCTTGATCTTGATACACACGTACCAGCATCGCATGTGTTTCTTTTGGTGACTTGCCAAGCTTAAAACAAAACTGTACATTGATCTTTTGGTCGTTCATGTTCCTGTTCGCAGTTTAGAACCAACGCACTAAACACGCACTATGTCAAACATGTCTTACACGGCACACACACGATGCTCAACCGTACAACGTTGGGAACAGGTGGTCAAAACCTGCTACTACACAGATGCAGCGTTGTGTGTTGCCAGTGTTCCCGGATCGACCGTTCTGACTTCATTCACCGAACTTTATTTTCACAGGTTATTTAACTGTATAGATTAAATTCAATATGTTATTTTAATTGCATCCTGTAAATACAGGAGGTTGTTCCTAAATACATGGCAATGTGCATATATATAGGGTTAGAATCTATCGGTTGTGAATTCCAAGAGAAAGTTAATTTTCATATTATGCTTACAACCATTTTACAATTGTCATAAATTGTAAAACACCATTTTCCTTTTTTAAAGTGATTTTTACATAAATGCTATTGTACTTTCCTAATGCTTTTCCATTCACTCAGTAGAGTGTGAAACATTTTAAGCGTTATTTTATGTCTTCTTCAACTCTACCATTTACGAGTTGCTAATGTAAACGTAATACACGGTGTAGCTGCTCCTTTATTCAGTGCTAAAAATATCGTGAATATCTGTTCCTATTTTTAAACTATATCTATTAATGATTCAATACCTCGAGTAAAATTGTTAAATTCATTAAAGATTGTTAAACATTGTTCATCTTGTAGCAAGTTCGTGATGTATTAAAGAGTTACTTAACGGGAACGACGCAGATGTTAAAACAATCGTACCTCTCGATTTGTGGGTTAGAAAGCAAACAGCTTCTAAGAAGATAAAATGTAACCGATTGTATTACTTCTTAGCAAAGTGACACACCTGTCATGATTTAAGAGATCGTATTATTTATAGTACACTATTGTGTGTTGTAAATAAGTGATGGGAAATGGGTTAGATATTTCTTACTCGTATTTATCTATCACTCGCCCAAGAACTATCAGGTAAGCATCTACTGTACCTATCTTTTATTAGGGACTGTATCTTTGGGACTAGGACAGTAAAGATTGTTGTTTAGGTATTAGGTCCATATGTTGGTTTGATGCAGCTTTCCATGTCTACTAACCTTTCATTTCTGCGTAGTCCGACTCGTTGGCTGTATGGTCAGCGTACTGGCCTTCGATTCAGAGGGTCCCAGGTTCGGGTCCCGGCCTGGTCGGGGATTTTAACCTTCATTGGTAGATTCCAATGGCCCGGGGGCTAGGTGTTTGTGCTGTCCCCAACATCCCTCCAACTCACACACCACACACAACACTATCCTCCACCACAATAACACGCAGTTACCTACACATGGCAGATGCCGCCCACCCTCATCGGAGGGTCTGCCTAACAAGGGCTGCACTCGGCTAGAAATAGCCACACGAAATTAAATTATTTCTGCGCAATTACTACATCTAATCTAATCTAATGTAATGCTTGTCTTATTCATGCCTTGGTCTGCCTCTGCCGTTCTTATCACCTGCACTTCCGTCAAAGACTTACTGAACAAGTCATGGGTGTCTTAAGTTGTCCTTATTCTATCTCTTTTTCTGGTCAGGTTTCGCCAAATCGCTCACCTTCAGCATTCTTCTGTAACACCACATTTCGAAAGCTTCTATTCTCTTTCTTTCTGAGCTAGTTATCATCCGTGTTTCACTTCCATACAATGCCACGCTCCAGACAAAAGTATTCCAAAACGATAATTCCTAATTCCCATTAATTTTCGAAGTGAGCAAATTTATTTTCTTAAGAAAGACCTTCCGTGTTTGTGCTAGTCTGAATTTATGTCGTCCTTACTCCTGCCATCGTTATTCTACTACCTAAGTAACACTATGCATCTACTTCCTTCAAGACTTTATTCGACTGCACTTCGTTACTTTTTTTTCCGATTGATTTATTTTCATTGTGTATTACTTCTCCATGACTGTGTCCATACCATTAAGATTCCTCAGATTTTCTGTAGACTCAGATAAAACAATATCATCGGCAAATCTATAGTTTTGATTTTCTCTCCTTGGATTGTGATTCCCTTCCCAAATTCCTCTTTAATTTCCTTTACCGCTTGTTCTGTATAAACATTGAAAAGGAGAGCGAACCTCACTCCTTTCAGGATTGCTGCTACTTTTTCGTAGCCCTGGTCTTTTTTTCACTGCACACTTATTTTGTACAGATTATACAAAATCATCCTTTCTCGGTATCTTGTCCCGATCACCTTCAAAATCTCAAATAGCTTGGTCCAATCAACATTATCGAATGCCTTTTCTAGATCTACGAATGCCATGTACATGGGCATGTTCTGAAGTCGATCCCCTAAGATCAGACATAAAGCGAGGATTACTTCACGTGTTCCTACATTTCTTTTTTTTGCTTTTTTTTTGCTTTACGTCGCACCGACACAGATAGGTCTTATGGCGACAATGGGACAGGGAAGGGCTAGGAGTGGGAAGGAAGCGGCCGTGGCCTGGTGTGAAAATGGGAAACCACGGAAAACCATCTTCAGGGCTGCCGACAGTGGGGTTCGAACCTACTATCTCCCGAATACTGGATACTGGCCGCACTTACGCGACTGCAGCTATCGAGCTCGGTCCTACATTTCTTCTGAAGTCAAAGTGATCTCCCAACTCAGCTTCAACTTGTATTTCCATTCTTCTGTAAATAATACGGTTGCTTGTGGTTGCTATTTGCTTTACGTCGCACGTACACAGTTACGTCTTATGGCGACGATGGGACAGGAAAGGCCTAGGAATGGGAAGGAATCGGCCGTGGCCTTAATTAAGGTACAGTCCCAGCACTTGTCTGGCGTGAAAATGGGAAAACACGGACAACCAGCTTCAGGACTGCCGACAGTGGGGTTTGAACCCACTATCTCCCGGATGCGACCTAACTGCTGCGCGCCCCTAACCGCACGGCCAACTTGGCCGGTGTAAATAATACGTGTTAAAATTTTGTAAGCGTGAGGTACTTAACTAATGGTATACTAAAAAACGAAAGAGAAAGCCAGAATTCTGCACCGATCATAATTTGATCCTTGCTAATGTATGTATGTCCAATCCTGGTCCAGTTTCTCTGCGGGGTTGGATATGAAGTGAGATGAACCTTCGTAGCGAGTTTTCACGACCGGATGCCCTTCTTGACTTCAACCTTACTAGAGGAGTTAATGAGATTAAATGAATGACGTCATAGGAAAGGAGAGAGTGAAACCCGGTCCCGGTACATAACCTACTCCTGTCGAGTAGCACAAAGGGATCTGCTCAAGGCTGAACATCTCCATACCACGGACGAATCGCCATCAACAGCGTCATATGCCCTCACTCCATATGAACACTGCGGAGAGGTTTGTAATTGCATCGAGGTCTATGGCACGCAATCTAGTACTTACAAATTGTATACCACCACCTCTCCTACCGTGCTGAATTTTTTCAGCCAACGGGACTCGAACCGGCTAGCCACGGTGTCACACCATATACAGTAGACTCGCGCCTCAATCATGGCCACCAGGCAGGCATAATTTAGTCCTTGCTAATACTTGTCAATCAATCAATCAATCAATCAATCAATCAATCAATCAGTCACCCAGAACAAATCGAGCTGCTTTTCTTTGGATTTTTTCCAGTTCTTGAATCAGGTAATCATGGTGAGGGTCCCATACACTGAAACCATACTCTAGTTGGGGTCTTACCGGAGACTTGTATGCCCTCTTCTTTGATTCAAACACCACAAACGGTGGCTGTAAAAGTGGACAAGACCTGGAGACGCTGGAAGGTACCAAATATACTTCATTATTATTAGGCAGAGATTCAGAAACCAGGTATTAGATTGCAGAATCTTCCCAGGAGCAGACATGGACTCTTGATGATGATGCTTGTTGTTTAAAGGGGCCTAACATCGAAGGTCATCGGCCCCTAACATGGACTCTTAACTACACCTTAGTGGTCATGGAATTCCGCCTGAAGTTGAAGTAATTGAAGAAATTCGAAAGGTTGAGCTCCTTTCGGTAGCAGGTTAAATTTGTGGTGGTTCTACATGAAACTAAATTAATGTATGTAATAATAAAACGTAATTCGGATTTAATTTTTCATAGTTTCGTACCCGTACTCTTTTTGTATTGTGTTGGTTATCCTTAAAATGGCTTACGTTATAGCTTTAATTTTTCATAGTGGATTGTTATTTTGTATGGTACTACTAGTAATTAGCGCGTTATGGGAAACATTGGATTACTTTTAGTTTCGACCATAATAGTCTGCGTTTGCCTATGGCATTGTACTGAAAGTTTTTTTAAACCTACGTTCTGAAATATATTTCCGATGCCAATCACCTTGGTATTTCTCTGCCAGTCTCAAGTACATACCACGTATCCTTAACCAAAAATTGTGTACTGTTTAAATACACTTTTGTTAGTCATCGCTGGGAGATTGCGTATCTGTTTCTTATATTGCTCAAAAGTTGGCTCCAAATTTCTGGTATACTTCGCCCACAAGGTTTTCCCATTAAAACTTCAAATTACGTGACTTATAATCTAAGTATTCAGTCATGTGATTGGTTAGATAAGAGAGAAAGTTTTCAAGTTCCATATTAATTTTAGTTAAGATGGTTTATGATCAGAAGATTGAAATTTGCTAACTATAGACATTTGTCACGGTAGTTCATGGTATTTGGGATCAGATGGGGGTAATTTTGTTAAATAATTTGAAAGTGAACTAATCACTGGAAACAGAACGCCGTGTAGGTTGTGCACGTTGCGAGAAATGGTGTTATAGCGTCTTTATCTTCTGTAAGTCACCGCTGGGAGATTGCGTATCTGTTTCTTATATTCTGCCCGCCTCATTATTCTCACATCCACCCACATCATTTGAGAGCTCGTTGCAGGTTACTAGGCTGCTGATGGGTGGACGGATGTAGTGCGGTCGTCGACCTCCCGTATGTATTGTTTTAAGATCGTTTATCGTCGTATGATCTATATCTGATTTTCCGATCTTGTTTATAAACTTGTATTGTACTCCACAGTTAAACACGCACTACACTTACTGTACTAGAGGAAAAAAAGTTACCCGTTGGATTGCTTTCTGCCGTGAATACGAAAAGGAATACGCCTCGTGAAGGTGTGTTAATCGCTAACATTGTGGCTAGTAAGGCATATTTTTATAAAACTAGAAGGCTTGATCATTAGCAACACCTCCAATTTACGTAGAATCTAAACCACAGGAGCAATTTCCCTTCAAAAATGTCACATGTGAGAAACTGAAAACAACACTCAGCTATCATACTTCAGTACCTGTGGAATTCTTAAAATGGAAAATGACATTCTTGTTGTTCGAATTCCACATAAAACTAGAGATTCCGTGGCTATGATCGCAATTTCGACATTCACGTAAAACTTCAAACTTGCTTGCATTCTAATAATACTGGATGTCCCTCGACTTTTAAAAAGCACCGGACCGAGCGAGTTTTCCGTGCGGTTACGAACGCTCAGCTGTGAGCTTGCATTCTGGAGAGTGGGTTCAAACCCCACTGTCGGGAGCCCTGCAGATGGTTTTCCGTGGTTCCCGATTTTCACACCACACAAATGCTGGGGCTGCGCCTTAATTAAAGCCACTGCCGCTTCCTTCCCACGGTTAGCCCTTTCTTAACCCATCGTTGCCATAAGACCTATCTGTGTCGGTGCGACGTAAAGCCAATTTAAAAAAAACAACCCTGGAAGGTTTCCAATTAAGTGCCAATTAAATACGAGAGACTCATTTCCTAAGATAAAATATTTTTAAATATTAGCCGACCGCGCTGAGTTTCGGTCCTGCAACCTTGCTGCCGGTTATATGATTTGTAAACACCTGGTAAATCCACTTTTTGTATTTGTCTGTGTGTTATATTTTGTTTCTGCTTTGTACTCTTTTAAATGTTTTTTTAAAATACTGACTCCCACCCCAATTTTCTTAATTTTTGAGAACATATATTATTATCGATTTTGCCTCTCATTTATCGAAATAAACGAAACCACCAGTATGATAGGCCTCGGGTCCGCAGCTCTTGTTGGACAGTAATACTGTTTTCAGAGTCTACATTGGGATTCGATTCATCTAGTGAGAAAATTAGTGGAACTATCAGATCAGAAAAGGCCGCGGAGCAGGTTAAGTGAAGATGTGTTAACGGTGGTCGGATCCGTCGTGCTGACCATATGATACATTTACCCGCCCGAGGGAAGGCTCACTAGGTAAATAACCCACAATACTTGTGCGACTACCTCGCCTCGTTTCCAAATTTATGCCCATCAAGTCGTGTTTGCTCAGATGCAGTAGAATAGTAAAAACATTGAGCTGGCTTTTTTTTTTTTTGCCTTCCAGTGTGGAAACCAGTTCATATTTGCATTCCATTGCTAAAGACTGTGGCGTAGTGGTTGCTGGTTGACCTTGGCAATTCCTTGAATTCCCTATAAGATAAACAATGTTTAACTTGCTTGATTTGTTTTAATTTGTTCGCTGAAGACTGGAGGTATGCCATTGATCAGACTAGTACAGAAGGAATTTTTAAGATCTTCGACGCGGACTGTAATAAAGAAAAAACATGGAGGATGGGGAACGTAATCTTTCAAATAAATAATATGTCGGTTCTTTATCATTTCTATTATTTTTGGGTATTATTTGCTATGTTGCCTTTCTTGTTCTTTTGGTGGTGGTAATGGTGGTGGTTATTGTTATTGTTTCTGTTATTACAAAGCATAAAACACTGTAATAAATAACGCATTTGCAAAGTATCGTTTTAACTAGAGAAGGGTAGATAAATAGATAAATGTCTTTATTGGCGTAGTTAAGGCCGTTGGGCCTTCTGCTACACTAAAACGATGTAATGTATATCGAAGTCATTCGAAAGAAGTGTGTGCTCTGTGCTGATTCGGGCGAAAATTCATGTTTAGTTCTGGTTCAGGTTGAGCACTGGCTTTGATTTGGTCCTTGTAGCCCTCTATAACGTAGCCCTGGGGGTATGTAGTAATTTTAATATTTTGGAAGATGAATGGCGACTTGTATTCCACGGTAGAATACCGCCCAAGGTATCCCATACCACTTCTACGTAATAACGACTATAAAATCATTTTCTTGAAAGAGAAACACCTGACTACATTAGCTTTTTTCATTTCCCCCCTTGCCTCCATGTATGGGCGCCCTTGAGTGTGAAGTCTCCCAGCAAAGTGAAGCGTCATAGTCCCTCTCAGCAACGCTCGCCGAGAAGGGTTGATAAATAAGAAAAGTTCGCGGAAAGGCGGCAGGGTCGCAGTCTCTCCTCTTAAACTCTATTGTTCTGTTACTTCGCTTTCATCATCCTGCCATTCGTTTGTCCAACATTGAGGACACATTATAATTCGTTTCTCAGTGCGTTCCGTCAGTTACCTCGTTGCTCATAATTTCTCACTTCCGCTTCTTGCGCTTTCGCATTTCAATTTACTCCCGATATCGTAGTTTTGTAGGCGTTGTTAATTATATCGGCGTCGAAGTCCATGGCAAAATGGTTAGCGTGCTGGCCTTTGGTCGCAGGAGTCCCGGGTTCGGTTCCTGGCAGGGTTGGGAATTGTTAACCACCGCTGGTTAATTTCGCTGGCACTGGGGCTCGCGTATGTGTCATCTTCATCATAATTTCTTCTTCATCACGACGCGCAGGTCGCCTACGGGTGTCAGATCAAAAGACTTACATCTGGCGAGCCGAACATGTCCTTATACACTACCGGGACTAAAAGCCACACGTTGTTTCATTATATCGGTAATAAAATCTTCAGTGCGACTTGTGTGCTTGACTTAATCAAGAGAAGACAAAAAAGCGAAGGGTTTCGTATGAAATCAGATTCAAACGAAAGGTAATAGGCCTACTTCATGCAGAAAACCGTGGAGATGGGTCATCTGACCGAAAAACTGATTCTTTGAGCATAGACCTACCCTGAACTACGAGAGAAGATAGTCATGGTTTGCGTCCTTGCGGCAATCTGTGTTCTTCAACATCTACAAAACCGTTATGAACATTGCGCGAAACGCGAGGGTGCACATTTTAAACACATGCTGTACCAACTGAATTAGATATGTTCCCGTCATCACCTTCCGTGTTTGAATGACTTATCTCTATGATCGAAGCATTTTGTAATATCAGTACTGTTTGTCTTGCCGCATACTGTATTATTATTATTATTATTATTATTATTATTATTATTATTATTATTATTATTATTATTATTTAGCTCTTCAACCTTCCTCTCACAAACATATGGCACGTGCTTATGCTTGCCATAGGTAACTAGTGTTGTAAGGCAATAATATGGTTTCACATTCGAGGTATGAATCCTTTTACAATACCGGTATTTGTGAAGCCTGTTTGGAAAACTGTAATGCTGTGTGTATGTATATGTGTATTTTAAGAAATTACGACGAAATTCTCATGGCACCATCCCTTCCAGTGGGCCTATTTGTCTAGTATTGGCATGGTCATACATCGAAGTCATTGCAAGAATGCTGACGTTTGAATTCAAACTTGCCTACTTCCCGAATCCATAAACTTACTAGGTGTCATTAAGCGTAAATTCAAATGCATTGTAATACTAATTCGTGCAAGCGATAATACATTAATATTGAAATGTGTGTTTCGCCTTCAGCGGTGATTCTATAACGATCCCATCATGCGTTACTCGATGTAGAGAGAAAGCTTCGTTTCCCTTTAGTCATGGTTCTCTGAGATGCTAACGGAAAATTAAGGTTAATAAAGGAAAGGAATAGACTTTCTTCACTTGCAGTCATTGGTGTGAAGCGTACTGAGATACCTCAGGGGTATACTTATCTTTGAAGTTATTTTCATTCAAGCCTATGAGGAGTGTGTAACAAGAATAGTATGTCCGAGTGTGAGTTGTGATAGCCTCCATGGTTTCATTTTACACAACTGGTTTCGAACTTTACTTTGAAGTTCAACTTCTCTAAGTCGCTGTGTGTTCTGCATTATTACAGTAAATCCGTAGTTGTTGATAATGTAGGTTTTTTATAACCTATGGATTTAGCATAGAGTGATCTTCAATTCAAGATACACACGCGCAGAAGGGCTCTTAAATGGATTCAATAGAGGTCGTTTGATCGACTGACTCGGTTTAGTGCCTTACTTGGCGACATCATACATGCTAGACTCCTCCTCCCCTACACTGTTCTTCCTGTTGTATTTTATCTTTCTATCTAGATGTTTTAGCTTTCAGATTGCTGTGGTACCTGTTTTTGCCTTTTTTGGAGCTGATATCTCCACTGACAGGCCGTGGACGCTCACTGTCCCAAACTCTGGTCATCCAAGTTCCAGAGATTTTATAGGTTCTAGTTTAACGATCGGCTTTCCTTGAAATACTGTAGTTTCCCTTGGTGGCTCAATTCCGTTAAAATGTTGTGTTGATGCCTTCTCTTGGATTATGGCCGCTTCTATAGCTAATACTTGTCAAAAGAGCAGATGCACAACTATACGGTAGTGATAGTACTTGTTTTGTATAAGGCAAGTTCTCTTGTATCACCGAGCGAGTTGACTGCGTGGGTCACGGAGCTGTGAGCTTGCATTCAGGAGGTAGCCCTGAAGATGGTTTGCCATGGTTTACCAAAAAAAAAAATCTCCACTTTTACGAAATTTATTACTTCACGTTATGAATTTTGTTTCATTAAATTTCATTAATAACGCGTCGTCATAAAGCATAACCAATTCAACGTCCACTTAAAATTACAGTACATTTTCCCCCACCAACGTGCTAACACGCACACGAATCGCATATATCGTTAAACTCCCCTGATATATTTTACTGTATTAAGATCATCATTCAGATATTCGACTCTGCGATTATGGCATCCGTCGGAAGTGTAGTTAATCCTCGAGATCTCCGTACACTTCTCAAGTTCCAGTTATTATTCCAACATTGGAACTAGTTATTACAGTTACATAGACTTAACAGACTTTACAATAGCATAGGTTAGTACAAGTTTACAGTATAAAATATGTTTAATGAACAGCTTAGACAAGCTTGAAAATATAGATGAATAAAACTTAATATTTTTTGATCCCCAGTGATGGGAAGAGTACAAGAAAGAAGTAATGGGGCCCGATTACAGTTACTTGAGGAATATTTTACTCAATTACGAGTACAAATTACTTTTTCAACAAGTAATGAGTAAAATTATAGTCAGTAAAATTACAGTTTCTTTACAGAATGTTAGTCTTAAGGAAATTACTGCTTTTGTTTCTCTTGGAGCTAGAATAATACAAAAGCTTGCTAGGAAAGGAATATTGTGTGTGTGTGTGTGTGTGTGTGTGTGTGTGTGTGTGTGTGTGTGTGTGTGTGTGTGTGTGTGTGTGTGTGTGTGTGTGTTATTTTAGCATAGAGGCATTAAGTGGCTATCATCACTAGGTGGGACTAAACATGATACCGTGGAATTTTCGAAATTATATATATATTTTTTGTTTTACTGTGGCAAAAAACGCAATGCCAACACTGTTCAATTTTTGTGCCGGGCAAAGTGGCTCAGACGGTAGGACGCTGGCTTTCTGAGTCCGAGTTGGTTGGTTCGTACTCGGTTCAGTCTGGTGGTATTTGAAGGAGCTCAAACACGTCAGCCATATATCGGTAGATTTTCTGGCACGTGAAAGAATTCCTTCGGGTCAAAATTCCGCCATCTTGGAGTCTCCAAAAACGTTAGTAGTCAGTGGGACTAAAATATATGTATTATTATTATTATTATTATTATTATTATTATTCACTTTTCGTGATAACATAAAATAATTCGAATGATCACACTAGCATTTAGGGTTTAATAGCAATTGTCGTTTATAACTGTAGACGTCTTGGCATGGAGTTAAATTCCGGATCTCTGTTAGGGAGAATTTGGACCATTCCTCCAGTTCAGCTTTCTCAGCCGAGATGAGTACATAGGTGCTCAGTTGGTTTAGATCGGACTTTGTGGTGGGGTATTAACTCTTCCTTGGACGTTGTTCATTCAGCCAGTGCTCCATATAATTATTATTCCGAACAATTCAAATTAACTATCATTAGTAACTTCGGCATCGGAAGTCTGTAAATTCTAGAAGTCGATGGATAGGATTAAGTCATGTGCTCCAGACACATTCCAGGAATTGTTACCATGAGTGTGCTAAAGAGCTGGCAATCCTACTAGCCACGATAATCAATTGGTCTTTTCGTCCAGGCGAATTTCTGCCCGAATGGAAGAAAGGATATGTTACATCATTGTTCAAGAAAGGTGACATCTTCATTTGTCAATTAGGCTACAGACCAGTAGTTCTTATAATTTCCAGAGTGGCGGAAAGTGTCATGTACAACGCATTGTACATTGCTGTTAGTGGTTTAATTAATGTTAACCCGCATGAATTTGTCCAGAAATGCCCAACAACCGCCAATTTTGTTGTTTACTCTCACTTCATATCTAGCGCACTTGACACTATTGCCGACAGGTTGATGTCGTGCACTTCCGATTTTTCCGAAACTTTTGATTCTCTGCAGCATAATGCTCTACTGACTCGGTTATCAACATACGGCATTCATGGAAGCTTGCTCGAATGGTTTAAGTGTTATCTTTACGACATGAGGAACTCGCTAAAATAGGAGGGTCTCATTTCTCGGCCTTACTAACCAACGTCTGGAGTTCCACAGGGTGGTGGTGGTGGTGGTGATTATTGACTTAAAAAGGAAGTACAACTGGGCAGCCATCCTCTGTCAACACCAATCGTGAGGAAATCGAAAGTCACTACATTTAAATATTATTAAAAGGTTCAAGAAGTGAAGCGTGTTATCAAAATTAATTATCTTAGTCTTCATTTTAGGCAACCAGACTTGTTTATCTTTCATTGAATATATGTTAAATATCGTCAACATGCGTTACAAAAATTAGTCTTCCTGAAAATACATTGTGAGAGTTGTAAATCTATTGTCTTATTGTAAACTCTGTATTTCTCACTCATACCGCCGAGTTGGAATACTGTTGTGAGATGTGGACGCCTTCAAAGCAATATTTAATTAATACCTTAGAACGAGTGCAGATTAGATTCCTAAAATGGATCAGTGCGAAGTGCTTGTGCACAAAGCTTCATAGGTAAAAAATATATTGTAATGTTATACTTCATGCAATTCATGCAATTCTATGCAATTGAAGTTCTTATTGGCGATTATTTATACATTTTCATTTATTTAGGAACAACCTCCTGTATTTACAGGCTGCCATTAAAAGCAAAGTAAAACAAATCGCATTTTATTTGTACATTTCTGTTAATTGAAGAAAACTAAATTATAACGAAGATATGGTAAACAGTATAATTAGTGCGGCATTTCAATGGCGAAGAGGTGGTCTCTCAGGATCTTGATGGAGCCTCTGAGGACGAGAGTCACGATTTCGGGGATGAGCTTCATTGGAAGTTGGAAGCGTTTCCATGTGGCGACAAAGTGACTAGGTACGGTACCACGAGCTCCCACCTCCCTATTTCTATTTCCTGAAGGTGGTATCTAGGTTTGTACAATACAGTATTAAAATTAGGAGCTATAATAATTAGTCAAGCATTTGTCGTAATATTATATACTTTGTGCACTCGTCGGTTGTTTATTTTATGTAGTTCACGTTGGTGATTATTTTATTCTGTCAGAATATATAGTATGTATGTCCAACACTTATTCAGTTTCTCTACGGGGTCGGGTATGAAGTGAGATGAATCCTCGTAGCGAGTTTTTACGATCGGGTGCCCTTCCTCATCAGGAGTTAATGAAACGAAATGAATGACGTGATATATGACAGTAGGAAGGGAGAGGATGAAACCCGGTGCCGTCACATTGCCTGCTCCGGTCGACTAGCACCAAGGGGTCTGCTCAAGGCTTAACATCGCCAGGTGACTTGTGGTCACCACGACGAATCCTCGCGGTCGTTATCAGCTTTCTAGACTGGGCTCGCTACCTCACCGTCAGGTAGCTTTTTAATTGTAATCACGTAAGCTGAGTGGATCTCAAACCAGCCCTCGGATCCCTGACCTGGCTGGAATCGAGCCTGGGCCTCCAGGGGAGAGGTAGGCACACTACCGCTAGACTGCGTTATTGATGCACAATAATTGGCAAAATATTAAATCATACTGTAATCACTCGCCGGTTTTTCTGTTATATCTCACTGAAGTTCATATTGTCGATTGTTTACACGAACACTGTCAGAAGATATTATTATTATTACCAAAATCCAACATTAACGATGATAACCCGAAATTTTCTTTAATGTTAGCTGGCTAATTGTTCTGGGTGATTTCCGGCAAAATACTAGCGGTACGAATTTGTTGCAAAAATTTGAGCTGGGGAGAGTTGGAGTTGGGAGAAAGGAGACAAGCTGCTCAACTAAGTGGTATGTTCCGAGCTGTCAGTGGAGAGATGACATGGAATGACATTAGTAAACGAGTAAGTTTGAGTGGTGTTGTTTTTTTGCTATAGGCTTTACGTCGCGCCGACACTGATAGGTCTTATGGCGGCGATGAAGTAGGAAAGGGCTAGGAGTTGGAAGGGAGCGGCCGTGGCCTTAATTAAGGTACAAGGTGTGAAAATGGGAAACCACGGAAAACCATCTTCAGGTCTGCCGGCAGTGGGGTTCGAACCTACTATCTCCCGCATGCAAGCTCACAGCTGCGCTTCCCTAACCGCACGGCCAACTCGCCCGGTAGAGTGGTGTTTAAAAGTAGGAAAGATCACAATACGTAAGTATTAATGACGAAGTAAGCCTAGTTGTGTTTTGACATAGGCCTACTGTCTTTTAGCGTTTATAGTTGCATGTGTAAACATGGGTGTGTATTTTATACTTATATTAACCGTGTCGTCTGCATTTAATTCATAATGTAACCCTTCTATAGAAAACTTCTTAGCATACACTGAGATATTACCTATTCATGAAACTGAATGTGCCAGTATTGTTTGGCGCTACTGCGTACTATTTCCTGTTCCTCCATTTTGGTGCGGTACTAGAGGTCTGCTGTGAATACTTAATGGCTGGGGAAATATTTCTTAGTGTATAAGTAGGGACCAATATTATCGTGATACGGAGACATTGCTTCATCCCCACCATCCTCCGGCAACTTAAACACACACGCACGCACAACCTAGCTGTTGAAGCACCTACTGTAACCTGCCATGAATGGCCGGATGTGTCCTTCCAACGTCCTTCCCTTGCTGCTTTTTACGGCAAGGTTACTTTCCTTCACGGTGACCCGATCTTAGTTGGTTCATCGACAAACATGATGTAGTTGAAGCGGTACTATGACTTCGTAAGTCTGTTATTGCTCGAATAAAATGTAATTTTTGGTTCTGTGGTTGAATTGGATCTGTACCATCTTCATCTTTAATGCAATTCCTGCCACTCCTGAAACTAGAAGATGGTCAGAACATACAACACATTGCCTTGCAAAAATTAATAATTGAACGGTGTCGATGGAGGGCGCTCTTCTGTTATGTAAGTACAGGTATTGAAGGTCGACTGTGTCGTTAAACAAGAGGCTTGGTGGCTAGCTATGTCTGCACACCCAGTGGGCGCCCCTGTGCAAGATTTTAATTATCTGTATTGATTGGTTTACAGGGAGTGAAAATTCTCGTATGACTTAAAATGCATACCGTATTCAAAACGTCAATTCTCAAGCTAAGGAAAACATTCCTTCGCGCTCGTTTTCTCTCTCTTCCTCCACTTAATCTTTCCATTGTATTTTGTAATTTTTTAAAATTCAAACACGAATTGGAAACTTCATTCAAGATTTTTTTTAAGAAGTCTTGTAACATGGAGTTAAGCCGACTTTCCTACCGTAGTTAATGAGTGATTATAACACTAGTAGGATTCGTAGGATCCATAAATACGAGACATCCGTGTCACTCCGTTTACGGACATGTTACATCATTTCCGGCACTTTGGGGTGTTATTATTATTATTATTATTATTATTATTATTATTATTATTATTATTAACATTTTCCGTGCCGTAGTCTGTAGTATTATAATTTCTTCCAGATTTATTAAAATATTCAGATTTTTACATTCTAGAAAACAGTCCTGTGCTCATAAATCTCAATTCCTCGTACTTGCTATGTTAATACATAGTCTCTGCATATTTAATTATGCAGGACTGGTGACCATGTATGTCCTAAATGTCAAAAACATCTTGCAGAAAACACAGTCAGTCACACAGTAAGAGAAAAACACAGATACAGTAGAGTCTCGCTCAACCGACCTTCGCTTATCTGACACTCCATGTTATCCGGCACTGGTAGTCTTAATTTGAACTTTAGGTGGATGCAATTCTGGGACACGGGGTGTGGAGGGTGCGACTGTGGGACAAGCACTGGCAGTCATGCAGTAGGATTGTTCAGTGTAGTATTAGTTGGGTGCGGATGTTATAGTTTTCATATCCTCTGTGAGTATGGCGAGTAAACGTAAGAAAGTGATTGTTTCTGTGGAAGACAAGTAGAGTGGGTTAAAGAGACTGGACAAAGAGGAAACTCTCCAAAAAATGGCTTCAGATTATGCTGTTGGACGTGTTACAGTGGGAGACTGGAAACATACGAGGGAATAAATTGAAAATTGGTGCTCTACCAGAGCAACAAGTGATGCACTGAAAATTAGAAAAAAACAATGAAAAATGTGAGTACGAAAAAGTAAGTGAAGCACTATTTCTTCGGTTCACTAAAAACCAGGAAAAGGGCTTGTCAATATCTGGCCCCATTCTGCAAGAAATGGCGGTGTATATCCAGAAGGAGTTTAATAAAGGGACCCTAATTTTACTGCCAGTGCTGGGTGGCTTGATCGGTGGAAAAAACGGTACGGCATTGGCCTGCTTAATATCTGTGGAGAAAAACTGTCAGCTAAATCCGATTAGGTTGTGAAATTTAAAAGACAATTTCAAGAAATAATTCTTGCTGAAGGATTATCCGGTGATCATATTTTTAATTGTGATGAGACTGGGCTGAATTTCAAGATGCTGACATCAAAACTCTTGCAGCCCAAGCCAAGACGTCTGCACCTGGTTACAGGCGTAGTAAGAAAAGAGTACTGCATCTACTGTACAATTGAATTAATAAGTCAATAAATAGAGTCCCTTAAAACATAGTACATAATACAGTATAGCCTTCCTGTTTGTTTTAGTTCATTTTCAAAGTTATTCCGTATTATCCGACATTTTCGGTGATCCGACGTACTCCAGGTCCCGTTTAAGTCGGATAATCGAGACTCTACTGTATGTAAATATTGCACATTACATGTAAATAAAGTAGTTAAATTCATTTTTTATGTTGGAAATTCTGAATATGTATAATACCTAACCTAACCTAATCCCATAGCACTACAGCCCTGAAGGGCCTTGGCCTATCAAGAGACTGCTGCTCAGTCCGAAGGCCTGCAGATTACGAAGTGTCGTGTGGTAAGCATGACAAATCCTCTCCGCTGTTATTCTTGGCTTTCTAGACCAGATATGTATAATACCAGGATTAGTAATTTATCAAACACTCACTAAATATACTTTAAAATAGTTTATGTAGGCTATATGTGCTTGCACATTGAGTCTTTAGCTCTGAAGGCTGGTTGGATTTGCAATAGTTCCAAATATCAGCTGTCATAGAGAGCCTGGTTTTGCTTTATGAAGATTTTAGATAGTTAATTAGTTACCTTATCATACAGTCATTCTGTATTGTCACTTATTGGCTGTGATCGCGGCTTAGTCCAGTGGTATTTGAAGTTGCTTAAATGTGATAACCTCATGTCAGTAGATTTAGCAACACGAGAACTAACTCGTCCGGATGACGTTTTGGCACCTCGGCTTTTAAAAATAAATACTAGTTACTGGCTGTAATGAATATTGAAAAATGCATAGTTTGTGCAGTTGCAATTAATAAAATACTTCTAGACAGCAAATACTACAATTCTGGTTAAAGCAAATTATATGCTAAATATATTAGCATATTGGAAACAAAAAATGCAAACTGAGAGATTTAAAAAAATAATTAATTTACCTAAAATTACAGGTTACTGCAAGGAATCATAATACAACAAATTTATAAATTAATAGCCTATCACATCATCATCATCATTTCCCCTTATCCAGTTCCTGCCGGGTCGGGGTATTTATGGCATTTCTCCACCTTCCTGTTTCCTTCCACCATTCCTCTTCCATGATCTTGTCCCAGTCTAAATTTCATATTCTTATGCCGCTCTTCACCGATTCAATCCACCTTGTTCTAGGTCTTCCTCTTGTTCTCTTGGCCTTGCACTTTGCCTCCAGCATCTGTCTTGGAATTCCATTCTCCTCCATCCCCTTACATGTCCAAACCACCTTAGTTTATTCTTTTCAACACTCTCATTTAGCTTTCATATCCCAACTACCTTCCTAACATCATTTCTCACTCTGTCTTTCTTTCTTTCCTATCATATACCGGGCGAGTTGGCCGTGCGCGTAGAGGCGCGCGGCTGTGAGCTTGCATCCGGGAGATAGTAGGTTCGAATCCCACTATCGGCAGCCCTGAAAATGGTTTTCCGTGGTTTCCCATTTTCACACCAGGCAAATGCTGGGGCTGTACCTTAATTAAGGCCACGGCCGCTTCCTTCCAACTCCTTGTAATTTCCTATCCCATAGTCGCCATAAGACCTATCTGTGTCGGTGCGACGTAAAGCCCCTAGCAAAAAAAAAAAAATTTCCTATCATACTTCTTAGGAATTTCATTTCACTGGCTTGAATTCTACTCTCTTGACTGCTAGTCAAAGTCCAGGTTTCAGCTGCATAAGTCAGTATGGGTACATAGTGCATTTTGTACATTAACTCTATACTTTTCCTTGGTACTGCTTTGCTCCAAACAAGTTTCCTTACTATTTGGTAGAATGCATTACTCTGCTGTACCCTCCTGCTAATCTCCATGTCTACCCTAGCATTTTGCATTAATTCACTTCCTAGGTATTTAAAGCTCTTCACAATTTCCAGACTCTGACTTCCACTTTTCACAGTGCCTTTTCCGTGGCTTTCCCCTTTCAACATCATAATGGTCTTGCTTTTCTCTGTACCGATTTTCATGTCATATTTCTCAATTTTTTTTGTTCAGTACATCTAGTTGTTGCACTTCTTTGCTGTCCTTTCTCCAGATCACATAATCATCTGCAAATAGCAGTATCTTCATCTCTTTATATCCATAGGCTTCCTTTGTTTCTTTTACAATTTTGTCCATAACCATTAGGGGCAAAAGAGGTGACAGCATCCTCCCCTGTCTTAGCCCAGTCTTATTCCTAAACCATTCTGTCTTTCCAACTGGGGTCAGTACTCTGCTAACACAGTTGTTGTACATTGCTTGCACCATTTGTAACATTTCTCTTCTGAGTCTCTTTTTAAACATGGTTTCCCAAACCTTCTCTCTGGGTACACTATCATATGCTTTTTCTATATCTATGAAAGTCATGACCAGATCCTTTCCATATTCCCAGTTCTTTTCCATCAGCTGTCTCATGCTAAAGATTGGGTCCACTGTAGATTTTTCACTCCTGAAGCCATATTGTTCCACTTGTAACTCTCCTTCAATCTATCTTCTCATTCTTCTTTCTAATATCCTTTCCAGTATTTTAACTACCTACGATATAATTGTGATACCTTTGTAGTTACCACAAATGTTCTTGTCCCTTGTACATGTTGCAGACAACTACCAAATCATGGCACTTTCATTGGTCGTGCAAATTTCACCATTTATTTATCATCTGAAACTGCTGGGTCACTTCAAAGTTTGAACTGTGTAGTGAATTTGTATGGAATGTTGTTGGGGTTTGGAAAATGTCGTCATAATGTGATGAAGTCGGTCTCAGTTTCAAGATGACAGAAAGCATATTCCATTTTATAGAGCATCTGATTTCATCATTAAATATTATTTTAAAAATTACGGCTTTCATCATTAAATATTATTTTAAAAATTACGATTTCTAGTGCTTGTTCTGTCTTTTTCAACATGTGTTTTAATATTATATCGATGGTGCATGAGCAATACCTTGTACCCCACAATGCTCTTCTGATCTACTATCCTCCTTAAATTAGGTCACACCTCCCAGTCAAACATGGATATGCAGTCCATCAGAACAATGTTAGTTGTGTTCATTTTCCTATACTTCGTGAAAATATACATTCCTAAAGTACGGTACAATAAAGTTCATTTTCCCTTGCATATTGCCATAGGAAAATCAACACAACGAACATTGTTCTGATGGACTGCTGGGAGACGTGACCAGTCGTAAGGGAAAATAATGGATAGGAAGAGCGTTGTGTGATACGATGTATTGCTGTGTTCATTCTTCCTATTTAAAACTTATTTACCAGTCAGTACCTTGCGAGTAATACTCAAGTTTGGAGGCTTATAAAAGATTACATTTTTTTATTTTTCAAAGTGAATAATAATAGTATCCCAATGGAATTTCAGATACTTACAGTTCCTCATTAGTAGTTTTGATAATTGTAACTTTGTAAATAAAACCTAAAACAATGTGTGAAGATGGTGGTGAAATTATAATATGGACAAGACAAGTTAGTAGAAGAATGCAAGATTTACAGAGGTAATAATGAAGTGAAGTGAACTGTGTGTCATCAGTAAGTTTTCATCATAATGCAACAACTTCAGAGATTTATATCCAGGGGTACAGAGCAAGATCTTGGACCAGAGCCAGCATTCGATGCTTGCAGTTACTTCGTTGATGATGTTAATAATGTAGGCAAGTAGCCGGCATATTGAGCGAGGTATTACAGAAACATCATGTGTGTGTGTGTGTTTGCTGTTAGATTGCAGGTTTCTTTTCTTTGCAGATGCAAAGGAATCAGCCCGACAGAATTCCCACATTGCCATGAGGGACATCTGTTCTAATGGAGATCCAGCTTTGGTAAAGACTCTCCTCCAACAATTAGGTCCGGAAGCAGGCTTGGTCGTAAACATGGCTCCTAGTGGTTCAAATACACTGCTATTCATGTAAGTTTAACATGTCTGTTCTAGACTAGCAACATAATTTACGCAATATTACAAGTGATAAGCTTGAACAGCTTTATTTCAAGTAATACTAATCCCGTATTGACTATAATCAATCAATGAATATTCAAGATAAACTTAAATATTATAATTAAGCGGTCCGCCTATTCAATACAATATATAATTTATTATATCTAGTACATGTTTCGTCCTCAGCTAATAATAAATTAACATAATATATCAGAAATAAATATTATTAAAATTGGAAAGACACATTAAAATTTTTGACATTTAAAATAAGATCTACGAAATTTTGTTAAAATTGTAAGTCATAAGACAGATAAAACAGTTAAATTGTCCATATTTCTCTTGTTGATATTTAACTGTCGTGGGTGTTATTCCCCTTCAGGAACTCAACATATTTAGAAACATGACTTTTACTGTTGGAGATATGCAGGATTTAGGGTCTGTTCGCATACAACATGCAATGACTTCTAAGTTAATTCCACTTCTCTATCAGCCTTCACAGTCTCTACAGGAGTGGTTTTACTGTTTATGAAATATTCCTTTGCACAATCTTGGACCAGAGTTACTTTTATCACGGTTTTTCTAGAGATACTGTGAATGTGTTAATCATGTTAAAATTTTATGCTCTCATACATTGGGGTTAAAAATCTCGATCTGTCATTAAGATTGATAGTAAGTTTTTCACATTTTATTAATGTAGAGGGTGATCTAATTAAGGCGACAAAAGCATGTTTGGTTCATCGAAAGGATAGAAGTTGGAGAAAGGTAGAGATGTGACTCACATCTGCAGAGGTGTATGACCCTGGCATTAGGCTCTCTTTCAATACCTGAGACCAGAAGACTGCATCAGAAATGTGTACCACATTAATTTCTGGGAGGCAGGGGGGCTGATGATAGAACTGATCACTCTATTTCACCTGGATGTTAGGGTTAACTACAATGGAATCATATAGCTTGCACTGCTCCATGGTTATTAAGTACTTCATGTTAAGTGCACCTAAGTTGTTGTCCAGGAATCTACTCATTGGCATTATAGTGAATATTCCACATGATGTATTACGTGTAAGTTTTATGCTTTGCACAAATCAAACCTATTTTAATTCTGTGCTTTTGGAAAATCAAAAACTGATGGGTGTTTTCTTCAAATGTTTAGGTGATTAACACGGTTTTTAAGAATTCTTTATCAGTATGATCAGTGCAGCTCTCTTTATATTTTATTGAACATTCATTCACCCAAATGCTTTTTATTTAGCAACTATCTAGAACACAAGGCTAACCAACAACTCTAAGAAGCCCTGCACGAGATAGTGTTTAAGGCAGGATTACAGATATCGTACGACAAAACCAAGTACTTTGAAACTCAGCATCCCGGAAACACCCCTTTGACGACCATACATGGAACGATTGGGAGAGTCAATCACTTCCGCTATTTTGGTGAATGGGTCCACCCCAATGGTAGAGACAGTACATCCATCTTAGAAAGATGTAACAAACTCACTGCAGTGTACCAACTATCCTACAACCATTGTAATAAGAGGTGCATTTCGAAAAATGCAAAGATCTATCATTACAAAACTGTTGCCATACCACACTTTGTGTACACCTCAGAGACCCTCCTGATGAACAAAAACGGCACCATGGATGATCTAGAGAAAGCCGAAAGATGAATCCTCAGGAAAATTCATGGACCGAGATTGTTCCCAGATGGAACCTACAGACTTAAATCGAACTCTGAGCTGTATCGACAGTTAGAATCAGCCAATACCAGCATGCGACATAGGAAGCTTAAGTTCTACGGACACCTACAATGAATGGACAGCAACAGGCTTACCAAGAAGATCTTCTACTGAACTCGATAGCTGTAGTCACTTTAGTGCGGCCAGTATTCGGGAGATAGTAGGTTCGAACCCCACTGTCGGCAGCCCTGAAGATGGTTTTCCGTGGTTTCCCATTTTCACACCAGGCAAATGCTGGGGCTGTACCTTAATTAAGGCCACAGCCGCTTCCTTCCCACCCCTAGCCCTTCTCTGTCCCATCGTTGCCATAAGACCTATCTGTGTCGGTGTGACACACACACACACACACACACGCATGCACGCACGCACGCACGCACGCACGCACGCACGCACACACACACACACACACACACACACACACACACACACACACACCTCTTTTGGTTAAAAGCTACAAGACTGGAAGCTTGTGGCTTAATGAAGTACAGAGGGACTTGGATTCTGCTGGGATTTCAGACAGTGATATAGAAGATCGTTCCAAATTTTGTGCTATGGTACAGTCTTGGACTCCACCACCTAGAGTCCCTAGAAGTCGGAAGCCCCTTTCACAGGAGAGAAAGGAGAAATTATCAGCAGGGCTTAAGTTATATTGGGAACGAAGAAGGGCATCGAGGAAGAACTAATCATCAGCGCTCCTTAGTGGGCTTAAATCAATAATGATAGAACACAAGGGACTTAGGAACTACTACTACTACTACTACTACTACTACTACTACTACTACTCTGGTGTTTACCTGGGATAGTTTCCTGGTCCCTCCATCAATTAATGGCATGTGGTCGTTCACTCTTGTTGTGATCACTCCTATGTCAATTCAGCTAATGTTCGACTAGGAACCCAAATTATATTTTAAAGGAAGACATGGTAAGAGCAACTCTTAAATTTCATGTTCGGATGATAAATCTGTAGTTAATCATATTGCTTATTATTTTGTTATTCTCATTCTGCATTTTTGTAAAGTAACTGCTTTAAGTACTTGATTGTACGTAGGCCGTTTCATAAGTCATGGCAACGGTGTTATATCGTCCAAAGATGTGACAGCAAGGTAAGACCAGTATTATATTGAAAACTCTATGGCACTTGCTACCGAAGGCCACCAACAGGTCACTTGTAGTATGGGTGGCTAGGCACCAGCGCCTGACACAGTCCGTGTACATGTAGGCATACTCCAAGATAGATAATTTAAGTGCAGTAGTGGCCATACATGGAAATTGCAGTGTTAGTCAGGTGAATGGTATCGTCTGGTGTCTGAATGACAACTGGAGTTTAACAGAATCCATTGCCCACGAAATTCATGTTCATTTTGGCATGTGATAGCTAAGATGGTTTTTTGAGTGTCAATTTGTTCATGAGGGCCACACATCATCACAGTCCAGTATTACCAAATATTTCTGCAGGGTATCTGTGTCATACACTTCAGCTGGTAGTGCTACAGCTCATGCTGCAGCTTCCTTCAGGAAGCTTGTACAAGAACTCTTATTATTCATCAGATTTCAGTCCATGTGACTTTGATATCTTACTGAATCTGAAGAAGCCAATGTGTGGGATGCGCCTTGCAGATATCGCTGTCATTGTAACAGCACGTTGGCGACAGATGGTACCCCTCGATAAAACCAACACTGTAGATGTTATTCAGTACCTTGCTCATCATTGGCAACAATGTGTTGATATTATGGGGTACTATTTTGAAGGACTTCAGGTATTTGTAATGTATGTTTGTATTGAGTTTGTGCATAACAACATACTTCAATGCCACATTCTGTGTGTGCGTGTCTTTTGTACTCTCCCCTGCCATTAACTCCTCTACCCCGACCCAATGTGATGCTAGCTTTGAGTTACTCATTGCTTTACCTTTCCAAAGCACATCGTGGATTTCCCATGCTACTATGTTACTGGATCATACAACTTGGTTGCCATGACTTATGAAACAACCCCTGTATATGTATTATTGTGTGATATGCAAATATTTATTGTGAAATGTATGCCCCAAGTTTGTAATCTAGAGTTATTTAATGCAAAGTTTCCCTGACACTCTCTTTACTGCTCTTCTCATTGTGGCAAGGCAGTAATGTTTTCTTATATAATATATAAATGATATGAGTTAAGAATCACCTGTTGCTGTAGTCATTTTACATCTGTCTTTAGGCACAGGCCAGAGCAAAATATAGCTTCCACCGAAGTCCCAGTCTCATTAATGGCTGTGACTGTATGGAAGCTGCTGAGGTTTGGGTGGTGCTGAGTAATGACATTTGGGGCACAACTAGTGTATCAGTGTGTGATGAAGTGTGCTACTCATAGTCGTCCTACAATAGCACTTTCTAACCCAGTGAAGAAAGCAGTGGCAAACCACCTCACTCCTTCTCCTGTCTAGTATGCCTCATTTTGGCAGGGCAATCGGTTTTTTTATTTCCCTGTAATTGCATAAACTTTGGTGGTGCTATTTGAGAATCCAACCATCTTTCAGGCTGATGACCAAACAAACAAACAAACAAACAAACAAACAAACAAACAAACAAACAAACAAACAAAAACAATTTTACGATTGACTTTATGTCGCACAGACACAGATCTTAGGGTGACAATGGGATAGCAGAGAGCAAGGAGTGGGAAGGAAGCAGCCGTTGCCTTAATTAATGTACAGCCCCAGCATTTGCCTGGTGTAAAAATGGGAAACCACAGAAAACCATCTTCAGGACTGCCGACAGTGGGGTTCAAACCCACCATCTCCTAAATGTAATGTTGACAATATGGGCCTCCTCGGCCGTCCCATGCAGTCCAATTTCACATCAAGTGGTGAACAACACTTAGCCAAGATCAGTTTGCGTCACTCAACATAAGTCCACCTTTCTTCAACTCATCGCAAGCAGCTAATTTAATGTAGCATCAATCTTGCACTGTTCATGTACACATCTCATTAACATGTACAATATGTTCACAATGTTGGGATAACTACATGTTTAATTTAGTTTGCATAGCCACTCATGTTGTATTACATTTGTGCAATTCAACGCATGCTACGATATTTTAACCCATGCACTGGACTTAGTGATTCACATCGTATTCATGTTTATTTTATGACTCAAGATCGACAAGATGCGAATATGCCACATCACAAGATTCATAGACCTTTTACCCACTGATTTTATTGTGTCCTTACCATATTTTGTGATTTTATGTGTGACTGAAGATGTCCTGAAAGAGGGACAAAACATGTATCACCTATAAAGTTTAATGTAGTCTTATTAATAAGACGATTATGGTATTGTAAAGGTGAAACATTCATTATGATTTTCACAAGTTAATTATGAAGGTTATATACAAAGAAAAACAACATGCAGTCAGTTATGTGAAAACAACAGATACTCAACAAAAGCACAAAGTTGGTAATATGGGATTTTGAAGATAAAATTATCATTCTTTGTGTGGTAGATCAGTACCATGTATAGCCACCACATTCACTGTGGTGGGCCTACAACTTGCTGAAAGCAACAAATACCAATATTCCCTGCGGGTTGTTTCGCATGGGCGTACTGTCGGTTGTTTCTCAGCAAATGTCCGTGTCTCATTCAACTACTTCCAAATTCTGGAGACATAAGTGGCAACATCCACTTGTGGTCAACCTTCTTGCAGCAAGGTCACAATTAAATGTGATCATTAGCAGAAATGGGCACTCTTGTGCTGTTTAATTCGGTCCTACACATGCTCTGTATACACCATCGACCTTACAAGTGACATTAAACTGATCAACAAATGCCTCCTGTCGGACAAATATCAAACTTGATCTGGGTTTTGCATCACTGTGTGTATCAGACATTGGTCTGCAGTGTAAACTGTAAACGTATTTGAGGTACCATGACATACACCATGTGGAATCATATCATGGAAAGCTTATTTTGAGCACTGTTTAAAGCTGCATGCAATATTCATGTTTTGTAACTTTAATTCTGTTTAATTAATGTTATCTTACGCTTTTAAATGTTTGTTATAGGGCTTGTGAGGCTGGGCGGAAAGAAGTGGCTAAAGTACTTCTGGAACATGATGCAGATGGCAGGATCCATCCCGTCACCAAGTACTCGCCCCTTTACGTTGCTTGCTATAACGGCAGAAAGGACATTGCAGAAATGCTTCTAAAGGTTAATTATCTTGTTGTGTTCTCTCTTATTTTGCACAATCACACCAGCTTACGATACCTATTATTTTCTTTTGTTAACTCATTTGTTATTCTTAATGTTCCTTTTGCTTTTGGGCATGTCCTGTGAACATTTTCTGACTCTGTTCTAGGTCTGGCAACCTAGAACCCAGGCTATTATTCATTAGAATTACTTTACAGATTTATCAGAGAGCACTTTTTTTAAATCCTAAATATTTTGTTCATGAAATTCACCTCCTGTAGAGTTCGGCTCCATGGCTAAATGGTTAGCGTGCTGGCCTTTGGTCACAAGGGTCCCGGGTTCGATTCCTGGCAGGGTCGGGAATTTTAACCAACATTGGTTAATTTCGCTGGCACGGGGGCTGGGTGTATGTGTCATCTTCATCATCATTTCATCCTCATCATGACGCGCAGGTCGCCTAAGGACGTCAAATCAAAAAAAGACCTGCATCTGGCGAGCTGAACATGTCCTTGGACACTCCCAGCACTAAAAGCCATACACCATTTCATTTACCTCCTATAGAGCACAATAATTATTATTAATGAGTGGAACACAGTAATATTTCAAAAACTGGTTTTTTTTGTAATATACGTGAATGTTAGCAGCAATGGTGAATATGTAGAACTTCCCAATGACTTGCTTAGAATGTTACCTGTCATCCCTGTTAAGATAATTATTTTAAAAAAAATTTAGTTCATCCCTGTAGATATTGCCATTGTGTTGCTATCTTGAATGGTTTTTTTTTACAGAATGAAAAGTTGATCCATAAGTTGTATGTAAACACAATCGCTTCTGTAGAGACCAGAACCTATAGACAGAACATCAGATTCAAAGGGTTGGCAGCTTTTCATTTGAATATCAGTCTGTCGTGACATAACATTCCTGAAAAAAAAAAAATGTTTAAATAAAAAACAAACAAACAAACAAACAAACAAACATGTGTATGCTTTAACAGTGAAAAATAGTGGCTTTCTTCTTGACAAATTTTGTTGTGTCCATATGATCTCTGCTGCACATTTTGAAAGATTAAAAACAAGGGAGGTTGCTAGATGAGTGTGAAGGAAATGAAATGATGTGGTTTTGAACTGGAAACATTTCAGAACAAAAGGTAGTATTGTTGACAGCCAAGTGCAGGCTGCTCTTGCTTTACAACTGCAGTTGATGACTGCTGTCTCAGACTATTGGCACTGGGGAAAGCTAAACTAAATGCTACAGGACTCAATTTGGCAACTGGGAGATGCTACAGGATGATGAGTGTGCAATCAAAGTATTAGGAACAGAGTGGATGGTGCCAGTCTCTATTCGTGATGGGTAGAGCCCTGCACAGATGAGGATATCCGTGAAGTTAGTGTCTTGGCATATACAAACTGTATGCCACTGTTGATCATTTTGCGTATAATTTCTAAATAATGATGTTCATTGATTTTCGCTCGGTATTCTCTTGCTTGTAGTTAGGTGACCCTTGACATTGGTATGGAAGAACGGTGATATACAGAGCCTTGAGATCATAAAACCATAAATCTGACCTAAGCCTAACTGGCTTCTGCCCACAGTTATTGGAAGAAGGGAACAAAGGTCAATACGTCGGTAGTTGTCGCAAGAGAAAATCCCTCAGAAGCGTGTGACTGTAGGAGTTGTGGTGCCAGGTGTCAGGCCTATTGTATTATGTTAATAGATCTATCCGTTTCAATATCTTGGGTGTAATATACTGTAGGTATATATATTTATAATGTCCGCAGATGCGGATAACCATTTTCGGATGCATGTGTGGATGAAGGAAGTGCAGATGCGGATGTTGTTTTGTATATCCGTGCAGGGCTCTACTTCATGCAGCCTATTACGAGCAGGCAAGCATAGTGAATAGACTCTCTAGAATTGGCATAGAGTGCTGTTTGCCAACAAGTATTGAATATGACTGAAAACAGACAATCCCATATAACTTGTTTGGAGGGATTCGGGTAATACTGCACATCTTGGACTCTGTTCAATGTGTGCAGGGAAGTGGTAGCTCATTGTCCTTAGGTGGCATTACACGGTGTCTCTGTACACCTCTTGTGATTGTTCAGGTCACACAAAAACCTCCAAAATTAGGGACAGCATTCTCCAACCAACCATGGAACCATATCGCCAGCATTGCAGAGAAACTTAATGTTAATTGATGATGACTTGTGTATCCAGTTGGTAGATGGAACTTATAAGCTGTTCTGTTGAAACGTGAAAAGCAACATTTACAACACTATCACATACCTGTGTGGATATTGTTAACACCTTCCTGTGCCATGCTGGTATCATCTACTGGAGTTGCTTGCCTATTCGCCATACATGTACCCTGTTTAACATGTCGAGGATAAATGAAAACAAACTCTTTGTAGATGTCCATATGGACCAGGGAATTGTTGAGACATTTCAGAATCCCTAATGATGATGATGATAATTAAACTAGCAAGATACCCGTGCTTCGCTACGGTATTATACTGAAATTTATAATTGAATGCTTATTGTTTTAGATATATAATCCGCTGAAATTCGCGATCTGACTCGTTTTCTATTATTTTACAGCACGTTTCCTCCCATTTTTCAATATTCCTTTCCAGCAATCGATTTCGTACTTCCCGGGCTAGGCTCAGGTATTCCTCCTGGTCAGTTGGGTCCGTAAATCTTTGCCATCTTTTCCTTTAATCATTTTTAATATGGATAAAATCCTTCAGGAGATCTGGCATGGTGTCATATTGGGTGATTTGGCGGCACTGAACCCACGGCCGGACTGCATTCTTAGTCATTACCCGTCCAGGAGTCGTTGCCAGTGCGGTCCGCACATTTGACGACGGTCCGGAACATTATTATTATTATTATTATTATTATTATTATTATTATTATTATTGTTATTATTATGCGTTGCTGGAATGGCTGATGACAGGGAAAACCGGAGTATCCGGAGAAAAACCTGTCCCGCCTCCGTTTTGTCCAGCACGAATGTCACATGGAGTGACCGGGATTTGAACCACGGAATCCAGCTTTGAGAGGCCGGCGTGGTGCCGCCTGAGCAACGGAGGATCCTTGTAAGTACATTAATAACAGTAAAATCAATTGGTCTCACCTCCTTCTACACCCCACCGCCGTTAAGTTTATTTACCGCCAACACCCCCCTCCCCCCCTACAAAAAGAAATGAAAAGAAGGCTTGTTTCTTTATGTTTAAGGGAGATTCCAAACACCAATGTTCACGTCTATTACCTTCAGTTTTGAGATATAAGTATCCCCATAAAAGTAATTTACTTTTTTCACTTCATTTCACACTACTCCCCCCCCCCCCCCTAAGTGAACTTTCCCGAAAAAAAATACTTGTTTCTTTAATAGTAAAGGATCTTCTAAATACCAATTATCACGACTCTAACTTCTTCCGTTTTTTATTTATGTGTCCTCATGAAAGGAATTCAACTCTACACTCCCGCCCTCCAAGATGGTTTCCCGCCCAAAACGCGTTTTTCTTTGTTTTTAAAGGAGATCCAAATACGAATTTTCACATCTGTAATAACTTTAGTTTTTATTAGATGTATGTATTCCCATACAATTAAGCCAATTAATTTTTCAATTCTTTCGCACACACCCCCCCCCCCCCTCCGCTTCATTGGATTTTAAGAGAATACGTGTATTTTTACTTTTAAAGCAGATTGAAAATATCAAATTTCACGTCTGTAAAATCTTCATTTTTGATATATCAGTAGCCTAATTAAAAGAATTCAACACCATTTTCAGTCACTTTAACCCCCCCCCTCCACCCAGGTGATATTTCCGAAAACTAAAAATATACGTTTCTTTATGTTTAATAGAGATAAAAAAATACCATTTTTCACTTCTGTAACATGTTAAGTTTTTTAGATATACTGTAAAAATTCTCATTTAAAAATTTCACCCCTTTTGAGTTCCCCTTAAGTGGAGTTTCCAAAAACAAATCACCTATGTTTCTTTACATTTACAGGAGATTCCAAACACCCACTTTTTACGTCTGTAACATTTTACGTTTCCAAGATATTCTGTAGATATAGTCTTTCAAAAATTCACCCCAATTTGTCACTCCTGTTTAACCGCCATTAATTGGATTTTCCGAAAACAAAATATACGTGTTTCTTTATTTTAAAGGAGATTCTAAATACCAATTTTCACATCTATAACCTTTAAAAGTTTTGAGATATAGATACACTCATTTTAAAATATTACCCCCTTTTCACCCCCTCCCTTAATTGGATTTTCCAGAAACAAAAAAATACGTGTTTCTTTATTTTTAAAGGAGATCCCAAACACCGATTTTCAGGTCTGTAATATCTTCAGTTTCTGAGATATAAGTAGCCTCATTAAAGGCAATCAACCCTTTTTCCACCCCTTTTCACTCCTCCTATTGCGATTTTCCGAAAACAAAAAAATACGTGTTTCTTTATTTTTAATGAAGATTCTAAATACCAGTTTTTACATCTGCAAACTTTAAAAGTTTGGAGATAGAGATTCACTCATTTTAAAAATTCACCCCCTTTTCACCCTCCCATTAATTGGATTTTCCAAAAACAAAAAAAATACGTGTTTCTTTATTTTTAAAAGAGATCAAAAGTACCAATTTTCAGGTCTGTAATATCTTCAGTTTCTGAGATATAAGTACCGGTATCCTGATTGAAGGCATTCAACCCATTGTTCCCCATTTTCACCCTTTTTCACCCCTCCTATTGGGGTTTTCAGAAAACAAAAAAATACGTGTATCCTTATTTTAAAAGAAGATTCTAAATACCAATTTTTACATCTGTAAACTTTTAAAGTTTTGAGATATAGATACACTCTTTTTAAAATTTCACCCCTCTTTTCACCCCCTTAGCGACGGAATATCAAAAAATCCTCTCTTAGCGAGCACCTACATCTTAATATGAATATATCCCCCAAATTTCATTTCTTTATGTCCAGTAGTTTTGGCTCGGCGATGATGAATCAGTCAGTCAGTCAGTCAGGACAAGTTATTTAATTATAATAAATTAGTGTGGCTATTTCTAGCCTGATGCATCCCTTGTAAGGCAGACCCTCCAGCGATGGTAGGTGTCATCTGCCTTGTATGGGAACTGCATGTTTTTGTAGTGGAGGATAGTGTTGTGTGTGGTGTGCGAGTTGCAGGAATTTTGGGGACTGTACAAACACTCAGTCCCTAAGCCAGGGAAAATAACCATTTAAGGTTAAAATCTCTGACCCGGCCAGGAATCGAACCCGGAACCCTCTGAACCAAAGGCAACGACGCTGACCATTCAGCCAAGGCGTCGGACATCACTAGTGATGAATGGGACAGATGGACCAAGAATGGCCAGATTACCTTGTAAATAGTGTTCTAAGGCAGATTAAGGAGTGTATATGAGCAAAACGATGTGCTATGTAGTTATAATGATAATATTGATTTTAGCGATATATGCTAATTATATTTTAATGTGCATGGCAAGGTGTTTCAGTGATGTCCCATAATTCAGCAGGTATGACGAGGTAATTTCATAGAAATTGGTATGTGTTTAATTAGGAAAAAAGTGATGTTAATGAATAGTGATCATCATTTCCTTTTGTCCATTTCATTCCAGTTTGAGGCTTGTATGGTTCCTCTCCACATGGTTGTTCCACTGCTCCTCATAGGAATTCTAATATGTATAATCCAAAATAAAGAATTATACAGTACTTGCTAATTTGGTTGTGAAGGTTTGTCACATGTACAGTATTGTAATGTATAGACCTGAGAATTATATGCACTTAAAGTACTTCAGATATACATGCAAGTATGCTCTTAAAAACCTGAAAATATGCACTTCAGTAAGCACTACAAACTAAAACTTCCTGGTGTAACATTGAATTTTTTTGTGCTGTTATAATTTATCTATTTTTACTTATCTTCACTCTACTGATACATTCTGCGCTTTATGTTTGTAATCCTTTAGCTGATTTATATCCAAAGGTAGAGGAGGTAGCACCATGCAAATGTCAAAACTCAGTATAGTCGTGGATGCCCAGATATATATGACTGCCCCCCTCCAAAGAAACCCATGCCCATATTCCCCCCCCCCCCTCTTAAAATATTTCTTTTCTGCAGATTTGTTATATTTTGTTCTCTATTAAAAACAGAAGTGTTTAAAAATGTCTAAATTTGTCCACAAATACCTCTGGCCATCACTCCTTTCTCAAACTTCAGGGTTGGCCAAAATTGGCTTCGCCAGGCTGAGTGGCTCAGACGGTTGAGGCGCTGGCCTTCTAGCTCCAACTTAGCAGGTTCGATCCTGCCTCAGTCCGGTGGTATTTGAAGGTGCTCAAATACGTCAGCCTCATGTCGGTAGATTTACTGGCACGTAAAAGAACTCCTGCAGGACAAAATTGCTGCACCTCGGCGTCTCCGAAAACCGTAAAAGTAGTTAGTGGACGTAATGCAAATAGCATTATTATTATTAAAATTGGCTTGTTTTATGTGCATGGAAAATATGAAATAATGCAGTTTTATTTAATTTTATGAAATACTTCCTCTTATGCAGAGGCTGCCTTGCAATATTACATTTTACATTAATTTTTAGAAGAGAAATAGATTGTAACATGATTACCCGTAACAATCATTTCTTAGAATTATTAATGAACCCCTTAAGGCTCTGGCAATTTCCCCTAATGTTCTAACTGGCAGAGACATGAAAATGAAAACCCACAGCCTGTTTCCAGTCATTTGACCGGTTCAGGAATGGAATGAACGAAGCCCCCATCTAGTGATGAGGATAGGACATCTGTTTCCAAAAATTGGCAGCAAAAACGGGAATTGTTCCCCTTGCTCCAGTCATCAGACCCACTATGTCGATTTCCTGAAACTGCTATTTCTCCCTGTAGTTGGGAATTGTTGGTAGGTAAATATTCCTCTTCTCAAGGTTGACATCTGCGGTCTCCGACTTTCGGCTTTCAAAGCGGACAGTTGGGTCAATGATGTAACCTCTTCTTATTTTTGAAGGCAATGATGTCGATCCTTCTGTAGCTTCCATTGTCTGCTAAGTCATGAACCTCTTCAAATACCTGGAAACAAAATATGTACAAATATGCATTAATGTCCAAATATGCTCAAACATGCACTATAAAATTTTGATGTAAGCCTTTAATTCCAAGAGATTTGTTAAACCTCAACATTTTGTTCATATATGCCAGCTCAGTAAAGACATGCATGCATACAATTCTCAGGTCTAGTAATATAATATATTCACCAAGTTGCTTTACATGTTAACTTTTGTTGTGACAGAGGTTCCCTGAGCTTGTCCAGCAGCCCACTGTGGAAAGGTGGCTGCCCATACATGCCTGCTGTATTAACGGCCATATCAGTGTTATGGAACTACTACTCAAATATCCATACCCTCCACACCTGATGCAAAAATACAGGTAACTCATTGTAGCAATTGTAATTTAGTATCAAAGTCAGTATGCTTAGTTGTATTGAAGTATATTATTAATGATACAAGTTACCCAAAAATCTTAGTTACTTTCTACTTAACAAACAATCTTTGGAGTAGGAGGAGCGTACTTTTTGTGAAGTCTTGTCAAAGTGATGATGTAATATTTTGACATAATTTGTACTTCATTATCTTTCAGATATTGTAAGACATTCATAAATGAAATTGATTCATACATTTAAATATAGTCAAGAATGTTTTGTTTGTGAAATTGTGATTTTTATTCTCATTAAAATAAGATTGCATTTAAGATGATTCACTTGCCCATCTTTCCTCTCTAAGACTAGTAAACTTAATGTCTCACTAATTCAGTTGGGAACTGTAGGAGTCAGTGAAAAAGTGTTGAACAAGGACATTTTGTGGATAGCTGTATACATTGGAACTGGGCATATTAATACCCTCCTTGTTTGGTCTAACATTTTGACCTCATTGACCGTAGAATTCTTATACTCGAAAAATCATATGGCATCAGGAAGTGCATATAGCCTTAAACCTTTAAATATTGTTGGGAAGCCTGAAGCTTGTTTTCCACGGATTCCCAATATTCATATCAGACAAATGCCAGGGTTGCTACCTATTCATTCTGAGCACAACCCCACCCTGTGTCATTAAAACCTGCATGTTTCATTGTGACATTAAACCACTAGTAACTGGGATAAACTGAAGACACATTAGTTCACCTTCCAGTGAAATATCCCTTTAAAATTCTTGACACCATTTTTAGAGAGATGTTCATGCCTTTTTGAATTTTTTGACAGCTTTGAAATCAAAATATCATCAAAATGAGAACGTTGATGGTAATTTTTGTAGCAAATATTCTCATTAAATGAGTTCTATTCTTCAAGAGTAAAGTAACTTTGATGAACTTAGTTTTACATGAATTCAAACCTTGTGGTCATAAGCCACCTTTTTTGTGGAATCTGAATCACAGATGTGTAATTTTTCATTTTGAAAATTTAATATCCAATCATCAGGATTTAAATTGTTGGCTGTATGCAGGGCTGGTGATGTCATGACTGAGTTAACACACTACCTGAAAAGAGAAGTGTAAAAATGATAAAAAGAATTGTTTCAATACAAGCACAAGCTGTGATGCTTTTCAACTCTTATCATCATATGAAACTGATGGAATTTAACAAAAAATACAAGGTTTTAATTAAAATTAAATTTGCAGAAGAAAAGGATTGCAGGTTATTAAGAGAAAACTCCCGAGAATCACTGGTACATACAATTTTTTGACAGGAAGAGAGATGTAAGTTAGTGTTCTTAAGTGAATAGTAGTAAGGTTGAATTATTTATTTAGCTTAGGATGTTGGCATGATCATAAATACAATAAAATTGAAGCCAGTGTACTGGCAGAATATTATTTTTGCTCGTGATTTTATATCATAAAAACTCAGACAGGCTTTTTTTTTTTTGTTTTTGCAACAGTTGGATAGGAAAGCGCTAGGACTAAGAACGAAGCAACCATGATCTTAAGATATGGTACAGCCCTAGCATATACCTGGTGTGAAAATGAGAAATCATAGATACCCATTTTCAGTGCTGCTGATAATGGGATTCAAAACCATTATGTCCTGAACACAAGTTAAAATCTACACAGCCCATACCATGCAGAGAGTATTAATTAGAGTTATGTTAGAAATAGGAATGTACCAAACATATTGTGATAAAACAACCACCAATAAATGCACTCATGGTTATTTACTGTATGTACTTCATCAATGCTGGTTCAACACCTTGACTGGGCTTATTTCACATGTGTTGGATTTGATGCCTTTAGGTATTTTTGAAATTAAAATTTTATTTGTTAGTTGAGTTAGTGGCCTATAGGCAAACTATTGGTGTTTTTGATACTCTTTCCTCTTTAATTTTGAGTATTGCTAATATTTCCATAGAATCACTGACTCACTTTAGTACTGCAGCCATGTGTTGCAATCACGTGGATGTGCTAGGTGTATTCTGCTGCTTTGTGAACACTCATGGTATTTCATGTGTGAAATTGGCAATTTCTGGTATATATGTATTTTCATATCTTTATATACAGTCCTTGCGCCCTGTTTTATATCAGTGGGTGCTAAAAAACTGTTAAGAGTACTGCTAAGATTGCTTGGGTTGCTTGGGTTGGAAAGACACTGAATTCTTTGGGATTGAAACTCATGGATGCTTGATTTTAGACCTGTTTTCCACGCAAGATCCATAAGTCTTTGTTGCCTAACATTCTCATGAATGAGAAACACTTCATTCTATAGCATTCTCAACCACAGTTGAGAAAGGGTTTCTTATCTGGTGATATGTGGCTATAAAATATTACTGAGAATCAGTAACCTCTGAATTGACATAGAAGGGAGTTCGTCAGTTATAATGCCTATGGTAACCCAATACAGTTGTTTCAAAGTATAATATGTATCAGAAAGCAGTTGAGAAAGCAATGTTGCAAAAATCAACAAGAGCAGTTAAAAGCGTTATTTCTCTGTTACGTGATCAAGAGTGTATTCCTTATTATTTAAATAAGTCTGTTTATTTTCATGAAATGTTGGTCAAATCTTGGGTAGTCAGGTTCAGTTTAATTATGAAGACTGATTGCTCAGTTTGGTTGACCGAAACACCATTCTCTTCCAGAAAGGCAAAGATGACACGGGCAAATCGTACACCCAGTGCTATGTTGTTAGAGATGAAGAGAATTTGTTGGCAAAGATAGCCTTTCGGTATGACTCGGGAAGAATCCGGTACCGTAGGTCTCCCAAGGATGGTGGTCTAACTGGCTCAAAGAAGACATGGCGATTTTAGTAGCTGCCTCTTATGACACCCTCATTTAGGAAAAGTGGAAGAAGGTATACACACAAGGGATCCTGTACACTGTCTGGAAAGTGAGAAACGTAGATTGAATATTGCAATGTGAACAGAAATGTGGGTGTGACTGTAAAATGGCTGGAACATTTAAAAGACAGTGTTCCAAGGAAGTTAGAAATGATTGGAAAGCAGACATTTCTAAACAAGAATGAGTTGGAAAGTTGATTTATTGCATTACTTAGACTATGCCATGTTACCAGTATGACCAAGATAATACTGATTCATTATCTGAACTCAGAAAGGAAGTAGAAAGGAAACTGTTGGAATGCTAACATTCACACACTGACTGCTGTTTTTCCATGAAGTCAGAATATTGTTTTCTAAAGATTTGTTTAATTCTTAGCATTTCACTTCTGTAGTGATTACTATAATGGATAGCTCCCTCTGTGGATCAGTGATAGAGTGCCATCCTCTGGATCCCAAGTTCACATGTTCAAACCTGACAGCAGTGGTCAAATCTTTGAAGGATGAGAAAAACTTAATTCAGCACTTCATGTCATATGATGCCGGTATGTAAAAGATCTCTGGTGACACATTTGGTGTTTAGCCAACAACATTAATTAAAACTCAGCCATAGATCGCCCATAGAGATCCGTTTCTCTGCCATCTGGTAGGGTAAAACGGAATTTAGAAATTGAAATGCAGGCAGCCTAACTGGCAGAAAATCACAGTGCCTGCGCACGGCCAACCCGTCCGGTCCTGCAGATCTGACTCCTTAAAAATGATATTCAATTCTCAATATATATTATTTTCATCATAATTCATTTTCCTCAATTTATTAATGTCGTAATATTCAGGCTAAGATTTCCTACCTTTCTGACTGCTGATGATAGGGTTATTCTCCCCCTCCATCAGAATCATCAGCCGCTTCTCCCATCATTTTAACGATATGCATTTGTTTCCCATACGCTTTAATTCTACTTTATATTTCAGTCTTGTTTTCATGTTTTGTAATTTTTTACGAACAGTTGTTGTTCCGAAATTCTTCTACCGCTTTACCCACCTCTTTGGGGTCGCGGGTGAGAATTGTGCCACACATATGTGGATTTGGCTCTGTTTTACGGCCGGATGCCCTTCCGGACGCCAACCCTACATGGAGGAATGTAATCACTATTGCGTGTTTCTGTGGTGGTTGGCAGTGCAGTGTGTTGTGTGAATATGAAGAGGAAAGTGTTGGGACAAACACAAACACCCAGTCCCTGGGCCAGAAGAATTAATCAGAGGCGATTAAAATCCCCTTCCCATCGGGACCCTCTGAACTGAAGGCCTCGATGCTAACCATTCAGCCAGTCAGATAGTTGTTGGACGGACATATTTAAGTTAAATTTACCAAGTAGTTCACACTGAACTTAATTTATTGCACTTTTTTTCTTGTGCTTCTTATCCGGTAATTGTGACTCGATAGCTGCAGTCGCTTAAGTGCGGCCAGTATCCAGTATTCGAGAGGTAGTGGTTTCGAACCCCACTGTCGGTGGCCCTGAAGATGGTTTTCCGTAGTTTCCCATTTTCACACCTGGCAAATGCTGGGGATGTACCTTAATTAAGGCCACGGCCGCTTCCTTCCCAGTTCTAGCCCTTTCCTGTCCCATCGTCACCATACGACCTAACTGTGTCGATGCGACGTAAAGCCACCAGCAAAAAAATCAAAAATCAAAACGTAATTGTATGTTCCTTTAAAAACGAGATAAAAGCGGACTGGAATTCCATACTGTCGCCTGCCATGTTAAGCATTGAACTACCCGGAAGTCATCGAAGTGTTATCGCAGTCTAAGGTGTTATATACATGGCACGTGCACGACCTTGATCAGTGACACTGAGTTGCTGCTCCAGACACTCTAGAGTATACTGTGCTTCCGCCCTACATTTTTATTCACCGCAAATGCTGAGTGGAAGCTCATCGGCAGGAAGACACTCGGGCACTCAGCGAGCACATGCTCACTCGCTTAGACTCATTTTTATTCACACCACCCAATATGTATCACTTTCAAAATCATTTCTAAGTGCCGTGAACCCATAATATATCATCAGTGATCTGCATTTAGTGCTGTCACCCAGGTGGCAGATTCCCTAGTTGTTTACCTAGCTTTTTTTAAAATGTTTTCCAAGAACTCGGGAAATTTATCGAGCATTTCCCTTAATAATTTATTCCAGTTCGTTCCTCCTCATCCTGTAAATTAATATTTGTCCCAATTTGTCCTCTTGAATTCCAACTTTATCCTCATATTATGGTTTTTCCTACTTTTAAAAGCTGTTAGGGGCGCACAGCTGTGAGCTTGCATTCGGGAGATAATGGGTTCGAACCCCACTGTCGGCAGCCCTGAAGATGGTTTTCCGTGATTTCTCATTTTCACACCAGACAAATGCTGGGACTGTACCTTAATTAAGGCCACGGCCGCTTCCTTCCCATTCCTAGGCTTCTCCTATCCCATCATCGCCATAAGGCCTATCTGTGTCGGTGCGACGTGAAGCAAATAATAAAGAAACTTTTAAAAGCCTTGCTCAAGCTTATTAGTCTACTAATGTCATTCCATGCCGTCTTTCTGACAACTCGATAACATACCTCATAGTCGACCATCTTGTCTCCTTGCTCCCAAGTCTTCCCAGCCCAAGTTTGCAACATTTTTGTAACATTTTTTAATCAGAAATCACCCTGAACAAATCATGCTGCTTTCCTTTGCACCTTTTTCAGTTCTCGTATCTAGTAGTCCTGGTGTGTGTCCTACACTCTGGAACCATACTCTAATTGGGGTCTTACCAAAGAGTTATATGCCCTCTCCTTTAAATCCTTACTACAACCCCTAAATACTCTCATAAGCATGTTAAGAGATCTGTAACCTTTTTTAACAATCCCATTAATGATTACCCCAATGAAGACCACTCCTTATATTAACACCTAGGTACCATACTTACAGTTTCCCCTTGAGGTACTATCACCTCATGAACACAGTAACTAAAACTGAGAGGATTTTTCCTCTTGGTGAAACGTACAATTTAACTTTTTATCCCATTTACCATCATACTATTGTTCGCTGTCCATATCACAACATTGTTTAGGTCCCCCTGCAGTCGCTCACAATCCTGCTACTCATTTACTACTCTATACAGTATAACATCATCTGCAAATAGTCTTATCTGTGATTCCAGTTCTTTACTCGTATCATTTATATATACAGGATGGTTGGAAACAAGAGCGTTGGAGGGTTGGTCATACCGATAATTAATTTGAAAAATATAATTCAATATCTCACACTGTTATCATTTTATCAACTGCTAAATTTAACCAGATTGCTTCACGGGTGAATTCAAATGGTTTTTGCGAGGTGGTGTTGCTAAACCTGCATATTGTTTAAGACTAGTTTGAGAACACCAGTCGAAGAAAAATACCTTTTGTCAGGGAAGCAATCTGAACACAGACCTCCGAGCTGACAGAATTGTGCCATAGCAAATACACTCCTATGTCACTGGCTGAAATCCATGGTGTGTTGTGTTTGATGCTGATTTCTCAGCATGGATCTCTAGCCGGTCTTAAGCCACATGCAGATTTAGCAACACCGCCTCGCAAAGCCCATTTGGATTTGCCAGCGAAGCAATCTGATTGGCTTACTTCAGCAGTTGATAACATGACAACGGCAAGATATCAAATTATTTTTTCAAATTATTTATCAATGTGACCAACCCTTTAATGCCCATATACCCACTTCATGTTGTTTCTGACCACCCTGTATATAATAAAATGTAAAGGTCCAATAATACTGCCCTGCAGGCCGCCCCCCCCCCCCCTGCCCCCACTCCTAATCATTATAGTATCAGATAACCCTTCACGTACTCTAAATTCTCCAAGTTCTGTTTTCTAGAAATTTTGCCACCCATTCAGCCACTCATGTCTAGACCAATAGCCCTCATTTTAGGCAGTAATCTCATATGATCTACCCTATCAAACGCCTTGGTTAGATCAATAGTGATACAGTCCATTTGACCACCTGTATTTAAAATATCTGCTATATTATGCTAGAATCCTACAAGTTAAGCTTCACTGGAATATTATTATAAGGAACATTAAAGCCAACAAATAAGTTAATTCACAGCTTAAATTTGTAGCAGACTTGTCGATATTACCCAAAATGTATACAACTGGTTTGGGAAGAATGTACATGAAAGCTTTATTATTTCTCATTGTTTTATCTCAACTTTTCTTCATGCTTAATTTCTCTTCATTTTCAGAGATCCAACTGGTGAATGGGAATATGAAATGCCATTTGACATAAACATGAAAGATGTGAGTGGACAGAATGTCATATATGTAGCAGCACTCCTGGGCAACTATAAGATGGTCGACCTTCTTCTCAAGTTTCGCGTCAAGGCTTACCGGATAAAGGTACCTGCAATTGTTATTTTATTTTATTGAATATTGTTAGAACTGTTATATTGTCTCATAAGCTCATGTGCTTTCCTGTGTAATTCTTTTCTGTGTCTGTGTAAAGCCATCCATTAACCAATTTCAGACAGTTGGAAGTATGTATAATCACTTCCCATGGCTTTACATGATTGAAAAATGGTCTGTCATTAAAACAGGATAATGTATTGAAAAAATATATACCTCATGAAAGATGTGACTTGAAGGTTGGTGGCACTTGGTCAAGCACTGGGATTGTAAAAATAGAAGTGTGGCCTACAAAAACAAGGACTCAGGCAGATCTGTGTATTCTGGCTAGTCTTGTGTTTGTTACTGGGGAGAGTGGTCATCACAGGATATAATTTTTGAAAAACCATAGTTATATTTGTGAGAATTTTTCCTGTTCTGTGTTGTGCGGATAGTACCATTGCCTTCAGTGAGTCATTTTCAGTTTATTTTACCCCAGTCTTTTACCAGTGCTTACTTATATAGACAATTTTAAATTAGTTACCAATAAAAATCTGTGACTAGTGTACCAAATTTATAACTGTTAGGCTCTTCAGTTTGCCAAAACTAACTGTGAGTAAATAAATTTATAAACTGCCTGAAAGAGAAAACATATGTTAACAGTATTACACCTGAAGAAAAAAAAAACTTAGATATTACCACAAAAAAAATAAGGTGTAACAAAGGTCATTAAATTATTTTTTTTCCAAAGGAGACCAATTTAATGACTGGCTTTTTATAATTAACTGTATGCTTTTATACTTTCCAGTTAATTTGGGAGTTTTTCTGAAAATTTCCATTCATCAGTGATGTATTGTGTGCATTTAGTTGCAATCTGTGTAGGGAGATCTGTTCACATGAGTATTGCTCCTTTGTTTAATATGAATTAATGAATGAATGAAAATTACTCTTACTTTAGAATATTAATCTCTGTGCTAAATTCTTCAGTAATTCAGTAATGAATCAAATTGTGGCCCAGATATTTGCCTCTGTAATAATTTAAATGTAAGAGTAGTCCCTTGATATATTGTTTAAGACTTCTGGTTCCTCAGTACCTCGTTTAAAGATAATTATCATTATATGTAGGTCAATCAAATATAAACAGGATTTTTGTTCCTGAGAATCAACAGTTAGTAGGACCGGATCCGTGCTTAGAGTATGCTTGGGTGGGGCCGTTAGGAGTGGAGAGAAGTGGCCATTACGAACTTCCAACCGCTTCGTCAGTGACGCTTACAATGTCGTGCAGCAGGTGCACCCCTCCATTGCGCAGTACATAATTATAAAATTTCTTGCATGTGAAGGAATTCTAGCGACAGAAATTTTCCAGAGATTGACTGCACAGTACATTGATGAAGCATTGTCAAGGACGTGTATGTTTGCCTGGCATAAAGAGTTCAAGGAAGGACAAGAACGTGTGGAAAATCAGTAACATGATTGCTGTTCTCGGACCAGCATTACGGACAAAAATATTTGTGCGGTTCGAAAATTCTTGAAGACGATTGACGGGCGAGAGTATCAGAAATTGCAAAACAGGTCGGAATAATTAAAGTACGAAGGCTTTCACGGCTGGTGTCAATATAATAAAAATCTTCCGGGCTATTATGCCGTGGTCCGCTCCTCTCGCTTTTCCCAGACGTTTCGACTACTGCTGAGGTAGTCATCTTCTGTGGCGTCGTGTAGATACGCTCTCCTGTATCTAGCTGGCGACTGTGAAATTTGTTTGGGAAGCAGCTGTATTTATATGTAAGTGTGCGGCCTCCAATTGGTTCGCACCGTGCAATCCGACATCTGATTGACTATCTGAAAGCACGACCTCCGATTGGGTCGCGCCAAGCAGCCTGGTGTTTGGTTGGGTCTCTGAGCACACGACCTCTGATTGGTTCGCGCCGTGCAGTATGTCACCAGGTTGAGTATATGAGGGCATGAATTCTGACTGGGTCGCTCCGAGCAGTCTGTCGTCTGATCGGATCTTGGAGTGCACGACCTCCGATTGGGTCGTGCCGAGTAATGGATCCTCTGGTTGGTCGATTGTAATGTCCCTGATCTTAGTAAACTTCGGCCGTACGTTATATAAAGGGGTGTACCAGGCCTTGCCGAGTTTCAGTCCTTCCTCCTTTCTCTTAAAGTTATCCGGATGTTTATGTATTTTGATTGCCTCCCTGTAGAGACGGGCGTGAAAGTGGGATGTTGTGGCCAGTATGTCAGTATCCTCGTAATGGATCTCATGCTTTCCGTCAAAGGGAGGAGGCACTTGACGGTTTTCTTACACATCTGAACAATATTCATCCTCGTATACAATTCACTGTGGAGAAGGAAAAGGATGGAGAATTAGCTTTCCTGGACATGCTGGTGAAGAGGAAAAATGATGGATCCCTAGGGCATCAAGTATACCGAAAACCAACTCACACAGACCGATACTTAAACAAAACTTCCAATCACCATCCTGTCCAGAAGCGCGCTGTGATGAAGACCTTGGTGGATCGCACCCTTGGTGTCTGTGAACCAGAGTACATCGAGAAAGAACTACGGCATCTTGATCTAGCCTTACAAACCAATGGCTACACGGTACAAGAGGTCAGGAGAGCACTTCACCCCAGAAAACAGCCAGCGAATAGTAAGCGAGAAGAACCCAGGAAGAAAGGTATCGCTTATTTGCCGTATATACGGGACGTCACAGATCGTATTGGAAGGCTCCTTGAACGTCACGATGTTAAAACCATTTTCAGCCGACCCGACAGCTACGAAACGCGTTACGTTTTGCCAAAGTTCCACGTGACCCTCTAACATCTATTGGGATCGATAGGATACCGTGCAGCTGTGGAGCTGTTTATATTGGCACGACTGGCAGAAGTGTCAATACTCGGCTGACGGAGCACAAAAGGAACTGTCGCTTGGGGCAATACGACAAATCAGCAGTAGCGGAGCATGCACTGCTTGACAGAAAGCATGAGATCCGTTACGAGGATACTGACATACTGGCCACAACATCCCACTTTCACGCCCGTCTCTACAGGGAAGCAATCGAAATACATAAACATCCGGATAACTTTAATAGAAAGGAGGAAGGACTGAAACTCAGCAAGGCCTGGTACACCCCTTTATATAACGTACGGCCGAAGTTTACTAAGATCAGGGACATTACAGTCAACCAACCAGAGGATCCATTGATCGGCACGACCCAATCAGAGGTCGTGCACTCCGAGATTCAATCAGAGGACAGAAGGCTCGGAGCGAACCAGTCAGAATTCATGCCCTCATATACTCAACCTGGTGACATACTGCACGGCGCGAACCAATCAGAGGTCGTGTGCTCAGAGACGCAACCAAACACCAGGCTGCTCGGCACGATCCAATCGGAGGTCGTGTTTTCAGATAGTCTTTCAGATGTCTGATTGCACGGCGCGAACCAATTGGAGGCCGCACACTTACATATAAATACAGCTGCTTCCCAAACAACTTTCGCAGTCGCCAGCGGGATACAGGAGAGCGTATCTACACGACGCCACAGAAGATGACTACCGCAGCAGTAGTCGAAACGTCTGGGAAAAGCGAGAGGAGTGGACCACGGCATAATAGCCCGGAAGATTTTTATTATTTGGTCGGAATAAGTTATGGGAGCTGTTGAGCAATCATCACAAACGACCTACAGTTCTGTAAAGTGTGTTCCAGATGGGTCGCTCACTTTTTGACCAAAAATCAGAAGTTGAGACGTTTGGAGGTCTGTCAAAGGCTTATAGCAAGATTTGTGGAAGAAGGCGGTGCATTTTTTAGTCGAATCACCACCTGCGACAAAATGTGGGTCCACTACGACACTCCCGAAACCAAACAAGCCAGTAAGGAGTGACGGAGGAAAGGGGAGGCAGTCCCAATGAAAGCCAAGACTCTGCTGTCAGCTGAGAAGGATCTTTCAACTGTTTTTTTTCAACCGGCGAGTTATGCATGAGCGACACACAATCAGTGCTGCATATCGCCATGTAGGCTGCCTGTGCATCAATTTCAATGTTATATTTTACTGTACCAGATAGCAGACGGAGTAAACCAGTTTTCTCTTTGGCAATCTATGGCTGTTTTAATTAATTTTGTCTGCTAAACACTCGATGTGTCATCAGAGATCTTTTACATGTCAACATTGTGTGACATGGAGTGCCGAATGGGCTTTGTTCCTCCCATCAAAAATCTGACTACCTCAGCCGGTTTGAACCTACAATCTTGCGATCCGGAAGCGGACACTGTACCACTGACCCATAGAGGGATCAAGAACAATAATAAAGAATTGTGATTCAATCGCTACACCTTCATCATTGGGAGGATGCAAGTGGAGGAAATTAAAATGCAAGAATGATGAGGGTTTGGAAAAAATTTAGGTTGAATGGTTTCATCAGTCTCAGAACTTAACGATGCAGCTGCAGTCACTTAGGTGCGGCCAGTATCCAGTAATCAGGAGATAGTGGGTTTGAACCCCACTGTCGGCAGCCCTGAAGATGGTTTTCCGTGGTTTCCCATTTTCACACCAGGCAAATGCTGGGGCTGTACCTTAATTAAGACCACAGCCGCTTCCTTCCCATTCCTAGGCCTTTCTAATCCCATCGTCGCCATAAGACATATCTGTGTTGGTGTGACATAAAGCAAAAAAAAACTTAAAGATGCTTTGTATATCTGTTATACCGTACATACAGTTGGTTGTCTTCCATTTAATATGCAATCTTGGTTAATATGCACGATTAACACATGCTCCTGTGAAGACCATTTTCCCAGAGGTTTACTTAAGTCAAGATTAGTCATAATTGGTATTTAGATGTGTCTTGGGTAATTGATGTCTTGATATATATACAGGAAAGGATTTAACAAGTGTCAAATGTAGTTATATATATGACTAGATGTTTTGATATAATTGATATAATTGTCTTTTTACTGATCTCATGTATGGTGTGTGTTTGCTTGTTAAAGATACTTCTGGTTGGTTTCATAATGCTGTTTTTGTAATTGTACATTGTAGGCTCTGAAAGAGAATGAGGATAATGCTGAACAGAGCAAAGCCACAGAAAATGTTAGTCCAACAAGAAGACGAATATCAGATGGCATTCAATCTATTATGGCTCGTTTAAACTTAAGATCAATGGAAGGCCAAGGTAGGTTCTTCTTATAAGTACATTACACTGACTGGGTGAGCATGGAATGTAGAATATTAAATCAAAATTTTTTGTTGTGAGATTCAAAAAATATGTAAAATACCATATACTCTATAACCAAATAATCCTCACCATCAAATAATCCCTGCACCCTAATTATAGGAAGGAAAAAATTGACTTTTTTAAAAAATTGTATAGCTACTTTAAGTAATTGTATTGAAAACCATAAATACTGCTGTTCAGTAAATGCAACTGGTCTGCATTGCCAATTTGCAAGAGTAAATACGAATATCTCTGGCACAAACAGATAACAAATCTGCATAAATTCACCTCTTTGTGTCTTAATTGGCTGAGAGACATTACTAGTTTTACTACAAAAACTGAGGTTATTTCGTTCAAAAACATGTGGACCATCTATGGCTGGCTAGCCTTACAGTCTGTAATTTTATTTTTAACTCTCGTGATATTGCTAAAGCTTTAAACTGACACTTTTCACTCATGTCAGCAGATCCAAACTGTCTTTTTTCAATCACATAGTTTCATATCCTGTCTTTGATTTCTGGAAACTTTGCATTTTGTTCACAAAATACCCACCAATTACTGTTTGTCTGTTCAAAACAAGCTTTATTCTTCCTCCACTCGCGTACCATATGTAACTTTTGTCTACATCTTACTCTCCCACAGTGTGATTACCAATTTACTCTTAACTCTTCAGTGATGTGGAGACTGATTTTCAACAATTACTTGCTATCGACTGAGATGCTGTTTATCACCAGATGTATGAAATTAATTTCGATCTTATTTTCCTATACTTTCATCCGCTGATTATCACCAACTAACCAAACCATGGGAGTGTGTAGCATTATGGACATTGCATGAGGTTAATCTATGTGGGTTCAAAATCAATACCTAAATGGCCTTAAAATCTCAAGATTTTAAAATTTCAGTTTTCATAAGATACACCAGTTATAATTCATCATGTAAGCCAAAGTTTCAAAAAGCATTCTCGTAGTAGAGTGGTCAAAGAGCTCATTCCAACATAGAAGATGCACAGGTTCTAGCCTCATTTAATCTGTGTCTTTTTATATTCATTTAAATTCAAAGTTTGTCATTGTTTTTAACTCTGTCTTTTATGGGCTTCCATATTTCCATATACATACATACTGAGCGAGTGGTTGTGTGGTTTGGGTCACGTAGCTGTCAGCTTGCATTCGGGAGATAGTGGGTTCAAATCCCACTGTTGGCGGCCCTGAAGATGGTTCTTTGTGGTTTCCCATTTTCATACCAGGCAAATTACTTCCTTCGTACTCCTAGCCATTTCTGTCGTGTCGTCACCGAAGACCTATCTGTATTGGTGCGATGTAAAGCATATTGTAAAGGGAAAACATACATACCATATTTTGTAGCATAATTAACGCACTTTTTTTGACAAAAAATACAGGCGAAATTTCGGATATGTAAATTATTCAAGAAATTCAGATATTTAAAAATTATTTACAACTCATTTACATTTAAAAGATATCTCAAATATAATATAAACACAATTCCACGAACGTACTATGCTGGCGTAGCAGGGGGAGAGGTGATACTCCTACGTGGCACGTCCCAAGTGCTGGATAGGGGGGGTCCTAACCGGCTTGCCGGCAGACTTGAGGGAAATAAAATACCTCTCGCGGACCAAACACACAACCCCCTGTGGGTGGGAGACGCAGATGAAGAATACACCCACGGTATCCCTTGCCTGTCGTAAGAGGCGACTAAAAGGGGCGACCAAGGGATGATCAAATTAGAACCATGAGACTCCTTGTGATTAGTACCACCATGCAGGGAACACCATGGGTTGCTTTTACTTGCGCGTAGTACCACTATGTTAGGTGCCAAATAGGTTTGTGATTAGTAGAAATAGAGTACGGTGTCGGCTTCTACAGTACCTTCACAATTAAGTATTTATTTATTTTCCACCTAGTCGATACAATGATTGCTTAAGGCAGTTTTAAAGGTCAAAAGTGGTACATGTTTCGTATATTATCAACATCTTCAGCCACATAACACTGTTTAGATGAAAAATATATAAAATTGACAAAGTAATGCTTTAGAGGAAGTGTCCTTAAAATTAACATAAGATTGACAAATAACTGATTTTATGTAATTCTACAGTACCTGTAATTCGTACCCTTATATGAGCAACACCATGGGATTAGTGACACCATGGTTCTGCCTTGCCTATGCTTAGTACCCACTATGTGAAGAACACCCCGGGATAGTGCGGGTCCCTGTGGTTAGTCCATTTTACAGAGCCCGAAGCTGCAGTTGCTTAAGTGCGGCCAGTATCCAGTAATCGGGAGATAGTGGGTTCGAGCCCCACTGTCGGCAGCCCTGAAGATGCTTTTCCGTGGTTTCCCATTTTCACACAAGGCAACTGCCGGGGCTGTAGCTTAATTAAGGCCACGGCCGCTTCCTTCCAATTTCTAGGCCTTTCCTATCCCATCGTTGCCGTAAGACATATCTGTGTCGGTGCGACGTGAAGCAAAAAAAAAATAGGTTAGTCCTTTTTTGTGAGTAACGTCATAGGTTTGCATTGCCTGTATAGTTTTGGGTTGCCTGTAAATAGCGCCGCAGTGTGCGAAACATCATAGGTCTGTATTCCATGTCCGAATTTCATTACCTGTGAGTAGTACTGTGTGGAATGCCGCGAGTCTACGCTACTTTATATTAGTACTGCAACATGATAAATACCGTGGTTCTACTTTCCTAATGATAGGTACCATTATGAGAGGCTGATGACTTGGATTTTGGACCCCTTTAGACTGAAAGCATCATCGATTCAGTATTAGGCTATAGACGCAGTCCCTTAGTCAGTAATACTATTGTTTCGCATCAGTTTCTGTGAATGCGAGACATTGCGGGTCAGACTCACTGATTGTTTTAAATTCATATCCATCCATTCATTCTTCATCCTCACGTTTTGAATTCTGGCCTGTGGAGGATTTTGGACTTTAATTTGTCATTCCATTTTGTCTCATTTCTTACCATTAGGGGCTGATGACCTCGATGTTAGGCCCCTTTAAACAACAAGCATCATCATCATAAACACAATTGGTTCAACTCATTTGTGGTTATCGTCATTTGGCGTAAAATTCGCGCTTGATATTTTTTCTGTAAAGTCAGATCAGGTAAGTTGGACACGTGAGTTTGACATATCAACACTAGAGAACATTTTTCCCCTTTACGAGCTGACAATACGACCTGAAGTGAAATAAACATGAAATAATAAAAGTACAGTTTATGTACGTACATAATAATGACATACCAGCAAAAAAAAAACTGTCCAACTTGAGAAGGGCCGGGCATCGAAGGAAGGACCCTGCTAGATTTCTCTAAACTGTTCGTATCCAATCTTGTAGGAGCGACGTGTCCATCACCCTGTCTTCTTGGATATGAACGTGGATACCTTGCGGAAATTTTACTTTAGGCATTGTTTTTTGTTTTAGAACAACGCAAGGTGCAAGCTTTCTGCCATCAGCTGTTACAGCAAGCATTGCAGTACATCATTGTCTTTCGCTTCCGCTAATGCGTACGATAACACTCAATGTTCCTTTCTTGTCGATTGTTCGACTTTGTGGCACATGGATACTGACTGGCGTCTGACCTGCGGTTCCTGTTTGGGAGATCAAACATTCCTTCACTTTACGCTTCTCAAACACAAAGCGATGAAAATGAATTACTTTTTGGTCGAAATCATTCGGTATTTTTTTGGCATAATGTTCTTCGTTGAAGAGAAAGTCCATTTCTCTTCGTAAAATTAATCATCCAGCCACGGCTAAACTTCAAATCTAAGACACTGATTCCATGATTAGTAGCTATCTCAACCTTTAAAATACAGCATTTCGTGAGAAACAACATATCCAATGTTGCATAACGAAATCGTATATTTAAGCAGATCCTCCTCTATTTACAGAAACTTGCTGCCTTTTGGTCTGCAAAATGCTTTGCGAGACTTCTTGGTCGCTTGAAGTGCACTCTCTGTTACCGTGGTAGCGTAGGTTGCATTAAAACACTGAATACTTGGGGCCCTCTGCCCTATCCTATTCCTGTATGTTTCAGCATAATTGTTCACTGTGAGTTTATATGATCCAATATTACTCGAATACTTGTCACTGTGGACTAACAAACAATTTTGAGATCACAGAAAACGCACGTCCCGTACCCGAGGCCCGAAACACTCGCAAAATAGGATTGTACCCAGCTGGAATAGAGCGTCACCAGTCACTTCTGCGCTGATTCTCTCACTCAACTAGTGCAGTGGTATTTCCTACCAGCTGATAACAACACGTTGCTCAGTATTTGGAATGCCTAGTTTTGCAATAGGAAGGCTGCTAACTGAGTAGTGAGATCTTTATTTTGAAACGTATCCAGAGCTCCGTGATGGATGTTCGAAGAAGTGGGTGCGTCAAATACGTGAACACTTCTTTTTCTCCACTTAGGACCTAAAAATATTTGGATGCATAAATTATGCAAGGACATTAATTATGTGAGAAAATATGGTATGTGGGGATCACTACACTTATTAACTTGATAGCTACAGTAAGCAAAACATTAAATAGAACTACATTTATTTTGCACGGCATTTTACATAGGCACAGACAAGCATGTACACGTGTGTGGCGAGGTCCACTGGCTTTCACTCACTGTCTGGGGGTTGGCTTGGCATGGCTACCTACTTCCTGTCCTCGTGCTGGCTGGTTGGAAAGTGCTGCACCCTGTTCCTTCAGATGGAGGAATGTTTCGCCACCCAGTGTGGCTTTCTTTCCACCCTCGTGGCCGTTGACTAGGAGCTGCTGCTCTCTAGGTTCCTTTGGCGGAGGAATGACATTTCGCCACACGTACGTACGTACATACATACATACATACATACATACATACATACATACATACATACATACATACATACGTACAGTAATGTGTTGGCGGGGTAAATAAGTAAATAAATGAGTACAGAACCTGGTAGCGTCCTATTTCTAAGATTTATTAACTAAGCACTACAATTACACATTTACACACGCACACACGCGTTTGCTGAGCTTACAAGTTGCACAAGTACACTTACACGGTTCGTACTCTCTCTCTTAGTTTCTCATGTTCCATCTACAATAACACACACGCAGAGTCATCGATTATTTACACTACACTCACTCAGTCACACTCGTTAGTGCTGTCACGGTCCACAGCCTACACGTCAGTCTCGCAGGTCGGGATAGAATCCGCTGTTCACTCAACCCATCGAACCCCGTTCGCAGTCTGCACACGTCGGCACCCAGTGTTCCCTTCGTGCTACTCCAGAACACCTCAGGTTCTTCTCCAGCAGCCGGCCTCAAGGGACTCGCACACACGACATCAGGGAAACAGGAACGAGTCCCCAGCTCCAAAAGGCAGATACTCCGTCAGGCTGACATCTTAGCCTAGCCTATCACTGACTGCGCTCTTCGCTAACTCACACCAGCGAACTCAATCTCGCTCTCACTCACTCACTCACTCACTCACTAACTCTCACTAACTCACTGCAGGCAAGTAACTGCTCTTATATACCTGTGCCAGCCCTTCTAGAACAGTCCGGATGCTTGATGAATCCAGGAACCTCGCGAGATGGAAGACTCCAGATTAATAGTCGAGTAATTTCCGTCGTCCCATGCAGCGCGACCACGGACAGAAGAGAGAAGGGCCCGCCCAGCACTTAAGTGCTGCTTGTGATTGGCGCGGTCGAGCGTAAGGGGCTGGGGCCGATTCAGCCGATAGCAAGTTGACATGGCAGACGCTATAACCATTACAATACATACATACATACATACATACATACATACATACATACATACATCTTCCTTATGGACTCATTACCTGTGAGCATTCTGTCTGCAGGCTTCTGTGAATTAAACAAGTGCCTCCATGATTCTTTATTTGCAACTAACTCTGTGCTTCCTTTTATTGATAATTTATTTCATTGTAATGTTTAATCAGGACATAATTTTCTATAAGTAGCACATATGTAAAGCATTTTCCTAATAGATACAATATTGTGATTAAACATTTGAATGAAATAATGTATGAGAAAAGCATGCAAATGAATACAACAATTAATTATAAAACTTCTAAAATCCATCGTGATGGGGACTTGAACCTGTGTACCTCATGTTACAAAGCTCGCATCTTAGCCGTTATGCTATAAGAAGGCTTCCCTAAATATTGCCATATGTAAAAATGTATAACTAATGTTTGAAAACTGAAAAACTAACATTCGAAAACTAAAGCCCATTTGAGATGATTTTCAAATAGGTTTTGATATTGTATCCATGTAGATTTTCTTCACGAAAGCTTGACATACAGTCATTGTCCCTGACACTGTGGATGGGAGTGATGCAAATGATTAAAATCCTACAATACAGTATCGATCACTGTTAACAGTATGAAGTTTTTATCAACATACTGAGCTAATTTAAGTTGTATGACACAAAAAATACAGCTAATAATGTTCAGCTCTCAAGACTTGCCCGGTAGGTAAAGTTTTATCTAATCCTCGAACTGGACGATAATTTATGCAGCGGGGAAACTACGATTTATGGTGTTGATAACGCTAGCCGGGAGTGGTTGAACGGAAATAACCTTTTATATGGAGTCTAAGTTACACGTTATTTTACCTGTAGATGGTAGAACTGGCCCTTACACACAGTATATTCATCAGTAATATTCACTCCAAAGGCTCAGTTTGGGGGCAGAGAGTGGCAACTGCAAAGGTCCCAGCTGTGCCTGGCATTGCTTCCACTAACTTTTTTCAGGTTCCCTAGTTTTATCTCTTATCAGACTCGCTTGCTCAAGTCTTGTTCTCTTTCAACCCATTGCAAGGCCTAGTAGGGAGTCCTTCATTTACATTTTATCTTTTTTGTTAATACCTTGATTATTCAATGGGTTGGACTTATTTCCTTTTCTCCTATGATTAGAGTTGAGAGAGGATTATTGTCCCAGTGTATTTCCCCATAAAATACATCTTCCAGTTGGTTGGTTGGTTGGTTGGTTGGTTAGTTAGTTAGCCTTGACAGAGCCTTCTGAAAGGATATGTCATGATAGTCATTAGTACTCTTTCTGTTTTTTTGCCTTGTTGAAGGAATTTAAATATCAACTATTTGATTCATATCTCTTCACTTAGTGATTAATGGTATCAATACTAAGCCTTTAAATCTTCAATGAATACAGTATAGATATTCTTGAAAATTTTACCTGTCAAGAATTCAACTAACTTCAACATCCATGTACTGCAGGACAGGGGGTGAAGAATGAGTGTTTGCTGAGTCCTCTCACCTTGAATGTTTACTGTAACAACAACAGCGAAACTCCTCTACATGCTGCAGTGCGAGGAAAACACTATGAAGTGGTGAATGCTTTACTTCTGTGTGGTGCAGATCCTAACCTTCCCTGTCGCCCACCAGAACAGGTAATTTCTAATTTCAGTCTCTCTCTATCAGTTGTGTATATTTGTTTAAAGAGAGACTTCTGTGTTACTGAATGTCAGTACATTCATTATACATGGTTTTCATTGTTGCTTAGTGTAATTATTCTATATAGCATGAAATTTGATTTCTGTAGTTTGATGAATGTGCACCATGTTCATTGATACTAGAATTTGTGGGTGTGGTTAAAGCATTTATATTGGGGTATTCTGAAAAGAAGTCTGTCAAACATGGGTCGTACAAGAAATATCTTCTGAGAAATGAGCAAATGTTTATTATCACTATAAGAGCAGCAAATATTTTACTGTGTGTGGAATGTTGGATCTTGTTAATCTGTCCTCAAGACTTCCTACCCATATGTTGATTCTGCATTTACTCTGGTGTTTTCTCTGTTCAAGTGCATCAGCACATACATCGGTATGATGAATTTTTTCCCATGAATGCTGCCTCATCGGTAAACAAAATCTTTTGTGAAGAGCTTATCTTCATCAAATCTTTGGAGACGCCACTGGTAGAATTTTATTCTGGTGGTCTGATCTTGTAGCATCAGACTTTGGACTTGTTCAGAGGGTGGTTGCCTAGTTATATTTTCTCTTAAAACAATAATCACCACCACCATCACTTTGGGCATGTTGCAAATGATATGGGCACAGCAACTGTTCATGAAGGACTGCCATGACTACAGAACGAGTAACACCATCATCTGCAGCTGTTCTTCTTATACTTTGTCCAGGATTGTCGTACACTTGTTGCAGTACCCACTGCTCCATATCAGATGTGCGAACTGGTCGAGGTCTGTAGTTCGTGCTGTTAGGGATCCCCTTTCTGAAAGTTGCAGGAATAGGGTACTAAAGATTATCATAGTTGGTACCTTGTGTGTTTATTTTTCAACATACAAGTTACATGCCTGCCGGTTGCTTCCATTTCCTTGCCCATAGCAGAAAATATTCTGTGGAATTAGTTGAATTCCATCATTTGTTCATATGCTGTAAGCAGTTAAATCATTAAACAGAAAATAAAATAACAGTACAGTATTACAGTTACAACCAAACATGCTCCAGTTCAACAGATACAAAAATAACTTACCCAACCGGTGCAGTTTTTTTTTTTTAATGTAGTCTATGGCTTTGAGTACGGGGAGTGTCTTGAGGACATGTTTGGCCCACTTGGTGCAGATCGTTTTATTTGATATCCATGGGCAATCTGCATGTCTGGGTATGAGATGACGATGATGACGTAGGGAGAGGGTAATTACTGGTATTGGCACGTAACCTTCTCCTGTCGAATTACAGCAAGGGGTCTGCGCAAGGCTTAACGTACATCATCAGCAGTGTCATATGCCCTTGCTTTATATGAGCACTGCAGAGAGGTTTGTAATTGAATACAAGCTTTTTGGCACGCAATCTATTGGTTTTAAATTGTATACCACCACCTTTCCTACCCCGCCAGGCAACGTTCTGATGGTGAAATTTATTTTCCACCAACGGGACTCAAACCGGTTAACTATGAATTTAGATCACATAGACTAGATGCCTTAATGATAATAATGCCTCTTGATACAAACAAAACAAAGGTATTCCACGTAATACAAAGTGACAAATGGATGGATTCTGTTTTCCCGTATGTTTTTTTTACTAATGAACTCACAGTCAAAGTTATGTTAATCTTACAGTGATGGTAAGCGTTTGTTCATTTCTCAGAAGATATTACTTTTAAGACACACATTTGTAGGACCTTTTTAGATGCATATTACTTTCTCTCTGAATATTGGTACTTTTTCAAAACACCCTGTATAGTTGCAGTGCATGGACCTTTTAATGACTAGTTGGTGGAATGTATGATAAGAGGAAGGTAAAGAAATGTGAACCTGTTTGGATTCATATATTTTATTGCCTTACAAAAGATGTGGAAAGTAACATGAATGAAAGTAATGTTATATAAACTGAATATGGGTATGTTGGATATTTCAGTAGTTCGATCTACAGTAGAACCTCGATTCTCCGTACATCACGGGAAAATGGAAAATCCGGAAATGAATGTACCATCAACAATTTGGCTAAACATCACAAAAAAAAAAAAAATATGTATACTTATAATCTTACAAACATCCCTAAACCAAACCAAACTACAGCCCCAATGGACCTTCCACCTACCAAGCGACC